>NC_141694.1:1491083985-1491488985 GCF_964263255.1 Lissotriton vulgaris | reverse complement strand
CAGGGTCTTGAGCAAAAAATCCAAGTCGCGTTGGCCATCCCTGGACACGTGTTTCGAGGTTGTTACCTCTCGTCAGCAGGGAATAGGCATATATGTAGGGGTGCTGGATAGGCTGCCAAAAAATATCCTCAGGTCCGGTACCACTCGTGGCACGCAGGTGCGTAACCCGGCTCGTCAGCCCCACCAGCTCAAGGGAGCTTGAATATAAATGAAAGTCCAATTGGTCGCACACTGCTTGTCCTATCAGCGTGTTGCCCCAAAGCATCGCGGTCCATGTAGTTAGCATCAGCGGGTGCGCCTCTGCCAGGGTCTTGAGCAAAAAATCCAAGTCGCGTTGGCCATCCCTGGACACGTGTTTCGAGGTTGTTACCTCTCGTCAGCAGGGAATAGGCATATATGTTGGGGTGCTGGATAGGCTGCCAAAAAATATCCTCAGGTCCGGTACCACTCGTGGCACGCAGGTGCGTAACCCGGCTCGTCAGCCCCACCAGCTCAAGGGAGCTTGAATATAAATGAAAGTCCAATTGGTCGCACACTGCTTGTCCTATCAGCGTGTTGCCCCAAAGCATCGCGGTCCATGTAGTTAGCATCAGCGGGTGCGCCTCTGCCAGGGTCTTGAGCAAAAAATCCAAGTCGCGTTGGCCATCCCTGGACACGTGTTTCGAGGTTGTTACCTCTCGTCAGCAGGGAATAGGCATATATGTAGGGGTGCTGGATAGGCTGCCAAAAAATATCCTCAGGTCCGGTACCACTCGTGGCACGCAGGTGCGTAACCCGGCTCGTCAGCCCCACCAGCTCAAGGGAGCTTGAATATAAATGAAAGTCCAATTGGTCGCACACTGCTTGTCCTATCAGCGTGTTGCCCCAAAGCATCGCGGTCCATGTAGTTAGCATCAGCGGGTGCGCCTCTGCCAGGGTCTTGAGCAAAAAATCCAAGTCGCGTTGGCCATCCCTGGACACGTGTTTCGAGGTTGTTACCTCTCGTCAGCAGGGAATAGGCATATATGTAGGGGTGCTGGATAGGCTGCCAAAAAATATCCTCAGGTCCGGTACCACTCGTGGCACGCAGGTGCGTAACCCGGCTCGTCAGCCCCACCAGCTCAAGGGAGCTTGAATATAAATGAAAGTCCAATTGGTCGCACACTGCTTGTCCTATCAGCGTGTTGCCCCAAAGCATCGCGGTCCATGTAGTTAGCATCAGCGGGTGCGCCTCTGCCAGGGTCTTGAGCAAAAAATCCAAGTCGCGTTGGCCATCCCTGGACACGTGTTTCGAGGTTGTTACCTCTCGTCAGCAGGGAATAGGCATATATGTAGGGGTGCTGGATAGGCTGCCAAAAAATATCCTCAGGTCCGGTACCACTCGTGGCACGCAGGTGCGTAACCCGGCTCGTCAGCCCCACCAGCTCAAGGGAGCTTGAATATAAATGAAAGTCCAATTGGTCGCACACTGCTTGTCCTATCAGCGTGTTGCCCCAAAGCATCGCGGTCCATGTAGTTAGCATCAGCGGGTGCGCCTCTGCCAGGGTCTTGAGCAAAAAATCCAAGTCGCGTTGGCCATCCCTGGACACGTGTTTCGAGGTTGTTACCTCTCGTCAGCAGAGGATATTTTTTGGCAGCCTATGCAGCACCCCTTCATACATGCCTATTCCCTGCTGACGAGAGGTAACAACCTCGAAACACGTGTCCAGGGATGGCCAACGCGATTTGGATTTTTTGCTCAAGACCCTGGCAGAGGCGTACCCGCTGATGCTAACTACATGGACCACGATGCTTTGGGGCAACACGCTGATAGGACAAGCAGTGTGCGACCAATTGGACTTAGTCTTCTTAGAGGAATGCTGCCTCTGGCTAAAAAAAATCTCATCACTCGCCAATTGCAGTCTGAAAGGGTTTATTAACAATAATAAAAATATAATTAAATGTGAATCACAGTTCCATCCGACAAGGGTCTACGCTAGACAGCTGGAAGCGAGGTACACTGCTTACACAGAAGCAAGACACATTTATTGGGATTTTGCAGTGGTTCTGCAATGGAAGCAAATGTTTACCAATAAACAAGGGAGGCATACAGGTGTCTGGGGACTATGATAATGAGAAAAGAAGAGGATAACCTTTAGTTGTAACAAGAATAGAAACATGTTTGGCTAAGCAAGCTAATCAACACTTTCTCGTTTCGGAAGCCATGCTGTGAAAGAGAGGCGAAGAGCATCAGATGCGGACATTTCCTTTAGCATTTGTTAGCAAGAGCAGAAAAATGGCTGAATCAAGGTACATTTAGGCCAATAAAAATAAGTGCTTAATTTACGCCGGTGGTTTCATGTGCTCAGCATCAGCCCTTAATCTTCAACACCGACATTTTTCATGAGCACCAGTTAAGGACACATTAATTTATGGTAGGCATGGGGAGATTAAGTGGTTTGCCCAGAATCACAGGCTGTTGAGCCGACGCCAAGACTTAAACCTGGTTTCCCAGCTCCGAAGTCGGAGCTCTTGCCATTGCGCCACATCCTCTCTCCACTTTCATGGTTAGTAGTTGGTCCTATTTTAGGCAGCGCTAACAGGAGAAATGGGCTAGTGCAAGCTGCCTCCTGACGAGAGTCCCGGAACAAAAAACTCACTGGTTCTCGGAGAGGTCATGTCCTGCTGGGTTACGGTAATGGCATCTACAGGCGGCTGTCCAATAAATCTCGCCAGAAATTCAGAGCTTAGAATCAAGCGCTTTCCTCAGATTTGGCCTGATGCAACAAGATCACACGTGGCCTGCACTGAAGTCCCACCACTGATAAGAGAGACATCCCAATTCAAAACCTTCTGTATCCCCAACAAAGCTCTTGGTGGTTTTTCAACAATCTACCTCACGAAGCAGCTTACTTCTAGTCAGCCAAGAGGAGTACGGTCTGGCAACCTCAACCTACTCACCATTCATCACGTTATGTTATGTTATGTTATGTTAAATTAACTTATTGAGCGCGCTAACACCATTAGGTTTCTTGGCGCTATACAGAGGGAGCAGGGAGGAGAGACAGAAGATAACATAACACAGAATGACGGCTAGTAATAAGCTACAGTGAAAAGGTGAGTTTTGAGGGAGGATCTGAATGTGGTGTAGGGGGAGGGCAACCTAAGAGAAAGAGGTAAGGTGTTCCAAAAAGACGGTGCTAAGAAAGAAAACCTGAGGCCACCGTGTTTCTTCCGCTTGAATCTGGGGACAGAAAGTAAGGCCAATTGAGATGAACGAAGAGTGCGGGAGGGAACATAAGGATGAAGCAAAGAAGAAATGAAGGAGGGACCATGACCAGTGAGGGATTTAAAAATGATGCAACCAAGCTTAAAGTTGCAGCGGGCAGAAACCGGAAGCCAGTGGAGACTTTTTAGGAGAGGTTGGACGTGCTGATCTCTAGGTTGATGATAGATCAAGCGGGCAGCTTGATTTTGGATCAGCTGGAGTCTCCTAAGTTGGTATGCAGGAATGCCTACGTAAAGTGCATTTGCGTAGTCAAGCCTAGACATGACTAACGCAAGCAGGGCCAAAGTGAGGGCATCGGTGGTAAGAAGGCGGGAGATTTTGCGTATTTTCCTGAGCTGGAAATGGCTGGAGGAGACTACAGCGCTGATCTGGGGTGTCATAGAAAGGTCGTTGCTTATGACAACTCCCAGACTTTTTGCTGAGTTGACAGGGCAAGGGGGGCTGCCCAGACTGGCAGGCCAAAAGGAAGAGTGCCAGGGATTAGAGGGCCCCCCGACAAGCACCAGCTCAGTCTTGTCGGGGTTAAGTTTCAGATGGTTTGTGCCCATCCAATCGCTGATGAAGCAGAGGGTGTTTTGGAAAGTGGAGATGGATTGGTCACTGGAGTCGATAGTGAAGACCAGTTGAATGTCATCCGCGTAGTTGAACGCGGAGACATTGAATTGGCGGAGGGAACGGATAAGCGAGGCTAGGTATAAATTAAAAAGGAGAGGGGATAAGGAGGATCCCTGCGGGACACCACAGGTCAGCTCGACTTGAGAGGCAGAAAACTGGGACAGTCTGACAGCTTGATGGCGGTGAGTCAGAAAAGAGCGCACCCAATCCAGGGCAGTGCCCTGGATGCCAGCCTCTCTGACACGGTCGACCAAAATATCGTGGTCGACCGTGTCAAAGGCGGCTGACAGGTCTAGAAGAACCAGGGCCTGACAGGTGTTAGAGTCGGCGCCCCTGCGTAGTTCGTCCATCACAGAGAGGATGACTGCTTCTGTGGAATGCGCAGGTCTGAACCCAGCCTGCTGGGGGTCCAAAACACAAGAGTCCTCAATAAAAGAAGTAAGGGTTTGAGTGACATGGGACTCCAGGACTTTGCTAAGGAAGGGAAGGAGGGAGATAGGGCGATAGTTGCTCATGGTGGACGGGTCAGCTGTGGGTTTTTTCAGGATGGCGACCACCTCTGCCCGTTTGAAGGAACCCGGGACCACCCCCGAGGTTAAAGAGTTGTTTAAGAGGGCTAAAGGGGGGTCCGGGCAGGAAGTAAAAGCTTCTCGCAGGGCAGAGGGGGGGCAACAGTCACTAGGGGAGCCAGAAGAAACTTTGAGCAAAAGGGAGAGAAAAATCTCTTCTGGAATGAGGGGGAGCTGGGATAGGGTGTGGGTGATGGGGTGAAAGGAAGTGCTGGGGGGGAAAGAAGTGGATGAAACGTGAGCAGAAATGCTGGTTTTGATTTTAACAATTTTGTCCACGAAGAACTGATTCAGGGAGTCACACAGAGGCTGGGAGGGAAGCGGGGCAATGGTGACTCTCGCCGGGTTAGATAATTCCTCAACAATAGAAAAAATGTCTTTAGATTTGTTAGTAGAGTTCAAAATCTTATTGGAGAAATAGCTGGATTTAGCCCGGGCTATAGCAGACTTGTATTCCCTCAGCTGAGAAGAGAAGACAGCTTTTGTCTCGGGAGTATATCCTCGACGCCAGCGTCTTTCGGCCTGGCGGAGACTAGGTTTCAGTGCCTTGAGTTCCTCGGTGAACCACCTATGGGCGTCGTGACTGCGCCGCATCTTAACAGGTTTTAGAGGTGCCACCGAGTCAGCGGCGGAGACAAGCCATTGGATAAGATTATCAGACTGAGAGTCAATGGAAGTGGGGGGTCCCGTAGTAGAAGGGGCTGATGAGCTCAGGAGGGAAGTGAATCACATCAGATACAAACAATTTGGTGAAGATCCTTCCATGTGCAAGGTGCCCCCTTTAACATACTCTACCATCCCATCTGTGACTCACAAAAGATATTCTCAAATTCTGAAAACCCGTGAAAACTTGCCACTTCATCCATGCTTTTGATTGGCACCGCTTGCAGCTGTTTAATTACACTTCATATTGCTCACTTGCACTTCATCTGATCAGATACCTGATTACCTCATCATTTAAGAGTAATTTAATGAGTCTGTGTTCTGCACACCTCACGGCTTAAACATCATTCATCTGCTTACATGGATGTGGGCTCCTTTCATCAGTCCTTTCAATGTGCTGAGTTGTTCACTTTGTGTCAGTTTTAATATTCCTCCTTTTACTTCCTCCCTAAGAGCTCTGAGACTACCTTTGCAGGGATGTATGATTTATATAAAGAAGAAAGTAAACACAAAGGGTATGGTCAGGATTTGTATGAGGTTAGAAGTAGCACAAAGAAAAAACTAGGGAAGATGGTGCTTCCCTGAATTCTGTGGTCTAGCCTCCACATTCACAGAGGGACAACGTCTCAGCACAAGTACAACAATTACCCAAGGGTTGCAGCACATTTGGCACCAAAGGGAAAGAAGGACATCACCATAAGAGAACTGGCAGAATTGAAACAAAATACTCCAGCAAGTATGGAGCAATGTCAGAACAAAGACGAAGCAGCAACAAGGAGAGGCGTCCAACCAGTTCTCCAATGACAGCACACAGGACAACACGGGAATCAGCGTTTTGTAGTAGCTCAGTTTCCTCCAGCATGAGCTCTTGTGAGAGTTCCTGTGGACCAGGGTTTTAAGTGGGATAAAAAAACTAGGGGGGCTCTCAAAGGGGCGTGGCCAGTGTAATTAGGGGCGTGGCTTTAAATCACTTACGCAAAAAATCTGTGCTTAGCATAGTGTGCCGCCCGACTTGTATTCTGCTGTTTCGCTCATTGCATCCTGATATTTGATACAAGTAACATCATACCTACAATAAGTAAGTAATATTGGCTTTGTCAATGGTTATTACTTGCAGAAGATAAATAAGCTGCAACTATAACTTGTATATAATATTGACAAAGCTCCCAATTAAATCATTGGTGACCCTACCACAATGTTGCTGCTCCTGAGTTTCAGAAAGAGAAGAGAAATCCAGAAAGAAAATGACTCTTAAAGAATTTCCCTTCCCCCACAACGCTCCCTTGATATGACGTCATGCTGTAACTTCTCTACTACTGAGAAGTGAGCAGTGTGAGCAGCGCACATCCATGTGCCTGGTGCTCTCTCTAAACGGGTCTCTATCAGGCTTTGTTTTGAGCCATGGCACTGCAGTGACAGCAAACAGCGGGCATTGCAGTCCGGGGAAAAAAACGGGCTGCCTGTGTCAGGGCTCAAAACAGAGCCCGATAGAGACCCGTTTCGAGGCCCCCTGAAAAAAACTGCCGGTGCTGAGACCCCTTGAGACCTGGCCCACTTAAAGCCCTGCTGTGGACCATCCATTTTAGCAATAGGTCAGTTATCTTGGATGCCAGTGGTGGCTGGCACAGGTAAGCGTAGTGAGGTGTGGCGGGGTACGATGGGAGGTGGTCGACAGATGACGGAATATGTCTATTTAAATAAATAAATAGCACCTATTCCGTCGTCGGTCTGCTTCCCCTGCTGCTGCACCCTGCCCCGTCGCCCCACCACGCTTACCTGTGCCGGCCACCGCGGTTGGATGCTCAGGCTACATTAGCCATGCGCCCAGATCTGACGCCACTTCCCAACTGCGTCACAGCTTCAGGAGATTTCCACGGGGAATCAAGGACAAACACACCTTACAAAAGGAGGCGGAGCAAGAGGGTAAGCGATCACTCGAGACTTGTAATCATATCCTCTGAAATTGACAGAAGACACGCTCACAAGTACATTTGCAAAAAAGAAAACAATCTGTATTGAGGGGTGTCCTATTCATTGTAACTACAAATGCTACTTTTGGGAGATGATTCGGTCTGCTCAAGTGATAGAATCAATACCTTTGTGGACTTTATAGTAAATATATTCCTGTGCTGAAACACGATACTAACTGTTCTCAGAATCTGGACATCAGACAATCGATGGGAATTTGGTTCCTGTGCAGTAAGTAGGACATTAAACATTACCAGAGGCTTGACTCCGGAAGTCAGCTCCATGGGGCAACAGGATACAGACTCTAGGACAAAACCAGTCCCGACACCTGTGACAAAACCGGGAATTAGGCACAAAGTCCAGAGGACCAAGCTTCATAGCAGCACTTTGTAGACAGGTGGGTTGCACAGTAAGAGAATGGTTAGAAATACAGAGGTAGCGTCACAGTTAAATATTAATACTGAGGTAGGTCAGTGATTAGAAAAAACAAAAACCTGAAGATAAGAGACTAAGGGTCATATGTATCAACAAACCCTTTTGGCTTTCCTAAATAGCGATTTTTAAGGAATCGCTATTTAGGAATCGCAAAATGGTATGTATGAAGAAATTCGCTTTTTTTTTTAGAGATTCCTTAATCTTCCTTATTTGCGAATTCGCATTTTGCGAATTCGCAATTAAGGAATAATTTCCAATGCATTCCTATGGGCCAGGAGGCCCATAGGAATGATTGCGAAATAATTCTCAAATTGCGAATTCGCAATTTGCTAATCGCAATTTGAGAATTATTTCAAGGGTGCAGGGGTGTCTCAAAGACACCCTGCTGCACCCCTGAAATGTACATGAGTGTGCATATGGCGCACATACAGGCCCTATGGGCATGTGTGTGCATCACATGCCACCTTCAAAAATTCCAAATGGTGCATTTTTTGAAGAATTCGCAAGTTGGTGGTAATTTGCGAATTCTTAACCATAATTCGCAGCCCAAAAATGCTACATACATAGCATTTAAGGAATCGCAAAATTGCGATTCCTTAAATGCTATGGCAAAATAAGGAATCGCAAATCTTTGCTATTCCTTATTTTACGAATATTTCATACAGCCCAAAACATGCAAAAAGGCCGTTTACGATTCGCAAAGGTGCGATTCGAAAATGGCTTGATACATCTGGCCCTAAACATTAAGGTAAAAAAAACAGTGTAGTCTGCTGCCATTAGATTGCAACTGGATTGCGTTCTCTTGCTTTGCGCGGTTTCACTCTATCCTTCTCATTCACGACAGGTTCAGGACAGAGCGCAAGCGAAACACTCGCTCCAGAACAGAAGGCCAACTAGACACACATCCCAGCTGGCTGGTCCTCTCCCGCTTCTTGTTTACCCCTAGCGTCACCTCTCTCTGATCGATATTCAGACTGGCAGCGATATTGGACAACGAGGGACGTTGGAAAAGCATTACTGGATTGAACTCCCCTGTGGTGGATCACACACTCTTCCTGGCAGGTAGGAGAGCAGCAGGCAGGTACCCCAAATTCGAGGCAATATTCTTCTTGATAATGGCAAAAACATGATACGTATGTCAGAAGATTTCCAGTATAACTGAGCAAATATTTGACATTTAAAGTAGCAGAAATGTGAATACGTAGAACCGAACCTCTCCATAACTCATTGTGGGGGGTCATCCAAGTGCGAGAGCGAACCACACGCGAAAGAAATGTAAATCATCCGAAATCTACGACTATGGATTTTTTGCTCAGTACACTAACCACAGTGCTACTACTAGGGCTGACAGGCACAGGGCCTGGGGTATATCTTTTACCTTTGACGTCTGCAAAAAAAAAGACACATGCAATTAAACAGTATAAACTTAGGTAGAGTGATATTACTAATATTCTGTGAAATACCATTTTTCAAAAACATACTTAATTAGGACATTTATACATGGAAGCCCACTCTCAACATGCCAGGGAAAGAAGGAGTGACCAACCGACCCTTATGACATCAAAGGGTTAAGTCCCTGTCTAACCGTTAGACCATCAACGACCTACCCTTTGCCGACGGTCTAGAGAGAGACGGCAAAGAAGGGAGACAACAAAGCTTCACTTTCGGATCCTTTAATGGCCTTTTGACTCCTGAGACCAGGGACAGCAAGTATGACAATCCAGGCCAGGCATTGCAGCTGCAGCCCCTAATTGTCCTCTGTGGAAATAAATGAAACATTACCATTCATTCATGTGTCTAGACAGCAGCGTCTCTTTCTAAATTGAAAAATATAAATAACCAGATCATCCAGTTTGTTAATTGTTTATACTCACTACACTATTCGTCTGTACCGGGCACCCAATTTTGCAAAAACGGCTTAAACCTAATAATATTGCTAAATTACGCCTTTGAAAGACACACGTTTCACAAATTGTAAATTAGTCAGAAAAAAACAGTGTTGCTTTGCTTTGCTTCTTGCGTTTCCAGAATGTGTCCTGTGTTCCTCCCACGGCGGGTTATGTCGAGGCCCAGCCTCGTTTGAAGGTTTGTTATTCTTGTTTTTTAAAAGCCTATCATTTTTTTAAATTTACGCTTCTCCAAATTCCCCAGAAGATAATAATGTCTTTTCTTGGCACCACAATTTGTTACTATGGGAATGAGTGTGACGTCTGCGGCTCCATCCGTAGAGGAGAAGCAGGCGAGGCGCGGTGAGCAAAAACACCGAGGCCTCCTCACAGGCTGCATATTCCAACAAGTGCGTATTTTGGAAAGGAACGACAAGGTCAGATAGCGGTCTCAATGTTTCCGCCTTTTGAATTAATACGAAAGTTCACTTTAACATTAACGAGGAATGAACTGTGCAGGTCTCGGAGTTTACCTCGCAGTCCGCAGCAACAGGATATCTTTGACTTCAAGTGACCTTAAGATGCTGTTCCCAAGGCTACGAGAGGGGCAGAGCTCTGCAACTGAACATCTGGAGACGGGGGCTTGTCATTCTAAACCTTGTTCATGAAGTGAGGGTGCGTTTATCGTGAAACGCCCTTATACGATCCTGCACGTAGATTTTCAAAACAGAATCATATGCACATAGGCTTTAGAAATATAGTTCAGTTGCATTTTATCTGTCGGCGCTCCTTTTTCTACATTCACACCAGTCTCGTCTGGAACCACAGCGCCATCTACAGGTCCTCTACCAGTCTTAAAACATATACATCCGTCTGTTGGCTACCTCTTACATTCTGTTTGCTTTAGATACTTGCACAAGTGCAACCATTACCTACGTAACGTTTGTTCTAGTGCATGAGTGTCTGCCATTTATTGCAGTATTATACCTCTACTTGTACTTTGTACGCTTTTGTAACCTGCACACATGTCACTTTTTCCTTCTGTAATGCACCGTTTGCTACCTCTTGTATTTTGTTTGCTCACAGTTGTCATTTTTGCCTCATCTGTGTTATAAATGCCAGTAAACATCCGAAAGGGAAGAACAACAAGATCCAGGTGAAGATGAAGTACGAGTACTTTTTTTCCCAAGTCTTCGCAAGTTCAGGTAACAACTGAATGCCAGAAACCGTCATTTCACTGCATATCACTACCCCACGCTCTTTTCAAATAACAACACCACACAGATCCAGATGCATTCACACAGCACGCAGCACGTGGAAAACAACACGCGATCCACACTTTCAAAACACAACATAAGATATTATTGTTTGTAATGAGGTACCTGTGACCACGCGCGTCATTACAAACAATAACCTACAACACACCTCCCCCTTTTCTTTTTTTTAAAAATAAGAACAAAATCCCTGAGCCTATCTGGAACCCTGCGATTCCTTGAACTCCTCAATAATTCTTGCGAAGCAGAATCGCAGGAACTACCCGAAACTACAGTAGATCCAGGTACCACCAATCCACCAGTAGTGACATCCAAAAACACATTTGATGAATCATCTTCTGAAATGTGTTTATCACTATTAAATTTTGAGACTCTACTGAAATGCCAAACACCACCATCTAACACTCTCACAGCGTTCTTAAATACCTCAACTATCCTAGTAGGATCAGACCATTTTGCCAAACCCTTATGCATAAAATTACCTTTTTTTAATCTCACAAAATCCCCTACTTGTAAAGAAACACAACTCTTTGTCCCCTTTCTTAACAAATCATTCTTCATTTTCTCCTTATATGCATTAACTTTCTTGCGAATTTCTGTAAAATCAACCCCAGCAAAATCAATACGACTACTTGCTCTTTGTCCTTGTTCTTCAACCACCAACGTACAAGATTAGTGCTAGGTTTCCACCCTCTCAATAACTCAAAAGGAGACAACAAAGTAATCGCTTTAGGAGCAGTTCTGTACGATAATAACATAGACTGGATTGCTTTATTCCAACATAAACCACCTTTCACAGCCAACTGAATAGCCTCCTTGACCACTCTATTAAATCTTTCTATTTGGCCATTGGCCTCTGGATGGAATACCGCTAATCTTTTGTGAAAAATTCCACATCTACTAAAAGAGCCTTCTATTTGCTTACTGACAAATTGTGGTCCATTGTCTGTTACCACTTATTGAGGAATGCCCTCTCTACTAAAAACTTCATCCATGAATTGTACAACAGCATCACTAGTAACTTCCCTAACCATTTTTATTTCCGTCAATTTCGAAAAATAATCTATCATCACTATGCCAAAAGAGAGTTGTTGTGGTAGTACACTAAACGGTCCAATAATATCAATGCCAATTTTGTTCCAAGGTGATGCAGGTAACTCCACAGGTTGTGGAACACTAGGCAAGGCCTTTGCTGTTTTGTCACTATTGGCACATAATTCATATAACTTCACTTGATGTTCCACAAAATAATCAATTCCAGGTCACCAAAAATTGTTTTTCAATAGTCTCCTGGTGATTGATATACCAAAATGCCCTTCATGAGCTAAATCAAGACATTTTTTCATAAGATCAAAAGGTGGAATAAATTTGTGACCTCTCAATAAAATTCCATTTTCTGCAGCAAGCTCATCTTTAATTTTATGATAACTCATCAAAACACCTGTGAAATCTCTTCCTTCTGGCCAACCCTTCAGTATGAATTCCTTCACTTCTTTAAGTTCTAAGGGCCCGATGTAGGTAAAAGCGATTTTCCGATTTCAAAATACCGAGGCGGTCCGAATCGGTATTCTGAAATCGGAAAACGAGATGTAGGGAAAAAAAAGCGAATGAATACCGATTCGGTCGGCATCGGTACGTTCCGATTCGGCACGGACCGAATCGGTAAGTACCGAATCGGCGAACAACGAATCGGAAATTACCGAATCGGCTAACACCGATTCGGATAGTCCTGATTCGGCTAACACCGAATCGGTAAAAGCCGATTCGGTAAAATCCGATTCGGCAATCATAGAATCGTAGCCATGAAAACACACCCATGGCGAAAAAGCCCATAGGAATGCATTGAAGACACCGATTCGGTAAAATACGATTCGGATAATACCGAATCGGATTTTACCGATTCGGTAATATCCGAATCGGTAAAAGCCGATTCGGCAAAAGCCGATTCAGCCAATGAGGTGGCTCCCCCTCCCCCACCCAAACAGGGAGTGGCAACCCTGGCAGGTGCAGCTAATTAAGAAGTTTCTGGAGAGCCAGCCTGAGCTCAACACTCACAGTAAGCAGCAGTGGGAGTAGGAGGTTGTCAACTGTAGTGAAGAACATGGCAGACCAGAGTGAGAGCCAGAAGTCCTCCCAGAAGAGGAAGCCGAAGTTCACCACCACCGAGCTTCAGGTGTTGGTCGAGGAGGTGGTGAGGGTGCACCGCCAGCTGTTTGGAAAGCTGTCCCTCAATGTGCCAGACAGCACCAAGAGGAGGATCTGGGCCGAAATCGCCCAAAAGGTGAATGCTGCGGGTGTCACCCCCAGGTCCGTGGAAGAACTCAAGAAGAGATTCTACGACATCCGCAGCCTCACAAAAAGGAAGATGGCTGAGATACAGAGGCAGGCTGGAGGCACTGGAGGAGGCAGGAACCCGGCGCCACCCCTCACCGAGCTGGAGGAACTGGTCTCCAGCACCATTGAGAGGGAGAGTGTCAGTGGAATTGGGACCCTGGACAGCTCTGCGAGAGCTACAGCTACAGGTAAGAAGCATGCGCATCATGACACACCCTACCAGACACCTCCCCATTAGACACAATGCATAGGCAAACCCCAGCACAGTACTGTCACCAACATACAAGAGACAAGCATCATGGTACATGTAGTCAGCAGAAGTTAGCAAAATATGGCAGTGCAGAATCACAAGACAGGAAACAGTGTGACACAGTGTAAGGAGATGCAAGGACATGTGGAATGCTTTAATTGTACTGACTGTAATATATCGGCACTCAGTTTACAAATGCTTCTTTGTACCTAGGGGCACCATCAGGCGGACCGACATTGTCATCTGAGGGAGCAGCACCGTCTGACACTGCACTTGCAGGGCCGAGCACCAGCCAGGCTGCCCAGGAGGAGGAGGAGGACGGAAACTCCCTAGGGCTAGGTATGGAGGGAGACCTGGTGATAGACTTCGACGCACTGCACTCCCCACAAATGGCCAGCACACCCCCTTGCAGTTCTCCCCAGAGAACTCCCCTACAAGGGACACCATTCCACCTACACCAGCTCCTGCCACAACCATGGCTTTGCCACCTGTACAACCTGTCCTGGGAGCAGGGGCTCAGGGACCGGCCAGCACCACACCCCCACCAGTGGCACCCCAGCCCACTCAGCAGGCCGGCAGCAGCAGTGCCCGGCGCCGTGCCATCACCACCACTGCTGCACCAGCACGGGAGGGCAGTGTATTCCTGGGCCTCGAGGGAAAGATGGTGAAGATACAGAGGCAGCAGGCAAAATCCACGATGGCCTGCCAACGCCAGCTCCTGCAGCACAACCTGCAGATGGGAGAGATGGTAAAGGGATTTCAGGCATTTGTGGAATCGAATAAGGAGGTGACAGCAGGGTTAGGCAGGCTAACCACTGCCATAACCCAGTTGTGTAGCAGAATGGAGGAGCAGGAGCTGGTGCGCAGGCGGGATGCCCGTGTACAGAACCGCTGCATGAGCCGCCTTGCTGCGGCGACGGCACAACTGTGCCAGCGCAGCGCAAACATGGAATCTAGCCTGAGTCAGAATACGGCAGAGCTCACAAGGGGGATGGCCCGGATCACCACTGCTATGGAGGCCATGATTATTTCGAACACAGCCTCCAATCCTGCCCTGGACCTGGGTGATGCTGGGGACAGCAGCAGCCGCAGCAGCCCGGCCAGCGCTGCGTCTGAGCCACGTAGGAGCACCAGGCGCTCCGCAGATGCTGCTGGTCATTCAGAGGGGGCTGAGGGACACCCCAGTGGGTCTAGCAAGCGGGCAAAGAAATAGCCTTGCAAGGGCGGGTGAGGCAACCTGAACCTTGGACTTTAGTTTTTTTTCCTATACACCATTTTTTGTTGCACATCAGTGCTGTAACTGTGTTGCAACAGTATTAAAATGTGTTTTTTCCCAACCACCATTTAGCTGTCTTTGCATCTGTACTCACTCAGAAATAGTTCTCAGTAATCTCCTCACGTCTGTATCTGCCATCACTTGGCGTACACACCCCAGCTGGCTGTGTCAGTGGCACAGCTTCGTCGTCGTCATGGTCCTCGTAGTCAGACAACTCCACCTCAGTGCCCTTCTTCACCGCAAGGTTGTGTAACATTGCACATACACCTATGATCTTGCAGCAGGTGATGGGGGTATACTGCCTTGCACCTCCACTCTTGTGCAGGCATCTGAATCTACTTTTCCAGATGCCAAAGGTCCGTTCGACAACATTCCTTGTGCGTATGTGGGCCCGGTTATACCTCCTTTGGCTGGGTGTGGAGGGGTTGAGGTAGGGGGTGAGTATGAATCAGCGGAGGGCATATGCACTGTCGCCTGGAAGAGAAAGGGGTTACATTACACACATGCATACATGTATTACACCTAGCTACTATGTGTTATGGGGGTCTGATGATGTGTCTCACCTAGGAGGTATCCTTCACCAAATTCGCCAGCCATCAGCCGCGCATAGATGCCGCTCTGTTGGAAAATATAGGAGTCATGGGTACTCCCTGGAAATTTTGCTACCAGGTCTGTGATGGTGCACTTTGCATTGCAGATCACCTGCACATTGATGGTGTGTGTAGACTTCCGATTGCGGTATATGTATTCGGTGTCCGCTGGTGGGCAAATCGGAATGTGCGTGCCATCTATGCAACCAATGATTTGGGGAAATTGTGCCATCTGGTAGAAGTCAGCTTTAGTTTGTAGCAGTTCTGCGTGGGTTGCAGGGAAAGAGATGTATTGGTCCATCCTGTGTATCATGGCGTCAAGGAATGTGTGGAAGAACCTTGACAGGCTGCTCTGGCTCACCCCTCCTGCTGCTGCAACTCCACTTTGATAGCTGCCAGACGCTAGCAGGTGTAGGCTGCATAGCACCTGGATGTGCGCAGGGATGGCGTGTGCCCTTGGGGTGTGGTGGTCCAAGAATGGTTTGAGATCCCTGATGAGCTCAAGTATGGTGTCAGAGTCCAGCCTGTATCTCTGTAGTATCTCTGCCTCTGTGAGCATGAACAGGGTTATCCTCTGTCTGTAGACCTGTTCATTTCTTAGCCATTCCCTCTGTCCTTCCTGCTGTAGCCGTAGCCGCCTCGCAATGACATAAAAAGCTGCCATCCTGCAAGTTGCAATGCATTTTGGGACTGTTTATATGGGTTGGAGTTGGTTACCACCTGATTGGAATCCATGGTAAATACCGAGTGGATTCTACCAATTTTGAGCCGATTTCGGTGTTTCTGTGCCTCCCTACATCTCCCCATCTGTCGGAATCGGGGAATTTCCCGATCGGCGATTCATACGAATCGGTATGTTTTCCGATTCGGCTCATGTCCGAATCGGTCTATCTACCGATTCGGTACATGGACCGAATCGGTAATTTTCCGATTCGGTGTCACTACCGATTCGGTACATGGACCGAATCGGTAATTTTCCGATTCGGTGTCACTACCGATTCGGTACATGGACCGAATCGGTATTTTTCCGATTCGGTGTCACTACCGATTCGGTACATGGACCGAATCGGTAATTTTCCGATTCGGTGTCACTACCGATTCGGTACATGGACCGATTCGGTGTTTGCATCCGATTCGGTGTTTTACCGATTCGTTACATATCCGATTTTCGGTATGTACGTATCGGATTCTTTCCCATTCGGTACTCATTCCGATTCGGATTTCACTCCGATTATGTATGTTTTTTGTCCCCTACATCTCGATGGCTGTTTACCGATCGGTAAGGGCCAAAATTCGGTATTTTCGGCAGTTACCGATCGGTAACGGCCTACCTACATCGGGCCCAAAATCTTTATCCATTTCTTCATTCCATAATTGTTCTTGCACCACAGAGTTCTCTCCAAATACAAGATTAACATCACTAACAACATGTGCTACTTCACACTCATCTCTGTCAACCACATCTGACTCTTTACACGCCAAAGGAAGCCTTGACATGCAATCTGCACGAACATTAGATTTGCCAGGAATATATTCCAAGGAATACTGAAAATTTTGTAACCTAGAAGAAAGTCTGGCCAACCTTGATGATAGTGTACGCCCCCCACCAGGTAACAATATATGCACCAATGGTTTGTGATCTGATTTAATAATGAACTTCGTTCCCCACAGAAATGGTCGAAAATGTTCAGCCCCCCAGACACACGCTAGAAGTGAGGTTCCGTGACAATTGTAAGTGGTGTTCTCGGCTCGCACGAATATGGTTGAGTCTGGTATCTATGAACTGCAAATGACGAGTTTAGTGGGTGTACGCAGTTTCGCTGTACTAACCTAAACCGTTCGTCTGATACGTGGGTTTTTCTATCTGTACCCACGGGTTCCATCTTAGATACGGCATCCATTTTGTTTCTTGCCCTCAAGTAGCCAGCAAACGGACGTTGTCCGCTTCGTGACCCTGGGATTACCAAGATATCTGCGGAAGACACATGTCCTTTGAAAATGTCTTTATGACGAGGGGGATGATACTGTAAGGCAGATGGCCCCGCTCGAGGCTCATCTCGCCGTGCCGGTTTATTGTCTCAGCCGTGCATCTCATTAGGCACGTCCCTTTGATGCCTGTAGCTCGTGTTTCCCGATACCTCCCCTTTTTACACCCTTTCCAATCTCCCCACTGTTTCCATCTTCCTCTGCACCTGTCCTTGTTCCTTCTTCGATCTGTTTTACTACTGATTGGAATGTACTAATGGTGGGAAGATGGGTTTTTACAGTTGGGAACCGCCAAATGTTTCCGCACTTATGTTCCGGACCTTGTATGTATCAAAGTGACCAAAGCGACCCCTCTTGGGGGTAATTATGGGAACCAAGTCGTAAACCTTTGTGTACCATGTAAACCTATGGGAGAATTGTGTATAAAAGGAGCGATCCACAGAACCCATTTGAAGCAGTCTCCCCGAACTACACTCGTTGTACTTCCTGTGACTTCTGTGTTTCCCTGCAGTAAATAAACCTTGAATCTTTGACGCCGAAGGAAGTGTCCCGTGTCTCTGTGATTCGTACGCCGGAGCAGGTTACCCACAAAGGTTTCAGGTGTTGTCCCCTGGCACCGCTGGGTCTTAAATAACCCAGTCCTTCAGTTGGCGCCCAACGTGGGGCTGCATCAGTGGGACCGGTCCAAGCCCGACGATCGTGAGGAACTTCGTGTGAAATCTCCGAGGGAAGGTGCACTCCACTTCATCGATCCTGTTGTCGAAACAAGTGGCCCGAAGACTTTTCCCGCGAAGATTCCCGCCTCCTGACGGCTGCGACGGACTGCTGCCCTGACTGTAGACCTGTTTTGGCGCCTGGCGTAGACCTTGGTATAGCGAGACGATTGACGGGCCTTCCTGGTGACGCCATCGATCTTTGAGTTAAGTATTTGTGGGTCGCTCCCAGAGTTCTTGGTTGTGGTTGCTTAGTTGTTGCATGGTTCCATTGCATTTGTGGTTCTTGGTACTTTGTTGTGATATTTGACGACTGCAGCCGCCAAAAACCGAGGGTTTTTGCTCTTTGCAGGGACTTGGTAAATCCCGTAACCCTTGACGTTTGTGGAACTCGGCTAGTGTGCAAGATGCCTGGTCGCAGTACTTTGTTTAATTGTTTCAGACGTTGTGGTACGGATTCCCGACTGGAGGACTCGTGTCGGATACCTCCGGTTGGAACTCCAACTTATGAGCTGTACAGCAAACACGGGCTAGGCCCGATTACTTTTAATGACTATTGGATTCGCTACACTAAAAAAGATGGTGTCCTTAGTTGGCCACCTCATGGTAGCTTTGAGACCCCGATCTTACATAATCTAGAGGCTAAATTGTTTGAGAAAAAGTCAAGGCCGGCCATGTTTGATGCCTTTCGGTTGTGGCGTAAAGAAGCCCGACAGAAAGAAATCAGACAGACTAAACGTAATCAGAGAGATGGTGTTGCTGCCATTGTAAAGAAAGCAGAGCAGTTTCAGCGTGATAAGGAGGATAAGGAAAAGGAAGTGTTTGATAGGCTACAGCGTATGTCCATAGATAAATGCTATCCTGCTTTGCCTACGGAGTCGGATAAGAAGGAAGAATCGGTTGAGGATCCTCTAATGTCTTATCTCATGAAGTCGCCACCTCCGTATGTACAGGGTACCGCAGCTCCTGTGGTCCCCCCTGTACCTGTTCCTCCACCTATTCCTCAACCTGTTCCTCAACCTGCACCCGCTCTTCCGACTGTTCCTGCTCCCTTGCCTATTGCTATTCCTACTGCTCCTCCGCTTCCACATACTCCTGTTCCCGCTACTGCTCCTGCTCTATTAACTCCTGTTGTTGCTTCTGTCTCTACTCCTTCTCTTGTTAGTCCCTTGTGCTATACTTCTCCATCTACTCGTAGTCGTACTTCTCCTGTTGCGGCTAGCTTCTTTCATTCTCTTGCACCTGTTCTTGGGTCCGCTGGTTCAGATGGTCCTCAGAGACGTAGTCAGCTTCCCGGTAACAGGGAACGTGCTGCACTATATAATATGGCGATGGGTTGGATGACGCATCCTCTTAGAAACCCTCCACGTGCTGTACTTGATACGTTCTGTCAATTCAATGTACCGACACAAAGATATGTGTTCGAAGAAATGTGTAAGGTTCTGCGCGATCAGATATCGGCCGATGCACCTGACGAGGTGTTGACCGCTTTGTCTGACCTACAGCTTCAGTTCTCGAATGGACTGATAGGGGATACCAACGTTCGACGTGCTGTTGAGCGGTTGCTGTCTTTTCGTCCCACTCCTATACCTCAAGCCTTGTTTGTTGAGGATGTTGAGAGGCAGTTAGATGCGTCTGGTCAGTTTCCCATGCGTGAAGTTCCACCAGTGTGGATGCCAGGCGACGCTACTGCTGCTCCACCGATCTTGCCGCATTTCCAGAGAGTATGGATACATCTCCCATGGAAACGCTCTGAAGTGTTACAGGTGAAGCAATCTTTGCCTGACCCTCGCAAAAATCCTGCAGGGTATTATAAAGAATTGTCGCAGCTCGTAGATGCTACGATAATGAATCTTGCTGATATCGATATGCTGTTTGGTAATGTCGTACCGCAACCGGTATGGGCTAAGATTCGTCAGGAAAATCATCCAAATGAACTAGGTGGTGATTGGGCTGCCATTGTAGCGGCGGATGGGTTGCAAACTGGTGGTGCTAAACCCGAACAGTTGATTGCTGCTCTCCCTCAGAGGATAATTACGCTAATGAAAACTCTTATGCCAGCTATGAGGGTGAATTGGGACAAATTGTCAGCTTGTCGACAAAAGAAGGACGAGAGTGTCTCTGATTTCTTTACGAGATTTGAGGAGGCATTCATCGACCATAGTGGTCAGGATATGGGCACTGATGGTGGTCAACGGTTGTTCGTGGACAAATTTGTCTCTAACTTATTGCCCGATTTGAGCAATAAATTGAAAAATTCTGAAAGTGCGTGGGCCGTTTCTACCTCGGCTCAAATATTGGCCACGGCACAGTATTATGAGAATAGAGAGAAAGAGGAGAATGACCGCGCCGATAAAAAGACGAAAGAACTTAAAACTAAAGTGTTGTTACAGCAAGCGTATCCTCCGCGTTCGAATCAGAATGCTCCGCAGCAAAATAGATCACAGTCGCAATCTAATCGATCACAATCTCGAAATGACTCCTCTTCCCAAAGATCTTCGTTAGGGTACAATCAATGTGCCTATTGTAGACAGGAGGGTCATTTAAAATTCAATTGTCCTGTTCTAAATGATCGTAATAGTGGTAACTCATCTAGAGGGGGTCGTGGTGGTTCTCAGCAGACATCACGCGGTAGGGGTCGTGGTACTCAAAATGACCGTGCAGACAACTCATCAAATTCCAGTAATTGTTTCGATCAACGTGGATCATCGCAAGGACGATCTGCGCAATATAATGTAGACGAATATTACGTCGATCAGGGGACTGACGACAGTAATTACTAGGACAGCCATAGACAAGGAGAGGGAGTGGTATCAGTTCCGGTTGATCAGAGAGGGCCTTACGTCGCAGTTGCTACATCGGGCGTCGTTGAGCCTTTTCTGTTGGACACTGGTGCAGCGAAAAGTTCCATAATGCATTCGAAACTCCCTGGCGCACCTTTGTCTGGCTTAACAAATGTTTCCGTTGGATTCTCTGGCGCCCCCGTTAGCAATCCAGTTTCGCGCCCTTTGCCCCTTACAATTGGGCCTTGTGAGCTGCAAGCTCCGTTGATTTTGACTACTGGTTGTGGTGAAAATCTTTTGGGCCTGGATTTGCTTAAACGTTTGTATGCAACTTTGTATTGTTCTCCTGCGGGTGTAAAGCTTACGTTGGGAGAGAGGGTTGTCTCTCCTATGTACTTGTCTCTCGATAAACTTCCACCGGAATTGAGTTCTCTTCCTGCATCTTTGTGGGCAACAGGTCCCAATGATGTGGGCCTGCTTGACATCTCCCCTTACGTTGTTCAGCTGAAATCTAATGTGCGATTGCCACGTATTCCCCAGTATCGTATTTCTCTTAATGGTGAACGAGCACTGTTAGCGATCATCTATGATCTGATCGAGAAAGACGTTATTTAAGAGACTCGGGGAAACGTGTGCAACAGCCCTGTACTGCCCATTCTAAAACGTACTGATCCTCCGAAACCACCTGTTTATCGTTTTGTTATCGATTTACGGGAGGTAAATAAAATTGTGATTCCTCAGTTCCCCGTTGTGCCTGACATCACGGCGCTACTGACTCTGATTCCAGCTTCTGCATCTTGGTTTTTGGTGATTGATTTGAAGAATGCGTTCTTCAGCATCCCGATCGCAGAAGAGAGCAGAGACCTTTTCCGTTTCTCTCTTGGTGGACGCAGCTTCCGGTTTAAACGCGCTCCTCAGGGCTACTGTGAGAGTCCATCGATTTACAGTCAAGCCCTGAAGGGTCAACTAGATGCGTTAACGTTGCCGGCTGGTGCGGCCTTAATCCAATATGTCGATGACTTATTGGTGGCTGCAGATACTCAGGACATTTGCAAAATTGCTACGGTGTCGTTGCTGCAACATCTCTGTGACTTACATCACAAGGTGTCACCTTCTAAACTCCAATATTGTTGTCAAGAAGTAACCTATCTAGGTCACTTATTGTCAAAGGAGGGAAGGCGGTTGACCCCAGAGAGAATTGCAGCAATTGCGCGAATGACTGTGCCAACAACCCAAAGAGATGTGCGTGCCTTTCTAGGTATCACGTCGTACTGCAGGCAATGGATTCCAAATTTTTCATTGCTAGCGAAACCATTGGTGGCTCTTACGTGCAAGGATGTTTCAACTCCTTTACCATGGACGGAAGAATGTCAGAAAAGTTTTTCTGAATTGCGTGATTCATTGTGTTCGGCCCCTGTGTTAGGTACTCCTGACTACAGTAAGCCGTTTACATTATATGTTCATGAGAGGGAAGGTTGTGCTTTGAGTGTTTTAACGCAACCTTTTGATGGTAAGCAACGTCCATGTGCATATTTTTCCTCGACCTTGGACCCGGTAGCTAGAGCATTGCCGAGTTGTTTGAGAGCAACAGCGGCAGCCGCGGTGTCCATCCGACAATCAGCAGGATTGGTCATGGATAATATGCTTACGGTGATGGTTCCACATGCAGTCGACACTCTTTTAAATCGTACGAAAACTCAGCACTTGACGAGTGCGAGATTGTCTGGGTACGAGTTGACGTTGCTGGCAAGTCATATTCAGATAAAACGTTGCAATGTTCTGAACCCGGCGACTTTGTTACCAATTAGCGCAGAGTCAGATGAAATAGCAGAACACGACTGTTATTTGAGGACCGAAGAGGAAACAAAAGGTCGAGTGGACCTTAAAAACACTCCTTTGGAAGATCCAGATGGAACATTGTATGTTGATGGTTCATGTTTTAAATTGCCGAATGGCGATGTGACTACTGCGTATGCTGTTGTGACGTTGAATACTGTTGTTGAAGCTGCAAGATTAAATCAGAATTCTGCCCAGGCTGCAGAACTGATCGCTCTCACTAGAGCGTGTGTGTTAGCGAAAGGGAAACGTGTGAATGTGTTTACCGACAGCCAATATGCATTTGGCGTCGCCCATAGCTTTGGACGGTTGTGGAGAGAGAGAGGTTTTATGACGTCGCATGGTACGAAGATTCAGCATGGTCAGCTTGTGAATGATCTTTTGGATGCACTTACGCTGCCTAAACAGGTAGCGATTGTTAAATGTAGTGCGCATCGTAAGGTGACGGATGATGTTGGACGTGGTAATGCGTTTGCGGATGAGACTGTTAAAGAGACTGCCCGGAACCTTAGCACTCGAATGTATGTGATGAGTTCGGTTAGGTGGCCTACAGAATCGAGTATGTGTGAAGATACTATCGAGAGTGTGAAAGCAATTCAAAATGAGGCCACCGAGACTGAAAAGACGAAGTGGAAAGAAAGTACGGGAAAGTTGGATGCGAATGGTTGTTGGGTTGATTTATCGGAACATAAGAGATGGATGTTGCCGGATGCGTATGTGCTGGCTGTTGTGACAATGGCACATGGGTTAGCACATATTAGCGTGAAAGGTATTTGTAAGTTGTTGTCTCCTGTGTGGAAGAATGATGGTATCACGAAATGTGCTGAACGATTGGTTAAGAATTGTATGGTATGTATGTTGTACAATCCTGGTAAGGGAACCCCAACTCCTCCTGGTAGTTTTGCTCCCCCTTCATGTCCTTTTGAGGTGATTCAATTAGACTTCATCCATAAGGAGCGATGCAATAACCTGAAATACGTTTTAGTTGTGGTTTGCGCGTTCTCCCGATGGATTGAAGCCTATCCCCTCAAAGACAACACTGCTTTGTCAACTGCAAAAATCCTACTGAAGGAAAATTTCCCTCGGTACGGAATGCCTCGGATTGTATGGTCTGATAATGCAAGTGAGTTTGTGGGGAGTGTGATGAAGAGTGTGTGTAAGGGCCTTGGAATAAATCAAAAATTCCATAGCGCCAATCATCCCCAGTCAGCTGGTTTGGTTGAAGGGTATAATGGCACCCTTAAACTGAAGCTAGCCAAAACTCAGGCTACGACTGGTCTTTCGTGGCCTGACGCTTTACCCTTGGCTTTACTGTCAACAAGGGCAACCGTACACTCCCGAGTAGGGCTCAGTCCCTATGAAATAGTGTTCGGTCGTCCTGCGAATGTTTGGGGGGTCCCTAGACCGGGTGTGTTCTGTAATCTTGAGTACCCAATGTTGATTGATTATCTTCATGATCTGACTGCTAAACTGAGGTTAATTCACCAACAGGTTTACGAAGCATTGCCGACGCAGACGGAGGGTCCAGGCCACCAGCTCCAGCCCGGAGACTGGGTGGTGACGCGTAACTTTGCGCGTAAGAAGAATTTGGAGCCCAGGTTCACTGAACCCTACCAGGTCCTCCTTGCCACGAGAACTGCCGTTCGTCTAGAGGACCGGAAAAATTGGGTGCATGCCACCCATACGAAGAAAGTTCCTATACCGTTACCGGCAGACTCGTGGGAGAGGAGAGGCATTGCTTCAGCTGAATCCGAAGGATTGCCGGCGTTTGTACCTTTTAGCGACGCACAACCTGTCGGAGAATCCTCAGTGCAGCAGAAAGACACTGTTGAACATTTGTCATCAAAAGACTCAAGACCAGAACATTCGACTGATCAACAGAACTCTGTTTCTTCAACGGATCCTTTGTTTGACGAACAGACACGTCCTGGGAAAACCCGATACTCTTTGCGATCCAGCACTAAGGACTAATAAAAGATTTCGTTCTGTCCCTTGACAACTGCATTGTCCCGTTTCCCACGATCAGTCTGAACACCCGTATTATTGTAATTATTTTTGTATATATATATATATATTGAGTTTCGTTCCACATGTATTTTTGCTTCCACAGCTGAGAGACATTTTGCATATATAATTGTAAATAAAGGCCGTAGGGCCGCGCGTGTACTTCCTTCTGGTTAGTAGGTTTTGACACTAGGTTAAAGACCGTCGGTTCCTGGGAACTCCTACGGATTGACTACTGCTACACAGAACGAAGTGCGTCAAGAAACGTTGCGGACGGTCATAGGGGATGGCGTTTTCAAAGCTGATGGACTTGGAAGAAGCTCAGGCGCAAAGGTTCAAGTTACAACAACTTAGTCGTACCAAATGTTGTATGTTTCAAATATTCATATTGCTTTTGACTATTTCTGCACTATTGGCGGGTGGGGTGTATTACACGATGTCTTATTTCTTACCTTCTGCCATACCTACTCCTACTTCTGACCCTAAACTTACCTTCACTGCATCTCCCCATTCTTTCCATATCTTACCCGAACACGAGCAGGCTAGACGTGCAGAATTCCGCAATAATTCCTTTATTCAGCTCCTTCACCAGCACCAGTTAGTGGTTAACACTACTAATTGTTGGGTGTGTGGGTTGATGCCACATACCACGGATAAGGGAATTCCATATCTGGTGTTACCGTATAGTTCCCAGGGGTCCGCTCGAGCATTTCAAACAATGTTTCGAAGCGCACTAGATTCTTACCCCAGTCGAGAGCCACGTTCTCCCTACTTTGGCCCTGGCTCGTATCACAAGCCTTTGTCTATTGCGATAGAAGACTTAGATAGAGATATCTATGAGCCGTCGCTCATCCCGGAGGAAGAGGTACAAGCCTATAGGGTCCTGAGTAAGGTCGAGTATAGTGCGCTCACGAGTGATAAACAGCTTAAAAGCTCGCCTCCGATATGGGTCATACCCCACATTGGTAATTTTTGTCTAATGGGTCGTGGCCGAAGATCGAAAGCCCGACTTGGAGAGAGTGCTTGCACTGAAAATTACATTCTGCCGATGGTCTCGTCCCCTGTGTTTCTGGCTGCCAAGGGTACATACTTTGTCTGTCATGATCGTGCGTATGCATGGTTGCCCTCCGACTTTGTGGGCTCATGTTTTATCGCAAATCTGTTGCCTTCGACGTTCACTGTAGACGCAGACTATCACAAGACTAGAGTTGTGAGAGGCGTAATTAGCGAAGAGGACACTGCCGGTCAAGAGGCAGGAGACTTTTTCAAGGGTTTCCTCCCGTTTTGGGGACCTATGGTTAATAGTAGGAACCTGAGACAGTTGACTCGAGTGGTAGAATCGACAGCTAATATTACTGCCAGTGCCCTTGGTAATATCACCACAGAACTTCAGGCGGATAGACTTATGACGTTACAAAACCGTATGGTTTTAGACGTGATCTTAGCAGATCGAGGTGGGGTATGTAAGGTGATCCATTCGAGCTGCTGTATTTTCATTCCAGATAACGCTCCGACTGTCTATCAAGCCATCTCAAAGTTGCATAAAATCTCTGAATCCATACACGTCGATGTAGGAGATTGGACGCTACTTGGGTGGTTTTGGGGCCTGATGTCGACTTGGGGTTGGAAGATTCTGATGATTATCGGAGTTGTTGTGGCGTTCCTGTTCACGTGTTGCCTTTGTGTGCAGTGTGGTCCTGCCTTATGTGGCCTCTGTGCTACAACGTGTATAAGACAGCCGCCTGTTACCAAAGGAGCTCGGTTGGACAGAGCTATGTTACAGCAACATCTAGATGGTCTGATGAATATCGAGTATGATTCCGACTAGTGCTTGCCAACATGACGGCAAAAGGAGCGTCTGAGGTTCCGTGACAATTGTAAGTGGTGTTCTCGGCTCGCACGAATATGGTCGAGTCTGGTATCTATGAACCGCAAATGACGAGTTTAGTGGGTGTACGCAGTTTCGCTGTACTAACCTAAACCGTTCGTCTGATACGTGGGTTTTTCTATCTGTACCCACGGGTTCCATCTTAGATACGGCATCCATTTTGTCTCTTGCCCTCAAGTAGCCAGCAAACGGACGTTGTCCGCTTCGTGACCCTGGGATTACCAAGATATCTGCGGAAGACACATGTCCTTTGAAAATGTCTTTATGACGAGGGGGATGATACTGTAAGGCAGATGGCCCCGCTCGAGGCTCATCTCGCCGTGCCGGTTTATTGTCTCAGCCGTGCATCTCATTAGGCACGTCCCTTTGATGCCTGTAGCTCGTGTTTCCCGATACCTCCCCTTTTTACACCCTTTCCAATCTCCCCACTGTTTCCATCTTCCTCTGCACCTGTCCTTGTTCCTTCTTCGATCTGTTTTACTACTGATTGGAATGTACTAATGGTGGGAAGATGGGTTTTTACAGTTGGGAACCGCCAAATGTTTCCGCACTTATGTTCCGGACCTTGTATGTATCAAAGTGACCAAAGCGACCCCTCTTGGGGATAATTATGGGAACCAAGTCGTAAACCTTTGTGTACCATGTAAACCTATGGGAGAATTGTGTATAAAAGGAGCGATCCACAGAACCCATTTGAAGCAGTCTCCCCGAACTACACTCGTTGTACTTCCTGTGACTTCTGTGTTTCCCTGCAGTAAATAAACCTTGAATCTTTGACGCCGAAGGAAGTGTCCCGTGTCTCTGTGATTCGTACGCCGGAGCAGGTTACCCACGAAGGTTTCAGGTGTTGTCCCCTGGCACCGCTGGGTCTTAAATAACCCAGTCCCTCAGAAGTTCTCTCTCAATTACTGAATAGTGTCGCTCAGAATCTCCTAATGTCCTTCACGCATACGCCACAATCCATTCTTTGCCCCTTTCTTCTTGAATCAATACTGCACCCAAACCGCAATTACTTGCATTAACCATCACAATGCATTTCTTCCCAATTACAAATGGTTTAAGACAAGGTGCCCTTATAATCATTTACTTTACAGCATTGAATGTAGCAGTCATATGATCAGTCCACTCAAACTTTGCATTTTTCTTTAAAAGCATCCTAAATGGTTCAATAACAGTTGCATAATTTTGAATAAATTTCGCCTAAAATTCTACAAGCCCCAAAAATGCAACCAACTGTTCCTTGTTTTGAGGAATGGGCACTTTGCTGATGTTCTCCAAATGTGAGGTTTTAGGTTTAATTCCATTACCACTAATACAGTGTCCAAGATACTTCACTTCTTCTCTTCTGAACCTACATTTACTAGCACAAAGTGTTAGTCCTTTATCCGACAATGCATTTAACACTTTCAGCAAATTTTTGTCATGTTCATCCTCATCTTTCCCGAAAACCAGAATATCATCCTGAAATGCAACTGCCCCCGTTAAACCAGTCAAAGTTTCCTTCATCAACCTTGGAAATACCGCAGCAGCACTGGCCACTCCAAAAGGCATCCTGCAAAATCTAAATAAACCTTCAGGTGTAATGAAAGCAGTTAAGTCTCTTGAGTCTTCATGTAAGACGACCTGGTGATATGCACTCGCCAAATCCAAACAGGAAAATACTTTGGCATTATCTAAAGTGGAAACCATTTCATGTAGATTAGGTAAAGGATGTGAATCTACACAGATGGCATTATTTAAGCTGCGCAAATCTATGCACATGCGAAGACTCCTCCAGATTTAATTGAAATCACAATTGGCGAAACCCAAGGAGATGACTCAATGGGTTCTATTATCTTCTTTTCACACATGTCATTGAGCATTTCCTTCAACTTTAATCTATACGAAAGAGGAACATTCCTAACCTTGTGACGGATGGGTAAAGCATTTGCATGTACTTTTATACGATGTTCAAATCCTCTATACCTTCCTAAATCATTACAGAATAATTTAGGAAATTTCTCTTTAATTTCTGAAATTAATGTATTTTCATTTCGTTTGCTCAACGTAGAAGTACTAGAATCAGAGTCAATAGAATAAACAGGAGTATCAGCATTAGGATCAAGCTTCATACCAAGTTGTTTTTGATGTGGCCAACCTAAAAGTGAATCACCAGACTTTGTAATATATATTTTACCACACGTAGAACGACTCTTGAAACTAAGTTCAGCTATAAAGTAACCAATAAGTTGTAATTTATGACCAGTGTAGCCGCTTGGAGTAATATCCAGTTGTGTTCAGTTAACATTAGGCCAATTGGATCTAAATAAGATGTCAGGTAAAATAGTGTACCATGAACAAGAGTCCACAAAAACCTTAGTTGGTACACTATTAATAATGATCTCACAAGAAGGAATTTTTTTTATCTTTGGTTCCTTTGCTATACACATTATAGTATTGACATCAAATTCACAGTCACTTGGACTCTCTTGTTCTTGATCTTGGACTAAATTAACTTTCCTTGGAGCTACAGACTTTTGAAAAATGCCCCTTTTTTCACATCTTGAACATACTTTATCCAAAGCCGGACATGCCTTTGAATTACCTAAATGATAGCCACTTCCACATCTAAAACAATACATGTTGTACACCCTTGAATCTGGTCTTTGCCAACTGTTCATTCTTTGGTCTGGTCTTTGCCAACTGTTCATTCTTTGATCAGGTTTTTGCCATCTGTTTTTATTTTCAACCTTATATTGATTGTCATTCCTTGTATTAATGGACTTTTTATACTTATCCGAATCCTTGAATTTGTCATTTTCCTTATTAACAATCAATACATCAGATTTACCATAGTTTTGCGATCTTATTTCATCCACAAATTTTTCAGAATGTTCAATGGACTTTGCTATTTCGATCGCTGCATTAAGAGACATGTCAGAAGTTGTCCATGACCTTTGTTGTATCTTTTTAATGTTGGTACGCATAAGGATCTGATCCCTTAACACCTGATCATAATTAATATGTTCAAAGTCACATGTGACTGCTAATGCTCTCAGTGCAGACACATAGTTATCAATAGACTCATCACTTTGTTGTTTCCTGGAATAAAATTTAAATCTTTCCATGACCATATTAATCTTCTTCCCGTATCTAATAGAAAGTTGTTTGGAAGCAATTTGATATACATTAAGATTGGAAGTATCACTTAGAGGAGGTAACACAAGAGAGATGTAATTTATTTCAATATATATATATATATATATATATATATATATATATATATATATATATATATATATATATATATATATATATATATATATATATATATATATATATATTCCAACAACCGCTCCCGGCTATTCCTCGTCTCGTGGCACGGCGAGCCTGTGTGGGTGCCGGACACCCTTACTTACATAAACAGAATTCCCCCTCTCAGAAGAACGGCACAGGCTGCCTTTGGATGCTTCAAAATGTATTTATTTAAGGCACAGAATCGGCAGCTCCCTACCGACGCGTTTCACCACCGTGACCAAGCCTTAGTGGCGAAACGCGTCGGTAGGGAGCTGCCGATTCTGTGCCTTAAATAAATACATTTTGAAGCATCCAAAGGCAGCCTGTGCCGTTCTTCTGAGAGGGGGAATTCTGTATATATATATATATTTTTTTCTTTTCTTTTTTTTAATGAGATAAAAATGACATGCAGGATTATGTGTGCATGTCACAGAAGCTTACTTACAGTTTACCAGTTCTGCATCTGCATTTTCCTTCAAATGCGCTGTTACAACGAAAAATAATCACTGAATTTGATGCACAAACCAAACTGTAGTAATCCTGAATCCTTACAACAACAACCATCCAATGAGAAAGCACTTTAAGTTGATATTCGCTACTATCCAATGAAAAATGAAGGTAGACATCCAATGAAAACGGTTAATAGAAAACCTTCCGTGTTAATGGCCAATGAAAACGAAGTCTGACATTAATCTTGAAAACTGCTCAAAATCAGTAATTATCCCACACAGAAGTACACTCCCATCCTCGTCGCCAGTGTTATAAATGCCAGTAAACATCCGAAAGGGAAGAACAACAAAATCCAGGTGAAGATGAAGTACGAGTACTTTATTTCCCAAGTCTTCGCAAGTTCAGGTAACAACTGAATGCCAGAAACCGTCATTTCACTGCATATCACTTCCCCACGCTCTTTTCAAATAACAACACCACGCGGATCCAGATGCATTCACACAGCACGCAGAACGTGGTAAACAACACGCGATCCACACTTTCAAAACACAACATAAGATATTATTGTTTGTAATGACGCACCTGTGACCACGCGCGTCATTACAAACAATAACCTACAACAGTCTGCGCTATATAAAAACGCATAAAATAAACCAAATATATTTATTATTCACATTTGATATACCCAGTGACTTAAATGTGAAACTTTCACAATATTTATACGTTAGCCAAAATTTGGCATAACTCCTAAATCTGTAGATAATGATAATCGATCATTATTTCATTACACCGAATTAAAAAAAATTAAATAACAAACCCGATTCTCAACGCAATTTATTTATTTAAATGAGTTTTTATAGCACGGAAAAGACCCAAAATGGGCGTCAAAGCGCGTTTCAAGAAGCTAGATGTAGATGGTCACCAGTTCTCTACTCTATGGTGTCAGGTCAGCATGCACCCTTGGGGTCGGGCGCGGCAAAGCGTATAAATACAAGAGTAGTTTCATTCCTGGCCTATTGAAACGGATGGAGGGGCCATCCCCCCAAACTTTTTACTCAGACAAGAAGAGTGTCTGCCAGGCTGCGCAAAGGACAGCCTGACAGTTACTCTTCTTGTTCAGGTCAGGCAGCCAGGAGCTAGACATGTGCTAAATACACAAGTTACTTGCTGCCTGAGTTGAACTTTGCCAACTGAAGATGCAATTTTTTTCTTGTGTGTATAACCTCTTCAGCCTAGCAAAGCACCTCAAGGCCCTTCCCCTACAAACGAGGGGGAACATCATTGATAGCTCGAACTTGGGACCTTCACCGACATATCACAGATTGGATTGGTTGCAGTGGCATAGCTAAGAGGGGGGCACTGTTTTTGGGGATAGCGGGAGTCGTGTCTGGCAACTATCTCCGAATCCCCCCCGCACCCCCCAAGAGAACAAGTCGTCGGTCAGTCGCAACCCCCCTGCTCTTACTTGCACCCAGACAGCAAACTTAGGGGCTGTCCCGGCTGGCAGTACATCTAGCTACACCACTGGGTGGTTGCAGTAACTCTCACTGACCCCATCCCACTCCGTGATGAGGGAGCAACTGCTGTCTCCCCTCATTAGATGGTGGCAGTCCCAACCCTCCTGGGAAAGCCAAGGCTTCCACCACCGAGAGCTGCAGCAGGTAAGTGTTTGGTACGTGTATGTATGAATATTTGGGAGTGTTATGAATGGATGCGTGTGAATGCATGGGTGTGAGTGTGTCTGTTTGCTTGTGTGGCCCACCATTCCCTGCTAAAATTACCTAATGTGAGGCCTACGTACTATCCACGACAATTCATCAAAATGTCAGGGGTAGATGAAGTGACATCACACACCATTTAACCTTTACTTTCAAACTTACAAGCATGCTCTTATATTCACACATACACACACTTACTCTCATGTAGATATAGTCTCACTCTCAAACACTCAAACAGCATACATTTAAAAGCATTTTTCATACCTCAGTTTCCAGGGAGGGTTATATTCGAGCTAACTGTAACCCATTCTTTGTTACACTAATAGTGAATAATAAAATACAGTTCACTATGAGTGTAATACTGTTTTTTACAGAAAACAAGGAAAGTGGTGCGCCAGCCACGCCAAGGGCATAAGAATACATGGAAAGTGGTGCCCCAGCAGCCCCAGTGGCATAAGAATACAAGAAAAGTGGTGACCCAGCCACGCCAATGCAAAACCAAAGGGGATGATGAAAGGAGTGTTGAACATTGGAAGCACTCACCCCCAGTCAACTGATCTGGGTTTAATCCATCATCATTCTTTAGCTCACTCCGCCACCCCAGTTCATACATGGCCATATGCAAATCAGTCTGACCCTGTGCCTCATGGGAACAGTCCAGCCCGAACTGCCAAGCCATGTCTTCCATGGACTGGAAACAAGTATCCTGGGACCGATTTCTGGCTAATCAGCCGTCATCAGCCAGGCTAGCTTGAATCCAGTGGCAAAGTGAGCAAGGGACCCACGTCTGGGCATACCCTCCCAATGGCATAAGAAAAGAAGGAAAGTGGTGCCCCAGCCGCCCCAATTGCATAAGAATAATGGATTCCTTGCTGAAATCTTAGATGCACATTTCCACGCCTAAAAACCCTTCATCTAAAGAGAGATAAATTGTGCATACAGAGACAGAGATTTCACTGCTGTTACGAATGGGAAACAATTTACAGCTGTCTAGTGTCCATTAAATGTTTATCAATTCAGCATTTAATCAAATTATATGTTTATAGAAATTCACTGTAAATATTTAAAATATGACATGTTGCATACTGAAAGCAGCATTACAATCAGTAATTCATAAGGCTGCAACTTCAATGCTCTCTGGTTTACACGGGACATAGAAAATACCGATTATTGGTAAAACAAACTTATTTTACATATTCCACATCTGGTACTCTAGCAAGGTCTGTCACCAGTCACAGCATTTGCAGTACACTAGTGGTTTTCATGGACGAATGGAAAAAAATTCAAATTCAAATTTTCGGGAAAGCTGCAGATTGAACTAGCCCATCGGGAGGGGGGGGGAGACAGACCGACCGCAGACACAGTATAAGGTGTGACAAAGGCTGCTTTATTGGAAGCAGGTGCACCTCACAAACACAAAAATCCTTGGCCTGTGCCGTGCAAATCTAGGCCTAACTAAATATGAACTACCTAACAACCCCCCACCCCCACCCCTAAAATGGTTCCTCAGAAGAACAACATAACCATAAATGCTCAACTGCACAATGCCTGACTAACTGATTAAATAACTTGTTGTATGTACACTCCCCCTCTGTCAAGAAACGCCCCAGTCCTCCTACCATGATCCCCCTAGACTAGGAAAAAGCGCCCCTGAATCAACCATCACACCAGCACCTGTTCCAGCGACACAAGACCCCTACAACACAACCCCATGATGCGCCAGCTCCCAAGAAAACTCCTGAAAACCATTCCCCCAGGAACCAAACCCCAAATGAACTGCACCAGGAAAACCCCAAGAAACAAAATTGGACCCGCAACCGTTTTATTGGGAGGGAAAAAATGCTCCTGCCCAGACCCTCCGGCTGTTGTGTCACTGTCCCCAAAATGGTGGACAGCGACACAACATGGCCGCTTATATCTCCCCCCGCCCAATGCAGCCCAAGGCCAGCTCAAGAATAGACCAGGAATAGCCCAACCGCTCAACCAGCCAAAAACCAGCCCGCGAAACTGCGCTGGCTCGATCGTCCTACCCCCCTCCCCTTCCCGGGGCCCCAAAACATCCTGGAGGCAGCAGGCCTCCCTCGGGTCGGCCACTCCCCCGCAAAGCCCCATTGGGGCCCATCGAGAGAGGGGGGGAGACAGACCGACCGCAGACACAGTATAAGGTGTGACAAAGGCCTCTTTATTGGAAGCAGGTGCACCTCACAAACACAAAAACCCTTGGCCTGTGCCGTACAAAACTAGGCCTAACTAAATATGAAATACCTAACAACCCCCACCCCAACCCCTAAAATGGTTCCCCCGAAGAACAACATAACCATAAATGGCAACTCCACAATGCCTGACTAACTGATTAAATACCTTGTCGTAGAGCCCCCCCCTCTGTCAAGAAACGCCCCATTCCTCCTACCATGATCCCCCTAGACTAGGAAAAAGTGCCACTCAAAAGCCCCACTAACGGCTTTTGCCCCCCCCCCTCCCAGGACACATGCACTCCCGGGTACCTACACACCCCAATAGCTCGGTCCAGTGTCTCCTTCAGCTGAACAATATACAACTCCATCCCATACCGCGACAGATGTACGCCATCCTCCCTAAAGAAGTACACAGCACCATACCTTAACTCCGGGTGCTCCATCCTACCCAAGCCCTTCTTCTCACAAAACCCCTGCATCTCCCTGTTAATCTTCCTCCTTGTCCTATCAATGGCCGATGGCCTCTCTGCCCCCCTCCAACACCTTCTAGGCACAAACTCGGACCAAATCACATGACATCCCGCCCATTTACTCCATATGTTCAACAAGTCCCTTTTCATTTGTTTGACCAATGCTAAGCCCTTACACTGAACCAAATCATTTTCCCCTAAGTGGATGACTACCACATCCGGACAGACTCCCCCCGCACTACATTGTTCAATGCCGGCACCAACTCGTGCCAGCGCATACCACCTTTTCCCCGCCAATGACAACGAAACAACTGCTCATCGAGTTCCAAATTAAGGTTCTGGTGCTTGTCCCATTCCACCCTTTCCGCTCTCTTAACAAAAGATTGGCCCACTATGTAGATGTCCAATGCCGCCGCAGCTGGCCCCGCCATAGCACCTACAAAGACACACATATAAGAAGCGGGCAGCACAGTCTAGTCATTACTCTCCGCCTACCCCCCACATCCTGACATAAGTCCTGTAGCAGTTCGACTTCCAGCGCCCCAACCGCTTGCCTCCTTTCCCCAACCCCGCCGTGCTGCCTCCGTTGCCGCCCCAATGTGAAACTAATGCGTCCCGAACGCCTTTGGGTCCTCGCCCATAGAACGTAGGGCGTGCCACAGGACCCACAACACCTGAGCCACAGTCACCCTGGCGGCCCCCCATCCAAAAACCTCCCCAGTCCCCGCGTCCTCCCCTCTGCCAAGCGCCTCCCCCACGCTGCCAGGCACACTGCTGCTGATCTCCCAGGCCCCAACACCACCCACGTACCCTCTCCCCGCTGATCAGTCTTCGAGCGCCGCAAGCACACCACCACTTCTTGGTCCCGGACGTCCACCTCCTCCCACAGCACCCCCTGCCCCCCTTCAGCCCCACCAATTCCAAAACCCTAAAAGCTCCAAAAAACATCCACGGCATCAGCCTGGAAAACAACGCCGTTTTCTCCCAATCCTGGCATATCGACAGCAACGTCCGCACCAAAGACTCCAGCATATCCTCCGTAATCGGCCGCCACTGACTCACCCGCGCCCCCTTCTCCCTCGCCCATCCTTCCAGGAGACGCGCCCCCAAGTCCCCCGCCGATGGCGAATAACCCCACCACAACTTCCCCATGAACACCACCGCCAACAACTTCCCCGCAATCGTCACCCTCGACAGTCCCCTGTCCATCAAACTGAGCATGAACTGCACCACCTGTTCCTCCCGCCGCCACCTGTCCCCTTGCCTTACCGCTCCAAATCGCTGAAATTCCTGCCATGCCTGCTCGTACGCCTTCCAAGTGGACGCCGCCACTGACGCCTTCACCAGCTGAATGACCCGGCGTCTCCCACCGCCCAAAGCGCTGCCGGCCCCAGAGTCCTGAGTTTGTCCGCCTCCGTGGCTAGCACATGGAACCTCTGCCACTGTGAACGAGACAAAGCATCAGCAATGTCATTGTCCACCCCCGGCACATGCCGGGCTTGAAATAATATGTCATGTTCCAAGCAGCGCAGCACGAAAACACGCATTAACTTCAACACCTGCGGGTCCCTGGCGGACTGCCTGTTGACCACCTGCACCACCGACATATTGTCCACCCGAAACAAAACCCGCTTATGCGCCAAATCCCGTGCCAAAACCGTAACGGCCACCAGCAACGGGAACAATTCCAGGAAGGCAATACTCCGTCCGCCGGCCTGCCAATGAGACGGCCACTGATCCACGCACCATCTCCCCGCCCAGTAGAGTCCAAAACTGCCGACTCCCGCCGCATCCGATGTTGAGGCGCCCAAAAAAAGCCAGTCACATGCGCAAGTCTTCCTTCGACCCCGCCGACAGATGCAAATGAGGGTACGGCAGCGTCCAACCGGACAACACCAGACCCAACCGACGGCAAAACGTACGCCCGGCTCGCACCACGCAAAATTCAAGTGCCCCAACAAAACCTGCACGTCACGCACTGTCACCTTCCGCTTTGCCTGCATGGATCCTACCAATGCCACCACTGACGCCCGTTTGTCTTCCGGTAGACGCGCTTCCATGGCCGCTGAGTCGAGCTATATACCGAGAAATGACAGCACCGTACTGGGACTGTGCGTCTTTTCTGGTGCCAGGGGAACCCCCAGATAGCCCATAAGGTCCGTAAAACCGGGCCGTCCCACCAGGAAGAAGTCGTCCAGGTAATGCGTCACCGTCTCCGAGCCTGTGCGCCAGGAAAAAGCCCACTGCAGGAAGGAACTGAACCTCTCAAACAAGACACAGGAGATAGAGCACCCCATGGGAAGCGCTTTGTCCACAAAGATTTGTCCGTCAAACTGGATCCCCAACAACTGGTGATCCACCGGATGTACTGCCTCTCTTGCAGAATCCATCCCCGAGCTCTCCTCTGACTCCAATATAGCTGACAAACAATTTAGCGATTGGATCACTTCCTCCCTTGATACGTTGCTCCCGAAAACTACCACCTTCAAACAACCTAAAAGAATACCCCCCGCTTTATGGTACACTCCAGAGCTTAAAGCTCTGCGTCAAGAGTGTAAAAAAACCGAACGCTCTTGGAGACGCGACAAATCAGGAACCAATAAGAACATCTACTCTATTTCTCTTCTGACCTACAAAACCGCTATTCGTAAAACCAAAAGCGTGTTTTTTCAGGAGAGAATAGAGAAAGCGGGATGCTCCAGTAAGGAAGCATACGCCATCCTTAAAGAGCTCTCAAAGCCCCCAGAACAAGGACTAGGACCTCCCTCCGATCCTAAAGTCGACCAGGAGAAATGCCAACAACTGGCTAATTTCTTCCATGATAAAATCCGACTAATTCTGGAATCAATCCCCCCCTCTAGCCCTGAGGAAGAAAGCGCTTGCCCACACACCTCCACCTGTCTGTCCACGTGGGGCCAGGTCACGATAGACGAGGTGAGAAATACGTTTAACTCCATGAAGAGCGGCTCCCCTAGGGACCCTGCTCCTCTTCGGATCCTTAAGGAGGTAGCCCCCACTATCATCCCCTCCCTTACCCATCTGATTAATACTTCACTCCAACAAGGAGTTGTACCCTCGAGCTGGAAGAAGGCTGTGGTAAAAGCCCTACTGAAGAAACCTGCGCTCGATCCCGAGAACCTGGCAAACTACAGGCCCATTTCCTTACTCCCAGGAGTTAGCAAGATCGCAGAAAAGTTAGTCAACAGGAAACTCTCGCAGTTTCTAGAGGCCAATAACAAATTAAAAAATTCCCAGACGGGCTTTCGACCAGGACAGGGCACGGACATCGCCCTCCTGGCTGCGGTAGAGGAGGCCAGAGCACTATTGGATGGGGGAGGATCAGTGGCAGTGATCCTCCTCGACCTTAGTGCGGCGTTCGATACCGTAGACCACCAACTCCTCATCGAAAGATTGGCTAGAGTTGGAGTGGAAGGTACAGCCTTATCTTGGCTTTCATCTTTCCTGGCCCAACGGTCTTACCAGATTTGGGAGAAGAACGCCCGCTCCTCCGAAATGCCCCTCCAATGTGGTGTGCCTCAGGGCTCTTCCCTGAGCCCTACATTATTTAATATCTATATGTCCACATTGGAGGAGGTCATCACCCCATTCGGAGTGAGCGTCGTCAGCTACGCTGACGACACACAATTAGTGGTGTCTCTGTCCCATCCCAAACAACAGAAAGCTGATCTCTTCAACTGCCTTACGCAGGTCCATCGTTGGATGAACAGGTCAGCCCTAAAGCTAAATGGGACAAAAACCGAGGTCCTTATACTTGGCCCGAAAGGAACCTCACTTCCCCTGGACAGTTGGCCAGCTTGTTTGGGTCCTCCCCCTGACCCAAAAACAGAGGTGAAAAGTCTGGGTGTGTGGATCGATTCCGATCTCTCATTCTCTTCGCAAGCAAAGAAGGTGGCAGGGACCTGCTTTGGTCTCTTAAAATCTCTGAGGAAAGTCCTGCCCCTTCTCCCCCCTAAATCCCAAAAACTATTAATCCAAGGTCTCATAATATCGAGGCTGGACTATAGTAACGTGATTTATCTGGGCGCTCCCGAAGCGACTCTTACTAAACTGCAGAGAATTCAGAACACTGCCGCCCGGATCATCACAAACACCCCGGCCAGATCATCTGCTAAACCCGCTCTCAAACTCCTCCATTGGCTCCCCATAAGGGAGAGAGTCAAATTTAAGGCCTTGTGTCTAGTCCACAAAACTCTGCATAACCAAGGCCCCCCAGTCCTCAGCAATTTTGTCACCCCCACATAACTTCTAGATCCCTCCGTTCCAATGCAGAAAACCTTATCAATACCCCAAGATTCAGGAAAACCCGATCAGGAGGAAGACGCTTCTCGGTACAAGCCGCCCGCCTTTGGAATTCACTCCCTCGTGACTTACGACTTGAACCACAATACCTGCGCTTCAGGAAGCTGCTAAAAACACATCTCTTTCCCTAACCTGTGCACCCCCCCCCCTGTTTCTGATCTTTCAATCTTCCTCTCTTCCGACCTCAGCTCCCGCTCCTCAGATTTGGTGAATTAGGGTTCCTCAGCGCTGGGATACCTCCGGGTGACTATCGCGCTTTATAAAAATAAATAATAATAATAATAATAATAACTGGCAGCAACCGAAACGCTGACTTGATGTCGTATTTTGCGATGAGGGCGCCCCGTTCCACCGCCGTCACAATCCTCCGTGCTACGTCCACGGAGGAGTACGAAACCGACTACAGTTCCGCCGAGATATAGTCATTCACTGACGCCCCCTCCAGCCAAGAAAAATGCTGAGTCAACCGAAACTGTCCCGGCTCCTTCTTGGGCAGCACCCCGATTGGAGAAATGAACAAATCCGGCAGAGGCTGCTCCGTAAAGGGCCCCACCATCCGGCCCTCCTTCACCTCCTTGAACAACTTCTCCCGTACGACCCCTTTGTGCGCGTTAACGGACTTCTGGTTATCAGCCCACCGAGTGATCCGCGGACCCTCGTAACCAACCAAAAACCCTCCCTGAAACCCCGGTGCAACACGGCCGCATCCTCCACCCGTGGATAGGCCGCCAACAGAGGCTCGATCTGATCCAGCCTAACCAGTGTATGAGCCTTTGCCCATGGGTCCCGCCCCACCTCTTCGACCCCCCCTCCCCCCAGCGGTAGCCTCTGCTTGCTGCTGGCCTTGTGTGGATCCCCCTCCGACGCCCCAGCAGTGCGCCACTGGGTGTCTCTTCCCACACTTGGAGCATTTGTGTCGGAAACGGCACACCTGCCTGCTGCACGCACCCTTGTTAAAGTCCCACCAGGCCCCGACGGTGTTCTGCGCGGTGGTGTCCCCTGACCCCTCCGCCCACGGGTGGGACGGGCCGGAAAGGGGTTTGGCGCAAGCAGAACCTCACTGGCCGTATAGATGGTGCTGCCAAACTTCGCACCTCCCATCGTCATCGTCACAGCTCATCCCACTTCGCCTCCGGATCCGACGCTATCCGCGCCCGGAATTCCTCATCATAATGAGACCACGCATAGCCCCGGTAGGTAACCTGCACCCGTCGCACCACATCCATATATTTGAATAAGGCGACAGACCTGTCCGGGTACTTCTCACAATACACGCTCGCGTATATCAGGAAGGCTGCCAACCAGTTCTCAATCGTCAGGGGCACCTTGGGCCGCCTGGCCAACTCCTGCTGCTCCTCCTTTGAGCCCTCCTTAGCCGTCAGCTCCCGGTGGAGGAGTTTCAAGATCTCCAAGTAATCCCTCTTCTAAATCTTCTCCCTGGTCGCCAACGACAAATGGGCCCCCAGTGACTTCGTCACCCCCATGTACGGGAGCTTCCGCACCGGCATGTCGCAACTCTCCTTCGCCCCCGAGCCCCCGGTCGCCACCCCCCTGCCTTTGCCTTGTCCGCCACAGCACCCCCGCCAAACGCCGCCCCGTCGCTCACTGACTCCGCGCCAGCCACTGCCCCCTCCTTCTCCATACCTACTCCGGTGTCCGTCACATACCTACCCTTCACCAGCCTCACCAAATCCTCCCCCATGCGTCTGTACCCACCGACACCTGCCCTCCATGAGGCGTGCCCAAGCCACTCCCCATTCTGCCACCATCCTTATCTGGCGTCAAGGCTGGCATCCGCACCGGATCCCGCCGCCTAACCAGTTGTGCCTGGGGTGGCCGCCACTCTCGCCGCTTCCTGCCGGGGGCGTACCTGTAAGACACTTCCAACCCCATTACTCCTCTCCCCCTCCCCCTCCCAAACCTCCCCCTCCTCCTCCGACTATGCCTCCGGGTCCCCGACCCCCAGACCAGCCCCCCACTGCATGTCCCGGCCGCCCCCCAGGAATGCCATCCTGCTCAACCCAGCCTTTTCCCTACACGCCCTCATCAACACCCACAGATCCACACTCACTCTCCACCCGCCCCGAGCATGCGACTAAACTATCAGAACGTTTTGCTAAGATCTGTAAATTGTGGAGCTGGAGAGCAAGTTCCGAATAAAGGCTGTTCTGTTCTTCATTAATCATCCTCCCACAATTACCAGGCATTACAAGTTCTTTTCTCCTTTTCTCTTTCTCCTGACTGATGTCTGGGATCAGCAGAATTTGAGAGGAATCTGAAGGCTATCAAGAATTATCTGCAGATTCTGAGGATTTCATATGGTTACAGTTCTTCTGTTATGTTCACCAATATAATTAATCCCTCTTATAAAAGCTTCATTTGATCCTTTTATCCCCCAAATCTGCACCCCAGTTGCAGGTATTTAATTTGCTATATTCTTAAATTACCCTCAATTACACACCCTACCCTTTCCTAAAACATTTTTACAGACTGTCTCCTTTCCAAAACTGATAAGTTGCAGAAACACGCACTGGTGTAACTGTCACCTTGGGCACTGGTGTTTGGCTGACCAAAACATTCAGCTCTTTCAAAATAATATAGTTTTGTGTTGTTGATTGTAAATATTCAATTTTATTTCATTGAATTATTGAATCTTTTCTTGTTCACATTGGTGTTATTCAAATTTTATCCCAGGGAAATAATACATATCCAATGCACTTCGGTGGAAAACCACCTTCATCAGGGATTCATCTACGGATAGCAAACATAACATTTTGAGCATACTGCTGTACATGATTGTCAGTCTTATATAAACAATTCAACACAATTCTAACACTTCATACAATCACCCGGCGTTGTACTATGCCACTTCACTATCTATCACATTGAGTGACCAAACCTAAAAACACTTATACATTTTATGGTCAAAAAATCGATTTTCCCAGTGTTATTGTTATACCAACTCACTCTGGTAATCTGTGCTCTACGCTACCCACGTTACGATGTACCAGATATCAGATGTATCACTTACTACTAACTCGCTCCTTACGCTCAAGTTATATGCGCCCGTTAGATCGGCAATATAGTTAACTATGTGCGCCGTTCCACTCACCATTTGCAAGCTTCTAAACAACCCTTAACGGGTTTTTGATACTAAGTGCCCAAGCGTTCTAACGGCATATCTACGATATTAACCTGCATTGATCTTTGCTCGCGTCTCTGCGAAGCAGCTACGGGTTTGCGTTACTAGCATTTCCGGGTAGTTAATAGAGTGGGCATCTCCTGCGCATGCGTGTGACGTGAGAGCATTACGCGCTGAATTTGTTTCTTAAAGAGATATTCTAGCTGTGAAACTTTATTAGTAGGGGGGGGCGATATTTAACTATGCCACTCTAGCGAAGGTGTAGTATATCCAATTGCTGCTGCATGGTCTGACCATGGATCTGCACACCTAAAAGGCTGTTGGAATTTAGACTTGCAATTAAAAAACATAAATGATAAACCACTAATAGTCCTTACAAGTAACACTGAAACTCAATCCTTTCATTCAACCCGTTGGGTTTCAAACTGTTCAAATAGAAAATCCAATGGTTTTCCCTCTTAAGTAAATTATTCTTGTTGGTCAGACCTTCTCTTTTGTTGACCTGTTCCAAGATGCAGGCTTTCAGTTGGCTTATGTGATGTTTTTCTTCCTGAAAATGGGTAGCCACAGTGGATTTTTGTGAACCTGTTCGTATGTTGCTCTTGTGCTTGTTCAACCTTATTTTGAATTTCCTTTCTGTGTGACCCACATATATCCGCCCACAAGGGCACTTCAACATGTATATTATGTTAGCTGAGTCGCAAGTTCCGTTGACTTTAAGGTAGATGTTATGCCCTTTCATAGGGTGGGTGATGAGGTTGCCCTTCATCATATTATTACAATTATTACAATTTAAACACGGAACTGTTCCTCGGTAATAGGTGGTTTCACTAGGTTCAGATGGTGTTTTCAAAAAGTCTGATACATTTTTCGTTCTGGTATATGCGAACATAGGTTCATTGGAGAATATTCCTTTGAAATCCGGCTCAATCCTCATCATAGGCCAATGTCTCTTAATGATAGCTTTGTATTGTTGACTTACAGTAGAATATTTACTCACACATGTTATCTGTGATAGATAGTGAAGTGGCATAGTACAAAACCGGGTGATTGTATGAAGTGTTAGAATTGTGTTGAATTGTTTATATAAGACTGACAATCATGTACAGCAGTATGCTCAAAATGTTATGTTTGCTATCCGTAGATGGATCCCTGATGAAGGTGGTTTTCCACCGAAATGCATTGGATATGTATTATTTTCCTGGGATGAAATTTGAATAACACCAATGTGAACAAGAAAAGATTCAATAATTCAATGAAATAGAATTGAATATTTACAATCAACAACACGAAACTATATTATTTTGAAAGAGCTGAATGTTTTGGTCAGCCAAACACCAGTGCCCAAGGTGACAGTTACACCAGTGCGTGTTTCTGCAACTTATCAATTATTGAATACGCTCCAGGCGGGAAGCGATACCTAGGAGCATGGTGAAGATTCAACATTTGGATAAATTAAGAGGCTGTGCACCACCATTATCTTAGTTTCCTTTCCAAAACTGGCATTCACCATGGATGTTATTTTATTCAATTCTCAGAAGAATGTTGATGAACAACATGTTTTGGGGATGAAACTGCTTTGCCGAGTAAAAGCAATACGCTTCCACCCTTTCTGTCTCTCTCATCAAGGAGGAACACTCCTCTGTACCATTGCCTACGACTGAAAGTCACTGATTTTTCTGTCTCTTACACTTAATATGGTGGACTTCGTCACTCTTTGGCCACTTAGGGTGCCTATTGCAACTTTTTGACTGGGCAGTTGGACGACGGTACAAACCGTCGCACCACCGATCTGCCAAAGGTTGTTCCACCCACCTGATTATGAATTTTTAGTAACCTGGCAGGCGTGCAGTGTGGCGGTCCAAGGGCGATGCCTCTTTGAAAGGCAGCGGTGCCATCAAAAAAGGCACTGCAATGGGACAGCACTACAAGGTTCCTACACGGCATGGACTAGAAAGTCCATGTAGTGCAAGAACCTATGTGCATGCACACAGAGGGGCTGCGTTGGGTCCTCGCAGTAAATGCTGCGAGGACCCGATGCAGACAGACGTCCGTTGTTATACGCCTGAGCAATCGCCAAGGCAACCCAGACCTATAAACTCTTCCCACCGGCTGGTGTAGAAGAATCTACTATACAAGAAGCAGTGCAGCAACAGCACCACATGTGCTTGTCGGCTGACAAGCACCACCATCAGTAAAGGAACAGATGAATTACACACCTAACAAGAAGGCTGTCCTACCCCCTTTTCCAGTCCTGATGAAGACCCGCTCTAGATGCTCATAAGTCAGGGCATCACCACTAGGGTTGAAACGTCAACGTATGTTTGATACTCATCCAACTGCACAAAGTCCCAGAGAACAAAAGAAACAATTTAACCCCTTGAGACTATTGTGATGTACAGTGGATTTTTGTGAACAAATTTGGTCTTTATATATGTGTGTATGTTATTTCACCCATATCACTCCGTCACAAATCACTATTTATGCTCTATGTGTATTCACAGTATATGTTTGTGTAGATTGGACAGCATACCAAATGCCTTGAAAAATTACTATTTATGAGAAAGTTGAATACTAAAGCTTTACCTTTTCTCCATTTGGGCCAGTGTTTGTTTATTTATTGGTTAAAGTGTATATATCCTTCATGGGATATATGAATACATAAGGGTATCAATTACTATGTTCAATTGAAATGCGTTTCCCAACAGAACCATTATTGTTTGTCTAATCATCCATAAAGATGACATTGACATCACTGTAATGGACCCATGCGAATACAGCTCCTTTGAGTGCTTATCTGTCACCATCAAGTTTAAGGACAACAGCCCGTTAGTTGGTCACCTTCTCTACCAGCCTCCCGGCAACACCTCTACTTTTGGTGAACATCTATCCGACCTGATTACCCACTGCGCACTCAAAGACACTAACCACATAATTCTGGGTGATCTCAACCTCGGTTGGAACGAGGCCAACAACACACTAATTCAATCGCTCAATACTCTCCTCTCTGACAATAACCTTTCACAACATTGCTCTGAAGAAACTCACAACAAAGGAGCGACCTTGGATGCCAACATTGCCCACCAAGACACAATTACAATTGACAACATCCTTCCAGTAGACTGGTCGGATCATCACATGATCTTATTCCACATCAACCAAAGAGTCTTATCGATGCCTCCTGTGCAAGACCCCCCACCCCAAATGGTCCAGAAATGTCTCCCAGATTCCCCTGGACATCATGGAAGATAGGTTAAAGCTCCTCCTACCCAGCGACAACGCTCTATCCACAACCAACCTCACCTCATTCTATAACATGAATATGGTAAACCTTCTTGACCAACTAGCACCGTTGAAACAAAGAAAAAAACGAGCTATTCCGTCCAGATCTTGGTTCAACTCTGACACTAATGAAGAAAGGAGACAACTAAGAGCTGCAGAAAGACGATGGAGGAGTGTGCCCACTATCTTCCATAAAGACAAACTCAGAACTATCCGGAAGAAGTACAACAATCATATCAAGAACAAAAAATCCATGTTGTATTTCCGCTCTGCTCTGGACAGCGCAAAAAACATACCCAAGGAGCTCTTTAGTATTATTAGACAGCAAACTTCCAAACCGGATTCCTCCCTGGGGCAGGCCTCCAAAGAATTTTGCGACAACTTTGCCAACTTCTTCAATGATACCATCGCCAAGAGCGAGCGCTCCCTGGCTATCAACTGCTCCCCCCCTCCCTATACCAGCATGGGGTGGGGGTGCTTGGTAAAGCTCCCCCACCAATTACTAAACCCTGGTCACTCTTCCAGCCCATTCTAGAAGAGGAGATAGTCAAACTTATCTCCACCTCTAAACCTTCATCTCACACCCTAGACCCCCTTCCTGCTCTACTTACCAAAAAACTGAAACTCTCCCTAGCCCCACTGTGGTGCAGGATTATTAACAGCTCCCATAAAACAAGAATTGCCCCAGACTGCCTGAAAGTCGTGTTGCGTGCTTATCTAGGTTCCTGATCGATACTGTGACCTTATGCCCCTATTCGGCTATAAATCCATTTATTCCCTATATTGGCATAACCGTTCAAGTGCGATTTTCTGAAAAGTCATCTCTGGCCTCACACGAACAGAGCCACATTCCAGCATGACTCTCTGCTACTTCCTTTGCGACCAATTAGTGCAATGACAGAGCAGCAGTCACTATCTGATATTCCTAGATAACACTCCGAGTTCTTCAACAAGATAAAAACTTAGCAAACCTGGAAATCCCCGCTTGCTATGTTTTGATTAGTAATGGAACTCTAATGAGCAACTGATAACTGTCACTTCCTAGTGACATCTTTAATTGACGTCTTATGTCCAGCAAACTTGCGTCAAACCCGGCACCTGTCAGGTATAAATATCACCAACGTTGCCTTAAGCAATGCGAGTTCGTTGCCTGTTGCTGATGCCAGCTGCCTGCATGACCCTGTGTTGGTAAATCTAGCACTCTGTCGCTGCAGCCTGCTATCCTGTGGTGGTGAAGCTGCTGATTACCATTATCGCCGCTACAGCGCGAACTATGGTGCAGTACGCTTAAGGAGCTGAACAGCCGTCCTCTGCGAAGACATCCAGCAGATTCCAGCTGCCCGCGGACGCTGTCCCCCCTCCTTCCTCGACGCGCTGAAGAGCAACCGCTGCCTTTCTCGTGCAGAGAAATCCAGTCCCGGCGCTTCCGGTTTACCCTCGCGGGTGACTGGGATATCGAGAGAGACCCCTGAAGGAGATACCAATCCTCCATCATTCTATTCAGAGGTATGGTGTTGACTAAACCCTTAGACGAGAATTCTTGAAACAAACCTTGGCAAAACCAACTTAACTTAAGCTACTTACTTACTCCCCTTCTCACGTGTTAGGCTTAGGTCAGGCACACTGGGGTAGGCTTAGTTAGAAGCACCAGTTGAGTATGTTAGCCTAATGTATATATGACTGTATATATGTTTTATTACTTTTAAACCATTGTATGGCTAAGAAACCATATCAATGCTTTTACAGTTCTATTTCGCAATACTTATCTTACTGTACGTACTTTTTATAATAACAGTTATTGCAATTGTGGCAATACATTTCTCTTGTACGAGAAGAAAGACTGTTCAATAAATGTTAACCTTTATTGATACACGCCCGTCTCTCTATTCTCTACATCTCGTGAAAGTAAACTGCACTAGACTGACTGAGTGAAATCTATGTCTATTGTTTCACACGACCCTAGAGATCGACTCTTGATCTGAGGAGCAAAGTTGTCATGTTGCACGGTTGTTGGAAAACTGAATCCCTTCTTGTCTGTGCCAAGGAAGCTGATCACTTCCTATGCAGAGAAGAAAGTTTCCAGTGACCTCTGAGCTAGTTGGTAACACAACCCAATTAAGTTTAGCATAGTCAGTGGAGGCCTGGAATATAAGCAGTTCCACGTCGATACTACTGTTTATGTTATTCCAATGCGCAGGGCCTAGTGGGAAACTAGGAACTACACTACATGGCGCCCAAACGTTTGGTAAGGCGATAAACTAACGCAAGACTTGTAGAGTAACTCAGTCGTGCATATTTCACACCCCTTTCTCCCGTAAATACTCCAATAGACGTCTGGAGTGGGTGAAAGGTTAAAATCCGCCCGACCTTAGTAGGAAGAGATTCCTATGTAAAGCTCTGGTTTATTCAACGTTGAAGGATACAGTGTTCCAAAATATTGTGCACCTAATCTTTGTCTCCTTGGAGACCTACTCTGCAAACCTTGCATTTTTACAATGCCAGGAGAAAATAACGGAACCACTGGGGCCGCAGCAGATGCGACTCAGGAAGGTCCCGAATACACAGACCCGGATGCTATAATCATCCCGGTCCAGTTAAGAAAATCTATAACTTCAAAACTTATAGAAAACGGACTGACACCTCAAGGTGGTACAGTAATCTTCGTGATAGAGGCTCACGAGTATCGGCAGACAGAGGTATTCTATTCATGGATAAACTTTCCAGCGGTAAACGCTAGAACAAAAGAGTTTCACTATTACAAAATAGAGAAACCACCGGAAGAGTACGCTCCTTTCGAGGAGATTGAAATTCCACTTAAATTTCAAGAGCACCTGCTCTGGTTTAATGGCGCCCTAAAACACAATGATCACATAACTAGGCTCGGTCCACTAGGTAGACCAGGAGCAACGTGGCCGGTTCTAGCCAGCTACACACCACATCCTGACATTGCAAAAATGTCTAAGGAAGAGCTGTTAGTACAGCTAAACACATTAATAAAAATACATAGGCAATTAGTCCAATATGTAATGCGGACTGCAACAGTCCAGCCAGCTGTTAATACACCACAGCTGACCCCTCATCAGGGGAACACAAATAAAATCACACCACAGAACATACAGTCATGTCTTGGTAAAACACCCATAAAACGGGAACAAATTCCTTTCTGGTTAGCACAGAAAATCACTCAAATAGAGGCAGTATTTCCTGATACTACCCCTATTGAGAAACACAGAATCTTGACCATCTGCCTTCCTATGGGAATCGCACCACACGTGGAGGACTGCGACACTTGGGGTACAGTCTTTACTTCCATTTACACAAAAACACACGGTGTTCCGTCTATGGCGGTAATACCAGAAGTGCTAAAACAGATTCAAAATGAATTCGGTCCAGAGCCCGCTTTAAATCTAGGTATAAAATTACTGAAAGACTTCAAGCAGGTCACGGCTATATTATTAGCCAACATTAAAGGAGAAGCAGCATCTGTGGCGATTCGCCAGAAGTTGAAGGAAACAGATATAAAAGATCCTGTTGAGCTAGCAAAAATCATAGAAAAATGCTATGAAGAATTAGGTAGAGACAGCTTGGGTGGAAAACCAGTTAAGCCCCAACTGCTCGAAAATCCAGAAAAATTATTTATTAAAAATAATTTAAACACTCCTAAAAAGAGCTGGGATGGAAATAAACAATCCACTCCCAAGGAAAAAGTATTCCAGTCCAGAGGAAGGTCTCCTCGACGGAGGGAAAGAACTCCGACTCGAGAACGCCAGTCTCCCCAGCGGGAGCCCTCTGAGAAAAGATATAACCTTAGAAATAGGGATAATCTGAAAAAACCTGATAGATATCAAAGTATTGATACACGTCCCTCTCGATCTCTTCCACAGAATTCGGAAAGAAGAGAACGGTCAGACCCAGGAGAGCACACCAAGTCCAAAGACAAGGAAACTGCTCAAAATAAGAAATCTCAATTTAAAAAAAAGAAGGTAGCCAGTATTAGAGTAATCAACCATGCCGAGAATACTGAGGACACAGTTGAAAAACGGGGAGTGGGCATTGACAATGTTGGACAGTGCAGCAGAAATCAGTATAGCGCGCAAGATCTTGATGAGTCATCTGGAGACAGTGGACACGAATGAATACATTCAAGTTGAAACTGCCGACGCCAGACTTAGCGAGCCCCATAAAATATACGAAATAACATTGCGTATAGAGGGTGATAAGACTAGGAAAATTAAGGGTCTATTTTGGGATAAGCTCTCAAAAGGCTATGATATTCTGTTAGCTGAAAAAGATTGGCCCCCGGAGTTTGTCAGGGAGTGCCCTCGTGGCGAAGAAGTAATTATGCCTGCCTTCTCGAATCACATACCGATTCACAAAAAATACACATATGCAAGGAAATGGGCAGTGGCCCAGGCACCTGCATTGTATAAAAATCATGTAGGATGGGATGAGGATTCACCGCCTCACAAAATCCAATTAAAAAGTGAACCAACTGCCCAACGGCAGTATCCCATAAAGCAAGAAGCTAAAAAACAGGTCAGGGAGATCTTAGATCAACTTGAGTACCAGGGGGTGATTGAAACATGCACCTCTCAAATGAACAATCCTTTGTTTCCTGTCTCCAAGCCAGACAATTCATATCGTCTAGTTTTGGACTACAGACATCTTAATACATGTTGCAAGACTTTTGCAGTACAAAACTCGCATAGTGCAGCCCTAATGAATAATATAGTTAGGAAAAAATATAAAACGACATTAGACATTTCTAATGGTTTCTTTTGTCAAAACATTGCGCCGGAAAGCAGATATTTGACCGCTTTCTCCGCATTTGGGTCACAGAAAAAATTCTGTCGACTCCCACAGGGGTTCAAGAACAGCCCAGGACTATTCTCAGCTAGGGTAACAGAGTTACTACAAATCTATGATGATGAAGCATTGTCTTACGTAGATGATATTTATCTCACAGACGACGACTTGGATACTCACTTGAAAAGAGTGAACACCATTATACTTGGGTTCGCAGCAGAGGGTTACAAATTCAACTTTAAAAAGTCCCGAATTGCCCATCTGACAGTACTATTCTTAGGGTACGAATTATCAAGTGAAGGGAAAAGCCTAGCGGACAACTTCTTAGAGAAGTGCGCTGTACTCCAAGCTCCAAAAACGCTGAAGAATTTACAATCAATACTAGGTTTTCTGAATTTCGGAAGAACTTACATCCTAAATTACGCAGAGAGGGTTAAACCTCTCTACGAACTAATTAAACCTGATTTAAAACAAATCAATTGGACTCAAAAACACACAGAAATTTTGAGATCACTGCAAACAGACATGTTAGCAAAAACAAAATTAGATACACGTGACAACACACGTGATCTTGTAATCCGAGTCATCCCAGGAAGATGCGGATTCACGTACCTGACCTCTAATGAGGGAGAAAAGGTACCTATTTCAATTAAATCTCACTTGTACACACAAGCAGAAAAAACATTCAGTCACACAGAAAGAACTGTGAACGCAGTGCAAATTGAATTAGCAAATGAACGAGAACTAGCACACGGCAAACGGATTAATATCCTTACAGCGGAATCCGCCTTCGAGGCGCTATTCAGCCAAGTAAACCTGCCTACAGTGTCACTGGATCCGAAATGGATACAGTGCATAGATTCTCTAGGAGCGGAAGATGTGAAATACTATTTCGCCCCGCAATACGAAGAACTGAATGATTTAGAATATGAAGAAGAATATCCTCTGCCAATCGAAATTCTGCCTCTCCCACTGTACGCCTGTATAATCTATACAGATAGCTTTGTACAGCATTTCAACGTAGAGAGAAAATCCTACGATGCAGCATGTGCGATCATTAAAGGTCGTTGGCTGTGCGGTAAATTCAGACCGAAAGTAACAAAAACTGAATCTGTAAGAAACTTTTCGGTTCAGAGAACTGAAATCAGATCTTTAAAGACGGCGCTCGAAAATGCAGAACGCGAATTCCCCACACTTATAGTGTGCGATTCTCATTTTTGCGTCAATTCTTACAATAACAAACTGCAGGGTTGGATCGAAAACGACTACAAAGATGACACAGGTGCCACAATAAAGCATAAATTGCTCTGGAAACAGGTAGCTCTTTTACACAAAGAACTACAAAAGACTCACGTGATTCACGCACAGAGTCTTCAACGTGATGGCGTTCACGTTGCAGGGAATTCATTGGCTAATACAGCCACCGCGGAAGCAACTAAACCGGCTTCCGTAGCCACAAAAAAGCGTACAGATAAGTACATAGACGGGGAAACCATGCTGGCAGTAAAAACGACCGTAAAAGGCGACTGTGCAGCACTACCCGTAAACTATCCACTCAATTATGCATACATAATCGATGCAAACTCCGTTCCTTTTGCTCGAATCCCTGGAGTGGGGGACAGAGTAATTCCAAACATGAACAGGAGAATATTTTTAATAGCAGACGCACACATGGGTTTGGGTCCTAGGCACAGAGAGATCAAGGAATCTCTGACTGAATTACAATCAGTATTCTGGTGGCCGGGAATGAGTGTAGAACACCAAATATATGCAAACAACTGTGAAAACTGCAATAGGGATCGCAGTAGCGAGCCTTGCTACCGGCTACCAGTCAGAAAGAGCGTAACGCTGCCTACACCCCGTCCTGCGTCCTATTAATAGTTAAGACGAAATACACTTAAATAATGAGGCCACCAGCGCTCGGCTGACGCTAGAACGGTTATAAAAGATTTGCGAGTCCATATCGGCATATACGCAATTACCACGTTCCATTCTGACCAGGGTCCTGCTTTCAGCTCTCGAGCTTATAAGGAGGCCATGGCCAGCATGGGAATTGGGTTGCGGTATTCTTGTCCGTCGCACCCCGAAGGGAATAGTGTGGTAGAAAGAAAAAACCGTGACATAAAGCAATCTATAACAGCGAAGGTATTAGGTTCAGGCGCTGGGTGGGTCAAACATTTAATAAGTGTCCAGACTAGTCTTAACAACATGCCAAGAAATTCTCTAAAAGGTTTCAGCCCATACGAACTATTGTTCGGAATTAGAATGCCCGTTCAGGACCTCGATAGTCAGATGTCAGTGGTACAAGAAGAAACAACGCACTTTGATGTAAAGGATCGTTTGGCTGTTTTACAGGAACTGAATGAAACAAGAAAATCATTAAGCAACATAAAGTTAAAGCAACAGCCAAGTACCACTGACGAGGCACCACCCGCAACAGCCCCAGCAAGGCCTGTCTGGATTCCAAAGATTGGGGATCTAGTCAGAGAAAAGATCGCGGTTAAGAAGGAATTTGGGCCTTCTTACAGAAAAGCAGTACCTGTCTTGGCAGTCACCGGAACAAGATCAGTTGTGCTACCGCCCCTTGCTGGTAAAAAGGAGAACAGAATCGTATCCATCGATCTGGTAAAACCACAAGCATGTGGCCTATAATCAACAGTAGGCCCAGTGGACTCCCAAGAAACAACAGAATACCCAAACTTGCAACAATCCAAGAGGTTCAAACTGAAAGACTCATCACATTCGATCAACCTGCAGTGCACAATGAAGGACTATGCAATAATGCCATGGAACTCGTGCCTCTTGAAACACAAATTGAAACAGTTCGTCAAGAAACATCACCAGTCTACACTAACGTGGCATCAGAAAGTGCTACCGAGAGACAGATTGAAAGAACAATCCCATCAATTGACAGAACTGCCTCTGGTTATTTCATCAACTTCGACAACTTCTCTGAAGATCAAAATGAGCCCAAAGTGATGCCAGAAACAAAAAAGTATTCTAAAGAAAATACAACAGGACTCCTTCAACAAATCAAAGAATTATATCTGGATTCACCGTTGATTGAGCATTGGATAATTTCAGGGGTATTCATACTCCTACTCTGCCTAATTTTAGTTTTAATTTTAGGGAAGTTCATTACAATTGAATGGACACAGCAAGTCAGAACATCAACCTAGTCCTGAAACCACACAGATCATCCCACGTGAAGAAAAGAGAACTGTCAACAGTAAATGTCACAGCAATTCCAATACCTGGTGGGGTAGTATGGGAGAAAACAGACTATGATATCTATGGTCCGGTCGAAATACTGAAGTATCCTCATCAACTAAAGGTTTCCTTAAGTGACTTTGTTACACCTAGTACATTCTCTGATGATTGAGACTTTAACAGTATTAATGACATGATGTCTGATTTAGTAATGTCAGCTAGATTCACAGATCATGATTATTTACAAGGTTCATCTAGTTATGAGCAGTTATTCTGTTATACCCACTATGGGGATCATTACTTGCATAAATCTGCACAGCCTAGAAATGTTTTTTTGTATAATCAATGGGACCATTGTTCTACACCACCTAAAAGCAGTTCTAAAGAATTTTTTGAGAAATTCAAATATTTTTCAGGTTTTAACACCAGTAATGCAGAAACGTTTTATTACAAACTGTTAGATAAAACAGGAATGAAAACAATGCTGACAAATTCTAAATTGATATATTCAGAAGCATTTTATGACAAAATGATAACATTTGGTTTTGATTATTGGAAAAATAATATTGAAACGAAAACGATTTGGGGTACAAAAGATTGGCAGGTGCAAGGCATAGAAGCACTGTTTAGAACCTGCATGATACCAGAACAAATGTTATTTTTAAATGACACAGTACACCAAACATCTTGTCTTGGCCTAGCTAAGATCAAAGACCTTAAAACACCGTCTATACCAAAGCCAATACCTGAGAATGCAACCACAGATATTGAGTTAGACGTGTCACAAATTTTACATTTCAACAGAACACATCCTGATTGGAAAAAGTGGTTAATCTGGCCTACAGACACAAATAGCTGTCAAGATAGATTGCTGAACAAAACACAGGGTTTAAAAATGACCAGATTAGACCCAAGATACTCCCAGAGACAGCATCCAGGGATTATAACAACATACAGTGTAGGGAAACTCTGCCTAGAATGGCTAACTACATCCACACTGGCTGAAATTAAGCAACACTTGTCTTTACTAAAAGATGGTGCTGATTTGCGCGATTTCATTCTTGGACCTCGCAAACAGCGTCAAAAGCGTTTCATAGCGACCAGCATCTATGCTGCTTACAACGAGGCTTGGAAAGTAAAGCAAATTGAAACTGCTGAAAAGATACGAGAAATTGATCGTATTAATTTGGAGAAATCACTTTCTGTGGTAGACAATGGGTTCATGACTCTGTCTTCCAGAATATATTCGTTGGACAATATTGTATCCTCTGCCTTTGATGTGATAGACAGAGATTTGCTAATGTTACAACATGGCCAGTCTCAATTGCGCTCTATTATAGAATTAGGCTGGACGCTGCAAAATCTTCGTTCAGGCTATGTGCCTTGGCGTTTAATCAACACAACGTCATTGTTTTCCAGTTTTAACCTTACTGATAAACAGATCAGTTTGGCACAGAAAGGAGCAGACTATACAATCCTGAGCATCGAAAAACTCGAGCGATTACCATTGACAATGTCAGAGAGTCCTGTCATTGAATGGATAATACACGGAATTATCACAATTCCGATAACAACTTTCCGCTTTAAAAAGTGCCTTGAATACATACCTGCTGGCCAATATGAACAATTGGGTAAAGGATATGTAAAATCTATATGGAAATTACCATACACTCATTCTTGCTATAGTGACAGCGACAAAAATGTATTTCTTAGTGGTGAGAATTGTAAACATTCACTAAGCGGTATACTTTTGTGTCAGGGTATTAATTTACACGGAGCATGTGATGGAAATTCAAACAACCTTTCATGCCACCAGCTAGTCACACCTGCAACTCAGATAGAGCCCTTCTTTATGCAACTTTCAAACGGGAGTTACATTCTTAGAACGGATCACAGGTGTTGTGGCCTCGCGCCAGGGACAAGTTATCTAGTACAAGTAACGTCCATGGTCAAATGTTGTATGCAAGCATTGTTTCCGAGCGGGCCTCCAGACATAGTGACTCCCCTCTGGCCTCGTCTGAATCTCTATTCTATACGAATTGATACATTAAGCAAAATGAAATCTGTACTTTTACAGACAACAGTGCCTATAACGTCATCTAAAGAGACGTATGATCTTCTAGTCGCAAGGACGGCTACTGAAGTCCATGACCTTTTATCAACAAATTGCCCCGTGCATTTCGTAGAAATGTTCAGCCAACTCCTTAACATGTCTAGTGCAACAAGCATCCCAGGCATATTTAAGACAGTCTTTACGGGACTGCTAACACCCTTCCAGGCAATTTTGGGAATCTTTCCTAATTTTGTGCACTCCATTTTTGGCGGCATACCACTATTTTTGGGACTCGTTGCAGGGATTCTATTTTTGACCCTCCTGCTACGTTATGGCAAGCCTCGGCTCAGACATAGCTCCCATGGGAATGGAAGAGACAATCCTAGCAATGCGCTACCGGGACAGGATAACTAACGTCCTTGGATTGGCCAGGCTGAGAGATCTAAACATGACCTGGTTCCTTTCATTCAGACCGATATGGCAAAATTGCATTTTACCTGTGCTACGGTGTATGCTTTGCGAGGATGAATGCGTGTTGGACATCTGTCTTTCACTTCCATCAGCAGTACCAATGGACGTCGATACTTTGCTCAGTCCAATAACGGCTCACGCATTGTGTTGTCCCCAGCGGCTACCAATCCTGATGACGGCATTCGTGGAGACTCCTGTGCTACAGCCAAGTGGTAACAGTGGAGCGAGTGACAAAAGCAACATCATCCAGGTACAACGTTCTGTGAGCATTGCTGGTCCTGCCTTCGATGACAGCAATCATTCTCACACCTGCCAAGTTACAGCGCTATCTAATTTGGTTGAACTATCACCTGATTTTGTAGACCAATTCTTTGCGAGCCTGTCTGATACGATGTTCTCTCCCATAGAGAAACAATAATTTTTGAGAAGCTTTCCGACACACAGCGTTCCCATGAACTCTAAATTCGGCCTTCAGTTTTGATCAACAAAAACTGCCAGGAGCTTTTGGAAATCTATTTTCTTTGAATTGGACAATTTTTCTAATATTGACCTTTTTCTGGCACGAACAATTCTTTGCTTAACGTAAAAACTATTCTTAGAGAACAGAATCTTCACACTTCTATTTCTACAAACACATCTAGAGACATAACAACATAACACCAGCCTCTAGCACACATGTTATTACAATGCATTTTTATGTGATGATTTATCTCGCATTTCTTCTGTCAGAAATACTTCATGTGTAATTCTTTTTGCATAATCGTTCATTGATTTCATATGCAATAATTTTTTGAATGATTACTATGCTTTAAAAAACGTACAGTACCTAAATTCCATGTATTACAAGTACGCCTATTTCGAATGCATTTATGTATTTTGGGGTGGGCAATGTTACACATGCATCTCATTGCTTAGTTTTAGTAATTTTGATGGACATGAAAACGTGGAGTGGGTGTTGCGTGCTTATCTAGGTTCCTGATCGATACTGTGACCTTATGCCCCTATTCGGCTATAAATCCATTTATTCCCTATATTGGCATAACCGTTCAAGTGCGATTTTCTGAAAAGTCATCTCTGGCCTCACACGAACAGAGCCACATTCCAGCATGACTCTCTGCTACTTCCTTTGCGACCAATTAGTGCAATGACAGAGCAGCAGTCACTATCTGATATTCCTAGATAACACTCCGAGTTCTTCAACAAGATAAAAACTTAGCAAACCTGGAAATCCCCGCTTGCTATGTTTTGATTAGTAATGGAACTCTAATGAGCAACTGATAACTGTCACTTCCTAGTGACATCTTTAATTGACGTCTTATGTCCAGCAAACTTGCGTCAAACCCGGCACCTGTCAGGTATAAATATCACCAACGTTGCCTTAAGCAATGCGAGTTCGTTGCCTGTTGCTGATGACAGCTGCCTGCATTACCCTGTGTTGGTAAATCTAGCACTCTGTCGCTGCAGCCTGCTATCCTGTGGTGGTGAAGCTGCTGATTACCATTATCGCCGCTACAGCGCGAACTATGGTGCAGTACGCTTAAGGAGCTGAACAGCCGTCCTCTGCGAAGACATCCAGCAGATTCCAGCTGCCCGCGGACGCTGTCCCCCCTCCTTCCTCGACGCGCTGAAGAGCAACCGCTGCCTTTCTCGTGCAGAGAAATCCAGTCCCGGCGCTTCCGGTTTACCCTCGCGGGTGACTGGGATATCGAGAGAGACCCCTGAAGGAGATACCAATCCTCCATCATTCTATTCAGAGGTATGGTGTTGACTAAACCCTTAGACGAGAATTCTTGAAACAAACCTTGGCAAAACCAACTTAACTTAAGCTACTTACTTACTCCCCTTCTCACGTGTTAGGCTTAGGTCAGGCACACTGGGGTAGGCTTAGTTAGAAGCACCAGTTGAGTATGTTAGCCTAATGTATATATGACTGTATATATGTTTTATTACTTTTAAACCATTGTATGGCTAAGAAACCATATCAATGCTTTTACAGTTCTATTTCGCAATACTTATCTTACTGTACGTACTTTTTATAATAACAGTTATTGCAATTGTGGCAATACATTTCTCTTGTACAAGAAGAAAGACTGTTCAATAAATGTTAACCTTTATTGATACACGCCCGTCTCTCTATTCTCTACATCTCGTGAAAGTAAACTGCACTAGACTGACTGAGTGAAATCTATGTCTATTGTTTCACACGACCCTAGAGATCGACTCTTGATCTGAGGAGCAAAGTTGTCATGTTGCACGGTTGTTGGAAAACTGAATCCCTTCTTGTCTGTGCCAAGGAAGCTGATCACTTCCTATGCAGAGAAGAAAGTTTCCAGTGACCTCTGAGCTAGTTGGTAACACAACCCAATTAAGTTTAGCATAGTCAGTGGAGGCCTGGAATATAAGCAGTTCCACGTCGATACTACTGTTTATGTTATTCCAATGCGCAGGGCCTAGTGGGAAACTAGGAACTACACTACAGTCGGACAAGTCATCCCATTGCTAAAAAAAACAAGCATGGACATAAATGACTTAAACAACTCCAGAACCGTCTCCAACCTTCCTCTCCTTTCCAAAATCCTAGAAAGATGTGTACTCCAACAACTAACACAGCACTTGGACAATACCAGCCTCCTCGACTCACATCAGTCAGGATTCAGGAAAGGGTGCAGCATGGAAACCGCAATCCTCAACATAATTGATGACATACACAAATCACTGGACTCAGACCAATGCTACCTCCTCATTCTCCTCGACCTATCGGCGGCATAAGCTTCTCCTCAAAGCCCTTGAAGAAAAGGCCGGTCTAGATGATGTGGTACTCAGCTGGTTCTCCTCATTCCTCCACAACCGCTCTCAAAGAATCAAAATTAACCATGGGCAAAATTTGCGGATTTGCGGTCCGCAAATCCGGCGGAAATCGCGAAAAAATCCGCGAGTTCGTGCGAAAATCCGCAAACTCACAGATTTGCATAATGTGACCATTACCACGTGTGTCTGTAACTTTGCCACCGCGCCGAAAGGCGCTGAGGTCCCTCGAGTGAGTTGTTCATGACAGTGAGGAAAGGGCGGGAAGAAGTTGCATACCCTTGTGTGTGTGGGGCAGGGCCAAACGGGTGGGGCTTCCATGCGAGTTCACATGCCTATTGTAAGGGTCAGAAACCGATCAGAGCAGCAGATGAGAAGGAAGCAGCCTCCTGGTCACAGGAAGTACACGGGGATTGCGCTCGAGAAACTCGTGGATGCAAAGACCTCCATCAAGGATTACATCTAATTGTAGGCTGTAGATATGGGGAGAAAGCACACCTGCCTAGCCTCGACCGTGCTCACTAGTTGTTTGGGCTGATTATAATGCGTTACTAAATTTGAGCTTCAACTCGGGCACCTGCTTTATATCTGTAAGTGCCTCCTGTTGAGGTTTAATTTTTGTGACAGGAGCATCGTTCCAGAATAAATCCTGCTTGCATATTTATCCACGATGATGCCACTGTGTTGTGCCATAACTCTACTCAACTGGAGTACTTTCTGCTGGCTAATCAGTAAGTGCTAACTCGTTGGGTAAATGTATAGTGCTTTTGCTACACTACAGCTGCGTAAAGGCCCATAAGAGTTGTCTCCAGTGACCACGTGTGTCTGTAACTTTGCCACCGCGCGGACAGGCACCGAGGTCCCTCGAGTGAGCTGTCCATGATAGTGAGGAAAGGGCGGAAAGAAGTTGCATACCCTAGTGTGTGTGGGGCGGGGCCAAACGGGTGGGGCAAAAATGCGAGTTCACATGCCTCTTGTAAGGGTCAGAGACCGATCAGAGCAGCAGATGAGAAAGAAGCAGCCTCCTGGTCACAGGAAGTACACGGGGATTGCGCTCAAGACACTCGTGGATGCAAAGACCTCCATCAAGGATTACATCTAATTGTAGACGGTAGAGTTGGGGAGGAAGCACACCTACCTAGCCTAGATCGTGCTCACTGGTTGTTTGGGCTGATTATAATATGTGACTGAATTTGAGCTTCAACTCAGGCACCTGCTTTATTTATATCTGTAAGTGCTTCCTGTTGAGGTTTAATTTTTGTGACAGGAGCATCGTGCCAGAATGAATCATGCCTGCATATTTATCCTCGAAGATGCCACCGTGTTGATACCTCTACTGGAAAAAAAATAAAAAATCCGCCCGCGAGCGGATTTGCGGATTTTTCGGCAATTTCACAAGATTTGTGGATCGCGAAATTGCCAAAAATCCGCGAGCGGAACGGATTTTGCGCCCACTCTTAATAAAAATCAGAAGCTTTGAGTCCGACCTTCACCCAGTCAAGAGGGGAGTTCCCCAAGGTTCAGTGCTCTCCCCTCAGCTCTTCAACATATACATGGAACCCCTCTCCACCTACTCAGGAAAGCTACGCGGATGATACCTTAATCTACCTGGAAATCTCCTCCTCTAAAGACATTCACAGACTCAGTAAAACACTAAAAGAAGTGCAACGCTGGCTGTCAAGCAACCACCTAAAGTTGCATCCGGACAAAACTGAACTACTCCTCATCTCGAACAAAGAAGAGAACCCACAAATGATTGAGTGGCTAAAAGATATTGACGCGCTCAACGGGAACCCCACCCTAGCTGACTCTGTCAAATCATTAGGCATCACGCTTGACTCCAAACTAGACTTGACCAAACACATCAAGATCTCGGCAAAGAGCGCCTTCCTTAACTTAAAGTTACTAAGCAAAATAAAACCTTTCATTCCATCCAATGATCTCAAACAAGCCACCCAAGCATTGGTGCTGTCAAGACTTGACTACGGAAATGCAATCCTCTCTGGAATAACCAAAATACACCTGGCTCCTCTGAAAACAACCCTCAACGCGGCTGCCAGAATGGTCACTGAAAGAAAGAAATTTGACCACATCTCTCCGTCACTAAAATAACTCGAATGGTTACCAATAGAATTGCGGGCAAACTTTAGAACAGCCTGCGTCACCCACAAAGCCCTTCACACAGGCAAACCCGAATATCTGGCGTCCAAACTTAAAAAATCAGGTCAGAACAGGAACCTCAGAAGCTCTAACACCATACTTCTGATCCCGCTAAAAACTCGAAAACAAAAAAACGTGGGCAGGTCCTTTGCCGAAAATGCGCCCAAAATATGGAACTCTATCCCCCCCCGCCCCCCCACATCAGAACTATTCCTTCCTTCCCTAAATTAAAAAGTCAGCTCAAAAGCCTGTTCCTCGACCGCTCCTTAGCTAACATAGGAGCAGCTTGGAGTGTCTAAAGCAACTCTGCTCCCCTCCCGGATGCGGAATGCCAAAACCCTGTAATGGATCTCTTCTTCTTTCTCCTTACTACGATTCGTATCCTGAATGTCTTGCTTTACTGTATTGTGTTTTGCTTTCTTTTGCACTGCTCTGTAATTATATGAAGCACTCCGATACCTTCCGGTCAGGCCAGCGCTTTATATAACTTCTTTAATAAAAAATAATAAAATACTACTACGAGGTGGCTATACCACACAATATTTTAAACATTTTAGCTTATACCGACAGCATCAAATTTCCTTCGCGATTTTGAGGTGACAGCACACTTTAAAGTTTCTGAACAACATCCACTAGCATTTCTGCTGTGATATTTTAATATTTCTAAAGGGAAAAGCACTGTTTATAAGACTGCATTTTTTAATTAAAGAGAACAAATTGTTGCTATGTAACTCTTTGGGGGATGTTGACACAGGAAACAAACACTACATGAAACAGTAATGAATTCATGAAACAGAAGAAGTGGCAGAGATAAAAAGACAATATTAAAAAAAGCATTGGACAAATACATGGATACAACAGTTAATATGTTAATGTTAATGTTAATATTTCTTGTAAAGCGCAACATTCATCCTGGAAGGATATCACGGCACTGAATTAGCTAGTGAATAGCAGGGGGCCCCAATTTGAGTAAAGCAATGTTAATCCAGTTTTGGAAAAAGTGTAGTTTTTAACTTTTTTCTAAAAGTTAGATGACAGTCCGTAAGTGTAAGATCGATGGGCAGATCATTCCAAATAGTAGCTGCCAGGTGGGAGAAAGCCTGCCCTCCCATCCAGGTTCTTTTTACTCGCCTAGTAACCGCTCTTGCTGTACATTGCGAGCGAAGGTTACGATTGGGAGCGTAAAACTTGATCCTATTTTTTAGGATACCAGGACCGGTGTTGTACAATGCCTTGTGCGCTATACATAGCATCTTAAAGGAGGCTCTCTGCCTCATTGAGAGCCAGTACAAATCCCGCAGGCAGCTCTTGGCTGAGTCATATTTTTTCCTGTTGCAAATAGCCTTTGCTGTAGCATTTTGCACCAATTGCAATTTTTCAAATAAATAGTCTGCCATGCCAACAAAAGGGCATTCCCATATTCCAGCCTGCTCATCAGCAGTGACTGGACCAAGATCTTTCTACATTCAATGGGAATCCATGGGAACACTCTTTTCAGCATTTTTAGCAGGGCAAAACTTTTACCGCAGATTGACGATACCTGGTATTTCATGGATAGCGTATTCTCTATATTGACTCCTAAGTTCCTGGCAGTCAGTGTGGGGTTGGGGGGTGTGCCTAAGGCCGTGGGTCACCAGGTGTTGTGCCATAAATGCTGCGATCCGCCAAACAGGAGGATTTCTGATTTATCAGCATTTAACTTCAAGCAGTGGCTATCCATCCAGTCTGATAGTTCTGTGAGGCAGTCAAGCAGCCTGTTTTTCGGATCGTCTTCTTCATTTAAGGCTACAATGAGCTGGGTATCATCCGCGTATGAGCAGATGTTGATATCCCACTTTCTCCCTATAGTCGCCAGGGATGACACAAATACATTGAAAAGTGTTGGGCTTAACAAGGCCCCCTGTGGGACCCCGTATTTGATAGGCCGAGGGGAGGATGAAAAGTTCCCCATACGCACAACCTGAGTTCTGTCAAATAGAAAGGACTCCAGCCAACCTAGTGCTTTGGCTCGAATTCCTTTGTCGGCTAGGGTTTCTAATAGAAGGTGGTGGGGTACGGTATCAAACGCCGCAACCATTTTCCCCTGGTCCACTTTAATCCTAATGTCATCCAGTACTGCCAAGAGTGTGGCCTTGGTGCTATTGTTGGCCCTGAAGCCTGTTTGGGAAATGTCCAGTAAATTATTTGTTTCCAGGAAATTTGTAAGTTGTTTGTTGACCAATTTTTCCAATACTTTTGACAGATATGGGCAGTTGTGAAATGGACCGGTAATTGGCGGGGTTGTTGATATCAGCTCTGGCTTTTTTCACTAATGGGGTGACTATAGCGTTCTTCCAGCTTAATGGGAATTCGGCTTGACTCAATGAGTGGTTGAGTATTTGTGTTACGGCCGGTCATATTACCTGGGTAAGTTTTGAGAAAATGTGATGTGGGCAGGGGTCTAGTGGGGAGCCCGATTTAATTTCCATCATGACTTTATTTACTTCCTGCTCTGAAAAGGGACCAAAAGTGGTGCAACATGCCAGGGGAGTGGAAATTACCTCGCAATTGGTTTGGGCCGAATTGTTATTTGAGAAGGAGGTATAGATTTTCGATGAATTTTTATTGTCCGTTATTCTCTGCATGAAATATTCTTTTTTTGCCTTCCTTAAGGCTGCACTACATTTCCCAAGTTCCTTTTTGTAGGTGAGTCGGGCGTCGTGCATTTTTGTTAGTCTCCATTTATGTTCCAGTGTTATACATTTCCTCTTCAGTATCTTTAAATCTGGGCCGTACCATTTTTCAGAGAGGGTTCGTCTGGGATTATAATTGCCGCGGGTCGATGAACAGTGATCTGGAGCACTCATGATTTTGCTCTGCAGTTTATTGACTGCAAGATCAACGGAGGATCCTGCATCCATTGTGTAGTCAAAATGCTGTTGAAATTTTTCAACTGAAAATTTCTTCCAGCTCCTGACATTCCCTGTAGTCTGTGCCAGTGACCTCCTGTTTTAAAAAAAAAAAAACCAGTCTGTAATGCAGAGATAAACAGTAGATCAAGATGAGTCTGTAGAGTCAAGGCTAAACGGGGGCGGGGCAAAGTAGGCATCCAAACAATTCTCAGAGCAACATGTGAACCTAGGTGGGTATCACGATCTTCTTTTACTCTAATAAATGCAACTGCAGCAAAAAAAAACTACAATTGCGAGGGCTGTTCACAATGCTCAGGGTAAGAGCCTATGAAGATGAATAACAAATGCATCCTTATATCTCTTATCTAGGATCTTTGGTCCATTTATCTTCACACCACACACTCAGGAGACTGTTGCTTGTTAACTCCACTCAGAACTTGGATCTGGAATGAGCCAGTTTTATGAAATATCCTATAACTCAATTGCGAGTCTCAATATCTGCTGACTCTCAGTGCAAGAAGTTTGTCTCCACCCAAAAGGCCTCTCGTTGATTGCAATACGCTACCTCACTCCTCCTTCAGGTGCTGCTTGAGCACAACACTGTAGGTCTCTTGTGGATTATAAGTACACTATACTGATTTCCTGTCTGCAAATTCTAGCTCAATTTGGGTCTCAGCAGCAGTCAATGCCTCCTCTGTAACATTCAGCAAGGCAATGTAAACACACACACACACACACACACACACACACATCTAGCACATACAATACCAAATTGAAAGACATGTGTCTAAACTTTCACAGCTCAGCAGTGTCTCTATTGTGCAGATTTTAGACCAGGTGATTGCCAATGGTGGCCACCAGCACTTATTTTTGGGAACCAGCACTTATTTTTCAGCATCAGATATTTCCTGGGAGCAAGAGAGGGAAAAACACAAATTGTAAGGATAAAGGAAGAGAAAGAAGTAACAGTAGCACAAAGAAAGAAAGCAGAGACCTGCAAAAGAAATAAAAGGGCAGGAAAAGTCTGGGAGTAAATTAAAGAGGCACAAGGTGTTTTTAAAACTACCAGACTTGGTATTTGGTGCAGCGTAGTTTAGTATCACCAGCCATGGACCTCTGAGTAGGGCTTTGGGTACTGGCACTCTTTCATTTACAAATTAAGCTCTGCCATTATGCATCCCTTGTTTCCTGAATAGATTTCCCTAACAAATAGCACTAATAAGATGTGGATCTTGTTGACACTACTGTGGACAGGAACAATCACATTTCCTAGTATGAGTTTATGATTTCCTGTACAGACATAATAGCCATTGTGTAATCAATACATCTCCATCCTGGTTTCTAGTTCACCTTCCTTCATGTGTCCTACTAAATAGAGAGTTACAGGTGGAAAGCTGTTTGAAATGAGCATCTTTTGAGTGGTGAAACCCAGATTTAGACTTTTACTATTTGCTGGCTATAGAACATTGTGCACTTTACCCCTGCTAACCAGGGATAAAGTGCCTGTGTGCCTCCCCTTTCAACATGACTGGCAAATATGCCATTGACTGGCATATTTATCTTACCTATAAGTTCCTGGTATATGCTACCCACATTGTACCCAGAGCCTCTAAGTTAAATGTAACGAGTAGGCTGCAGCACTGAGTTTGCCATCCACTGCAGTAAAAATGCAAACATGCCTGCAGGCCTGCCACCAGTAGTATGGGAGTATCGCTTTGACTTGTCATTTTGACATGTAAAAATAACCCCTTTTGACAGGCCTAAAATACTCTATTTAAATATTAATGTCACCACTAAATAAGCCTTACTGCCCATTAAGGCAGGTTGCATGTTTTACAAAATTAGGACATGTAAAGGTTTAATGTTAAACGTGTCCTTACAGTGAAAAGGCCCTAAAAGCCATTTGACAATAGCATGGTTAGCTGTTTCAAAAGAAAGCGTTGGGCTACAACATGACATTCAGTATTGCTATCTACGCCTAGGAAATAGCTAGAGAGCTTCTTGGACTATAAAAAAGATTTATTATAACTATTTTAGGATGGGAACTTTTTTAAAGTTGCCTGTTACTTGCCTAAAGCCTCTATAAACCCAATTGCATGTGCTTCTAACTGTGAACTAGGTGAGGAAAAACCCCTTTGATGAGATTTGAACTTGCTCCCAGATATGAGAAAAATGCCTTGGGTATGGGGAGGTGTATTGACACTCTGACAGGCCAACCATCTGGGCTGCTCAGGAACCTAATTAACTCTAATGAGGACTACTGTGGGACCTGGTCGTTTTCACTGGGTCACCCCAGATTGTTTGCCTTCTATTGCTAACCCCGTTTTTGTTGGCATTAGGACTCTGTGCACTTTTACCCTGCTAACCTGTGGTAAAGTGCAGGTACCCTCTCCCTAAAACAAAGTACAATTGGTGTATACCTGATTGGTACAATTAATGGACATGTAAGACCCACGCATATGGTACTACATGTACCCAGGCCCTGGAAATTAAATGCTACTGGTGGGGAGTAGCACTGATCATGCTACTCACTTTAGAAGCCTTTTGAAACATGTCTCAGGTCTGCCACTGCAGCCTATGATGACGTTTTAAAACTGCCATTTCGACGTGGCAAAATAAATTTTGTCCAGCCTAAACTGTTCTTCTTGATACATATAAGTCACCCCTAACCTAGGACTAAAGGCTCACAGGCACAGTGCCCTGTATTTAAAATGTAGGACATGTGTGCTTAAGAACATGTCCTGGCATTGAAAGATTCCTAAAGCAATTTTTTGTTGTGCAAGGCCTATCTCTCTCAATGACCAACACAGCTTTACCTTATTGCATTTAATAAGTGCTAACTTTAGATTGATAGCAGATAAAGATATGCTGTTTACACTCAAATGAATTGTAATTTAAAATAATCTTTAACAGTGAAGTCAGATTTTAAGTTATAGTTCTTTTAGAAAGTTGGCATTTTCTTGCCCCAACCATCTGTGCCATCTGCCAGTGTCCTGGATCGCATGACTGCGATTGCCTCTGCTGTTGGAGTCTTTGTATTGCTGTCAGACATTAACATAAAGGGGGCCTAGGAGTGGACAGCATAGGCCTTTCTGGTAGGCTGAGTGGTGAGGGGATGTACCCAATCCCACTTAACACTTCAAAGAGCTTTGCCTCCTGTACACAAAAAGGAGCCTGAAGCCAGGCCTGCCATGCCCTGCCTATTGTCAACCAGACAGTTTGGAGTCTTGACAAGGGAAGGGAAAGAACTTTCCAGAACTATATGTGGAGGTAGGAGAGGAAGTCCCCCCAAACAAAGGCTGGCACCAGGTATAAATACTGGGCCTCCAGAACCACTCATCAGAACACTCCTGAACATGTGGAAGAAGGATTACTCTTCTGCTAGAGGGCCGCCCTGATACTTGAAGGACTGCTGAGAAGTAAGATTGGACCTGCTTGCCCTCATTCCAGGCTACTCGGAGTGACTCCAAGGGTCAGTAGTCTGACCTCCTGTGTGAACTACAGGGACACAACAAGCATCAGAATCCCCGCTGCAACTGCCCAGCTGACCTGCTGCAAATGGACCTGCCTGAGCTCTGCTGGTAGTCTCTGCTGAAGTGAGTCCTGATCCCCAAGAGCTGCCCCCCACCAAGTCCAGGACCGTTGGCTGGCATCAGAGGAAGCTCCTCCAAAGAAAACTGTGAAAATCCTGAAGTTTTACCTCCTTGCGACCGGATTCTGCCACCAGCAACGATCACCAACACAATCTTCTAGTGAAACCTACTCTTCACGCAGACCACCAGTGACGCCCAGCAACAAAAGATCTGCACCACGTGCTACAGCAACAGCAGCCCAAGACGACCACTAGCACAAAGCTACAGCCACGACCATCTGCGACGCTTGATCAGCTCTTTGTACTACAGCGACAACTGGTCATGACGCTCTGTCTCCCCCTCGCAGCCTCCTTCAACACAAACAGAACTCTTCTCTCCATACTTAGAAGATAGATTTTCAGTGGCACTAATGTGGTCCTTGTATCCAACATGGCGGGTGGCCTGAACATGTGACTTTCCTCCAGTTTATTGCGACCAGATGACCATGAGTGGTTTGTGCTTTTAGGCGCTATTTTCACTAAAAACTGTAAAACTGCCTTTCACCAGTTCTACCGATTGATTTTTGTCGTTCTGGTACCAAACTGATAAGGACTGTGGTTGTTGCCTAAGTGGGACATTCACCTCCCTGAACCAATAACCCAATTGTGTACACCTACTCTGTCACATGCAAATGTAGCTAACACCTGGGCATTCATACTTATAGCCAGATAGACACCAAGCGCAGTGGGAGAACGGTTAACGCCAGAACCGGCTTTGAGTGATCACAATTGAGGGGTTGCTGATTTCCCTGGCCACACCTTAAGGGTGGACATAAGAGCTCTGCATAGGGGAAAGGAGGTTCTGCCATAGTAGTTTTGGGCAGAGATGGGCATTGTAGAATTGTCTGCAATACAGCACGCAGAAAGTGCTGCAAAAGTGGGTAGGATCACCCCCAGGGAACTTGAACCTCATTTGGTTAGGGAGTAGCTAGGAGTTCCCCCATCCACAGCCTGGTGCCAGGCTTAAATACTGCACGTACAGTACCATCCTCAAATAATTTGTGGACCTGTGGAGGAACAGAAGAGAAATGGACCTGATGTTTGTAACCAATTGTACCTAGTCTCCCTCTTTAACCAAGGACAAGGAGGTGGACTCTAAGAGCCCAAACATGAGGCTGACCTCATGTTTGGGCTACAGGGACACAACACACTGCAAGAGTCGTTATCCTGCTTTCCCAGCTAACCAGTTCCAACTGGACCTCCCCTGTACCCTGCTGTTGGCCTTTGCGGCAATGAGTCATGAGGATACTCACCCCGCTCAACTATTACCCTAATATCTTGCAAAAGTTGACTGAGTGACAAGCTTATTGACAATGCTCTGCTGAAGCAGGGCAAATGTAATGGAGAACAACCACAGCTCTGCAGTAAGTCCCATACAAAACAGTCACACAGGCAATTCATAAGCAATCGTACAATATCTCTCACATGTTCAGCCCTAGGGACTCACACTCACATCTGTGAGGTTATCCCTCTTGTAAGATATCAATCCAGAGGTTTGTAGCACCTATTTTGTGGTAGCTCAATAGACTGACACCACCACCAACAACCAGTCCGCATCCCAACAGATCCTGCTCAACTGGACGCCGCTCACCACAGACGACACTGTCAATACCATTAAGAGCATTCACTCTGGAGCCCCCTCGGCCCCCTGCCCACACCACATCTTCCATAGAGCAGCCACCGCCATCGCCCGACCTCCGCCGCCCCATCAATCGCCCGACCTCCGCCGCCCCATCAACTGCTCCATCAAGACATCCAACTTCCCTGATGACTGTAAACATGCAGAGATCAACCCTTTGCTAAAGAAACCATCCGCCGACAAAACAGGCTTCAAGAATTGCAGACCCATCTCACTACTCCGCTTACCACCCAAGGGCATCAAGAAGGCCATCAACGCCCAACCCTTGGAGTTCATTGAAGCAAACCACTTCCTGGACATCTCCTAATCCGGTTTCAGAAACAACCACATCACTGAGACTGCACTTCTCGCCACCACCTACAACAACTGCTCCCTCCTCAACCAGGGCAAAACCACAGCCCTGATTCTTCTGGACCTTTCGGACGCCTTCGACACCATCTCCCAGCGCACCCTAATCATGAGACTTCATGACAGCAGTAACTGCGACAAGGCCCTGGACTGGATCCACTCCTTCCTCACTGGTCGAACACAGTGAGTTAGACTACCTCCGTTCCCCTCTGAACCCATGGAGATCAGCTGCGGAGTACCCCAGGGCTCCTACCTGAGCACCACCCTCTTCAAGATCTACATGGCCCTTCTTGCGGCCATCGTCAGGAACTACGGACTTAACATTGTCTCCTATGCCGTTGACACCCAACTGATCCTCTCCCTCACCAACGAACCCACAACCACCAGAGACAACTTCCACAGCAGGATGAAGGCCATTGCCACCTGGATGAAAAACAGTTGCCTCAAACTCAACTTGGACATGACCGAAGTCCTCATCCTGGGACCCGCCACCTCAGCATGGGACAACTCCTGTTGGCCCTCCGCATTGGGAACTCTGTCCATCCCCATGGACCATGCACGAATCCTCGCCATCATATTGGACTCCTCTCTCATAATGAACCGCCAGATCAACAGCTTCTCCTCATCTTGCTTCCACATGCTTCACCTGCTTCGAAAGATATTCAGGCGGATCCCCACCAAAGCCAGAAAAACAGTAAACCATTTTATTTATTTATTTATTTTTATTTACTTGAGTTTTATATAGCGCTGGCTAGACCCGGAGGTATCAGAGCGCTTTACATAAGAACACAGCGAGTTACAAGTTACAAAAGTTTCACAGTAGTTACATAATGGATAAAAAAAATAACACAGGAGTGAATTAGCGAACAAGAAAGTCAGGCTAGGAAAGACCAGGGACAGCAGGTAATCCACAGGGAGGAGACAGCAGCGGGAAAGAAAACTAGACAAATGTCTGTGATCCGGCTGGGCAGGTGACGGCCAATAGCGGTGTGCCAGGGCCAATCTCCCCATTAGCTGTCGGTGCAGCTCCACCGGGAAGTGGCCATGTATGCGTTTAGGGCTCCGCCAAAGAACAGTGAGGATCAGGGGGGGATCAGAAGGCTAGAAGCCAAAGACTAGTGGTAGGCACTGGCGAAGATAGAAAAGTTGGAGGAGGTGTGTGGTTTTGGTAGCCATCTTAGAGTCAGGCACTTCGAGTTTATTAGTCTCCATGGCTCAGTGGCTGGTTCTAGTTGCCACCAGTTCTAAAGTTGGTTGAAAAGCACAGTGCCAAAAATCCTGGAAGAGACATCAGGACCCTGGTCTCAGAGAGGCGGCCGGAGGGGAGCCAGTGTAGCATTCTCAGGTAGCAGCGATGATCTGAGATTACAAGACGCTTCTGTGAGGCGCTGGGTGTATGCTGTTCTTTGTTCAGCCGGTGAGAACGAGCAGCTCTGTAAACCCAGCTCTGAGACACCTTGGAGTGGGTGGATGGGCATCCATGCACCAGGCCGCAGGAGATAGCATGGGGAGCAGCACCGTGTCTAGAAGTATTTTAGGGGGTGTTCGTCGTGCAGTGGAGCAGCGCACAGCCAGTGTCCGTGTACCTCCAGGCTGGGGGCATGGTCCCCACAATGGGTCCGGCCGCGAGTAAGACCGCAGGGCGAATTCGCTGGCCCCTCCTTAGCCGAACCCGTACCTAGTCGAAGATGGAGGCTCCGTAATGGCCTCAAGGCACTGAATGGGAGGAGGGGGGGTTGCAGCTCAGTCGAAGACCCAGGTCTTGAGGTCCTTCATGAATTGCATCAGCGAAGGTGATTGCCCGAGTTGCAGAGGCAAGGAGTTCCAGGTCTTTGCAGCAAGATAATAAAAGAATCTTCCTCATGCTGTGGTCTTGCAGATCAGTGGAATGATGGTCAGGGCCAGTGCACGCAACAAAATTTGTTTTATTTATTTATATGAGTACTTATCTATAAACCTCCGTAATCCATAGTTTACTACCCCCACCCTGCCCCTCCCCCTCCCCACGTCACTGCCCGGCAGCTACTCCCACTACCGACCACGGCTGGCCATATCCCCGGACACCTCCAAGGACTCCACTGGCTCCCAGTTAACAAAAGAATCCCTTTCAAGCCCCTCACACATGCCTACAAAGCCCTCCACGACGCAGGGCCAGCATACCTGAACCACTGCCTCACATTCCACGTACCCACCAGATATCTCCACTCATCTCAGTTGGCTCTGGCCACCGTCCCTCTGATCTGCAAGACTTTAACCGTAGGAAGATCCTTCTACCTCACCGCCAAGAACTGGAACACCCTGCCTCTCCACCTCAGACAATCCCTGTTGCTGACCCAATTCAGAATGTATCTCAAGACCTGGCTCTTCGACTGAACCCAGGCACTCAGAAAGTCTAGCATGCCCCCCCCTTAACACCTTGAGACCCTCTTGGGGGAGTAACCATGCTTTACAAACCCTGACTGATAGATTGGTTGATAAGTAGTGCAGTAGCAACTTTGTTTTATGACCAACATTAAGGCTGATTCTTTTTATACATTTCTTGGGGTACCCAATTTTCAGGAAATCAAAAGTTCCCCTCAGGAAAATATGTGGTACTTGGCAATGTCTGGGGTCCAATGTCAATGGGGGAACAAAACCCTGTTTGCCTTTACAAAAACAACCCTTGCCACACTTTACAGTGATGACACTAGTTGACTGGTTATCTCGAGGTTCAGAATATGAGAGATGCAAGATGCAGGACTACTTTATGATTCACAGATGGACTTGATACCAAGCGACACCACAACTAGTGTTATTCTGAATTTAATATAATCATTCATTTAATTAATAAACGCATGGTCATAAAAAGCTCATCAGTGCATAATATCCTTCCCTCTACAGAAAAAGAACTTCAGCCTCAATACCTAACATGCATGGCTCCTTCCCCCAAGTCAACTCAGCTATCATGCATACAAAGCAATCATCACTAGTCATCAAACCTAATGCTGGAATGAAGGACACATATATTGTTTGAAGAAAATGTATTGATGTGTAGTGCTATTTTAGCCAGGTACTACACCACTGTCTGCAGCTGAGATTGTAACCGGTTATTTATCTGTAAGAACCATGACTGCTGCATGACAGAGGCAAGTGACTGGAATGAAACTATAGAAGTGTAGGTACTCTCTGCCCCAAAGTACCTGTGGGCTACTGAGAAGTACTAGTAATCTCCCATTAAGAATATTTAGTTCCTGATGAGAAGTGCAGGCACTATCCTTCTTAAATCAGAGAAGTGTATGCGCTCATTTAAAAGTCCAGAGGCAGGAGCATCAGTGAACTAGGTGAAAATGTGAAGACAAAAAGATGCATTGGGGAAAACAACACATCACATATTGTTTGAGATTCTTAACGGGACTGGCAGCTACTGTGACCTATTTTCATTCCTACCTCCTTATGATTTAAAGTAATTTTTTTTGCTTGAAGAAAATGAGTGGATGTCATGATTTCTATTATTTGCCAATACTTACCTGCTGCTGCATAAAGAGTTGCTGGTGCTATATGCAGAACAAGACTTAATCAATTATCACTATGTACTATACTGTGGGCACGGCCCAGCGGGCCGCAGTAAAATGCATAAACACAAGTGCCGATTTGGGTGCTGCAAGGCCACTTCAGGAGACGTAGGCTCAGAGCCAACTAAGGCCAGCTGTCCCTGTTCCTGGTCCCACTCCGTGAAGCAGTCTGCAAAGTGGTGCGGAGGCAGGAGGTAGGAGATAGGAGGCGAGGTGTGCGGTGCAGCTTCCGGGTGCTGCTATACTCCAGTAGGGAGTCTATGCTAGAGGAGGAGCACGGGTGCTGCGGAGGCAGCTGAACCAGGCCTCTGAGGCTTGTGGCCCTGTGCCTCCTCCTCGGAGCTGCCTCTGTCACCCTCCCCTTCGCAAGCAATGTGCAAGTTGGTCTCCAGAGAAGCCCCTGGTCACTGTACCTAGCGGAACAAGGGGGTCGCCTCACCTCTGCACCACTCAATGTTTTGTCCTGCCCCCGCCCCCAATTCTCAAGTTGTTAAGGAACTTAGCCCTAGATTCATCAAAGTCCCGTTTTGCGAGTCTGTAATAGCGATTATTAAGGAATCGCTATTACAGACTCGCAAAAAGGGATTCATGTACAAATCGCAATTTTCCTTATTTGCGATTAGCTAATTGCTAATTGCAAATAAGGAATAACTCCCCAGTCATCCCTATGGGCCTAAAGGCCCGTAGGAATGAATAGGATGACATATCAATGTGCGAATCGCTATTAGCGATTTGCATTTTGAGTTTGCGATTTCAAGGGTGCAGGGGTGTCCAAAGGACACCCTGTTGCACCCCTGAAATGACATTGGACGCTGGTGTTACTCACACACATGTCCCAAGGACATGTGTGTGTGTAACATACAACTTAGAAAAATACACTTAAGTGCATTTTTCTAAGTTTCCGCTATTTACCACGAGGTTTGACTTCGCGGTAAATAGCGGCCCAAAATTTCGAATTCGCATTTTTTAAATGTATCATGAATTGCATTTAAGGAATCTCTAATAGAGATTCCTTAAATGCAATTGCTCGCAAATTTGCAAATTCTATAATAGCGATTTTTGCATTTGGGATGATGAATCCCAAATGCAAAAATTGCGCTCGCAAAGGGCCAGATTCTCAGAATCTGGCCCTTTGCGAGCCGATTTTCGTTTCATGAATCTGGCCGTTAATGAATCTGCAGCAGGCTGCCTAGGACCATGTACCCTAGATTTCCACATCTCCAGCCACTTGCCACCAGCGCTGCCGCCGTCACTACATCAGGTGGAAGAAACCAGGAGACCCCATGCAAGGTGGCGTGGGTGGTGGAAAATCTGCATAGCCCGCTCAAGCTCCAGCTAGCATAAGCTCAGCATTAGCAACTTCATCACCCATTCAAGCTACGTCTATCCTATCCTATTCACGGAACCAGACTGACGCCAGGGCAAAGGTCAGCGCCGTTGCAAGCAAGGAAGGCAAGACAGGTGGCGTCAGCAAGCCCATGCTTAGGCAGCTTACTGGCTCATGGAAGCGGCCCTGCCAGGCCTGGGTGCGGCTTGTGGACCAGGGCAGAGCGCCCTTACTACCTTTCCAATGACACCCGCAAACCACCTGCATTTAAGTCAGCCATCTAACACCTGCTGAGATTAGTGGGCTGCACATCTCGCAGTTACTCCGGCCCACCTCCACCCCCAAGCATAGTCTCTACACTAAGGGGACTCTGGCATCGGTTTGCTGGCAATTTGTAAGTTGGTAAAGTGACAAGATGCACCACAACTCAAGGAGCTAAGCAGCAAGAGGAGCAACGATGAGGTTAGGAGGGAACAGGACACTAATAACAGACACAAAGCATCAGACAATCCAAAGCGATACAGATCTGGAATCAAATTAGGCAGCTATCATTATTGCGCCACTAACCAGCTTAAAGGCACACCCTCCAACAGAGCCTGTGAATCAAATAAACTTTTTCCAGCAGAAAATCCATAATTGATAACAAGGAGAAGCTGTCTAATGAATCCACTGATAGAGCAGCTTAAGTGGAAGTAACAGCCTTGATCATTCAGAAGGAACAGCCATTTGTCTACACAATTGAAGCCCAAGTACACCCAGCACCTGCCTCTCCCCTGGACAAAAAAAGGAAATGGCTAACTTTTCTCGAATATGATCTAGATCCAGACACTACAAGTATGAGGGCAAACAGGGAGGTACACCGAGAAAATTCTGGCTCCTCCGACACTATTTTAGTGACGTTAGGGACCAGTCATAGACCCCGGCTTAAACCCACACTGAACCTATCAGGAATAGCGCCCTTCAGCCGAGAGATAGCCTAGCCGTGCAAAACCAAGCTGGGCCTCTGAACCAATCACAGAGCTTCAGGATGGGATGTGCAAGAGCTCTAACGGAATATCCGTGGACTCGTGCAAAAACTCGAAAATCTAGATATCATGGAATACTGTAGCAATTTTGATTTTTTCCTACTTCAGGAAACCTGGGCCCAAACAACTGCCGTGCTGACGGGCTACACCGAACATCAAAAACCAGCAACTAAAGTCAGCACCTATGGATGCCCAATGGCCAGCTTAACAATTTACATTCAAACATACCAGTAGGCCATGATGGAGGAGATCTCCCTGAAGGAATCATGGGTCCAAGCATTGAAACTCAGCATGCGATATCGTGCTGAGAATCATAATCATAATCTTTTGATCATAAATGATTATATAAATCCTAGTGCAGCAGAGAAGAGGGCCCAGTTAAAAAGGCTAACAAATATCTTATCAGATCTAAAAATAAAATACCCGCTAGTCGACACCCTCCTAACTGAACATTTCAACACAAACCTGTTTACCAGTTTAGAAATAACAAGGGCAGGGAAACCAATGAATTGGACTCATTTTGCAACATTCCAATACAAAAGGTACCAGTAAAAACCTGATGGAGTAAAATGGCTGACATGTTCTTTAAGGATTGTGAACCTTTGGGCCTTAGGGAGCTAAATGGTCGATTCGATAGGGACTCCCCCAGGCTGGCAACAGAGAAGTCGATTTCATATATCGACTTCATTCTGTGCTAAGCCACCTTTTTCAGGAGTATCATCAGCTTTACTCTAGGGGACCGCCTCAACAGTGACCCCAGACCACAACAAATCAAACTGTTCATTTGTGACACCAAATTGGAGGCTGTGCCTGTAACTAGCACCAGTGCGCACACCAAAAATCTTAAAGGCTGAAATGGAACAATAGTATAAGCATGGAGGCAATAACTTAGATTCAAATTCAACCAAGAGCAATTGTGTTAACAAAAGCTCTCCTATTGTGCAATGGGGCCTTCCTATAGTCCAAATATTGCAAAAATTCCAGCCTGTGCACTGCGAGTGCACCAAAACATCAGAGCCTACTGCCAAGCTCACACTAACCGGGAATCAGAAAGCCTGCAACATGCGCAATTTTATTTTAAAAAACATCTTCCCTAATGGCGAAATTAAACTTAAAAACGCCAAAGGGAAAAATTCAGAAGATCAGTCTGGCTGTCAAAGTCTAAAAAGAATGACAATTGTTGGGCCTGTCTCTCATACGTGAGTAGGAGAAGGAACATCAAACTATTTTGCTCAATCAAATTTCAGTTGGAGGCAAGACAGGCACCCATGGAAAAATATCCGAACCAGCCTGGATTTTCTATTTGACGTTGCACTTCTCAATAACTAACTCTGAGGAACTTATCAAACCCGACACCCCATCGCCAATTCAATCACATCAAGAGCACCCTTCAGATATAAAAGAAAACTCAAGAAATCCCGAAAAAGATCTGATATTCACAGAGGAACTTCCCTGAATCAAATTGGTGAGAATAAGGAAAGGTGGGGTGCCTGGTTCGAACGGCCTCCTGTCAGTTCGCTTCTCAGCAGACACCTCATTCTGGTCCGTGGTATTGTCTTAGTTGTTTGGATTCTGTCTGGCATCAAACAGGATCCCAGAATCATGGTGAGGATTGATCATCTAACCGATTGCTAAGGGTGGATCAAAATCAGAGCTGAGCCATTATGCCTTCTAGCACTCAAAAATAACGACGCCAACCTCTATGCAAACCTTCTAATTGACAATATAAAAGCGTGGGCACGTGAAGAGCAGATTGTTTCCAGGAACCAGTGTGGCTTTAAAGATACATGTGGCATCTCTACAAACTTAATGGCGCTGGCCCCGATGCATGACAAGGCAACCAGGAGCGGCTCTGTGCTGTATTTGAGTTTTATTGATTTCTAAGCAGCTTTTAACTGCATGCCTAGGGACTCCTTGGGCGCATATTGCGGGGCCTCCCATCAAATCTATTGAGAGCTATTAAGTAAATGTACTCAAATACTTCGGTGCGGGTAAAGCTGGGGGACGGAGCACATATCTCACGGAAAATCCCTACAAGCAACGGTCTGAAGCCAGGAAGCGTTCTAGCAGCTGTACTATTCAATCTGTACATTGCCGATCTGTCGGAGGACTTAGGCAAAGCCAACTGCCATACCCCAAAAGTGGGAGGCCAAAGCATGACACATCTGCTCTACGCACATGACCTTGTGTTGTTAAGCCCCACCAAAATCAGCCTACAGTGACAACTATCAACCCCGCACCTCCACAGCGGCAACAACAGCCTTGACATAACACCAAATCCAAGATTCTCATCTTCAGAAAGAAAATCACAGAATGTGGAAAGTGGCACCTTAATGGGGAGTGGCTTTCACTTAAAGAAGCATGGAGAAAAAAATCTCCTGTAGTCGGCATTCAAAAAATTGTGAACTATTACTGCAAAATATCTGGGAAGGTTAGATGACGTGGCTGCTCTGAGCAGCCACTCCCATGCCTGGGCAGTAATTAACGCCTCAACCACGGTGGCAATTCCGCTGCGGTGCGGGGCGTTCCATTGAGTGAGCGGGCCGTGTCGGCCAACAGACGTTCGCAGCACTACAGATTTAGTGCTCGCGACGGGCGCACGGAAGGGGTTAATTCCAACAAACTGGTAAAAAACAGCAGCAATATATCGCCTGTACTTACCAGATATGGCTAAAGTGTACATTTGTAGCACTCAGAATGAGTGGGGGAGGAGTAATCTGCAGGGTCACACCCCGGTATGGCAGAATCCCACAAAAAAAGAAGAAATGTGCTGACTGTAATCAGAGCAAGGGAACAATCATCCTCATATGAGTGTACCTGCCCCTGCTTGTTACAGTTAAGGAAAGACCTACTTCGAAGAGACTTAACCGCCTGGGGCTCTGAACCAGCCACCAGGCTTCTATTGCGGATCTGAACTCAGAACACCATGCTAAATGTCAAAATCATCAAGTTCTTGCAACCACTGCAGCGAAACTAGGCAGAGCCGCTAATAACACCGACTTGGAAGTTGGATCCTAAAATTAACTTACCACTCAACGGCTGTGCTCTGCGAGGTTGCTCCATTATTATCATGCCTCCCCAGTCGCACCTTAACATTCTGGCTGATTGTCACCTTGTCATTTTTTTCACTTTGGTACTAGGCACTTTTTCTTTAGGCCTGTTAAATTTTGTGGCGCTGCTCCTTACCTTGTTCAATACTCTGCACTCTTGCACTTTCTCCTCTACATTTTCACATCCTGGCCTGGTGTTATTCTATTGCAAATTTGCTGCTTGCTCAGTAGGATTGGGGGGTGTGTGAGCTTCAATTTTCCCAACAATCATGCTGGCATATAATGTTAAAATACATTATATGGCAAGCAGGGTGCACAAGAGGGACTTACAGGGCCGCAAAAAGGGAGAGAAATGCGGATTGTGAGAGAAGTCATATTTTGTAAACTAATCAACATTTCTTAGAACTTTCAAAACAGAGATGAGAAAGAGTGTGTGTTTTTGTCACCTGCACCCAATCATTCATCAGTAAATACATATATTAGGGGTGTGTAGCACCCCCAAACACCCCCTGACCCCCTGACCCCCCCTAGAAGCTACACCCCTGTTTGTACCTACATATATTGTCAAGGGAAGGATTATCTTAAAGTGCGCTAATTTATTACGATGCTAATTGTGGCATCTAATTCAGTTTGAGGCAATCTTACTTGTTTTTGCCAAATTTAGGCGTCGTGCCCTGCAGCTATTCTACTGCGGTTCTGCACGAGTATGCTGATAATCCCGGCATGTAATTTGGTCAGAGGTAAGTACACTTGTTCCTGCCAATAAGGTATTGTGCACTTTCTTCTAGTGCTTTAATCAACATCCTCACTCGGCAGACCTGGAGGTTTTTAACTTTTTCATTACCATTTTTCTGCAAACATCATGTTTTAACTCTTTGTTTCTGTATTGTACCGATTGTCTATATTTTTGTTAAGGTTTTAATTAACTGAACAATAAACGATATTCATTCATTCATGCTATTATTTGAAGGTAGTAGGTTTATTATGAATACAATTTAAAAAAAGCTGGTTCAATACCATTATGTTTACCCTCCACAAAACCAAGAAAAGAGGGATAACCACGGGGCTTGACCCCTCCGAAGAGGATCCCTTTCCATCCCCCCTGGCAGCCCCAGGACGCCTCATTAGGCATGAGAAGGTGCACAGACCCTACAGCCCATAACCTAGATGGACTCTGCAGGGTATATTATATTCTAGACCTGACTTTGAAGAGAGAACAAGAATACTTTGAAAGAAGGCTTTGAAAGGCAAGACAAAATACCTATTTTTAACATCCAAAAAGCTTTTCATTCCATACCGTCTGCGGCAGGTGTAAAAATCAGGTAAGAGCTCTTTTTTCATAGGGTGGAATCTATTTTCATATGATAAACCATAGAGGGTTATTACATTGTAAGAAGCAATGAACTCGCCAGAACACAAAGGATACAAGAACGCCTGCCTTCTGCTGGCGTTCGAAGCTCTGGGTATAAAAAGGGGAAATCTGGTTTAAGGCAATGGTAGTGAATAGCACAAAACAGCAATAGGGACAAGATGCGAGATAGTTCACAGAAGTTAGCACTGAATGTAGAGACCTGTATATGGCCTACTACTGCCTAAGTCCCCTCCAAGGTTAAGACCCCAGACCACCCTCAGATGTTTGGGTACTCCCCCAGTCCTGAGGCAGGCATTTCAAACCACACTCCTTTGGATTAGGGGGAGTGACCCCCGGGCCATATTTATTGCATAATTAAAAAACATTGATAATTTTTTACATTATGTACATTAAACGCAGAAAGTACAAATACATTTATAGATACACGATGTCACTCGTCTAACCTTAACATGGTCTAATACAAAGTCCACTCCTACCGTAATCTAGAAATGTATATACTTTACTTTCTGTGTATCCCCTCTAGAGCCTACGGTAAGTTCAATGACTGGCAGCCCCTAGATGCGGTAAACTATAAATACTTCACCGGAGTAAGCTTGCGAAGGGGGTACAGCTTGTCGGACGGATACTTTCCCCCGGTCACCTCCCCTACTCCCTGAGCCTTAAACTCCTTAATGGGGGGTTGCAATTCTGCCTACCATACCATGCACGTGCGAGGGTGGCCAAAGGCCTACTGGGAAGAGTGACACCCCCGGCCCCCACACACTGACAGCTTACCGACTGGCTGTCATTGCCACTGGAGTTACCTGGTGGTGGCCGCTAAGGGCCGGAGACTATGCTTACCAATCATGACCTTACCGCTGACGAGGGACACACTACAAAATACGACAATATTTATGCAACAAAACCATATAACTGAAAAACAACATCTACTTATACTTTAAAACTGAAATACCGCATTATTATATCTTACGTTGAACATATCATCGGAGAATACCTGAAACAGAAATATGAAAACAGCTGTAACACACATTCAAACTGCCTGCCTTAGGGGATGGGTAGTGGGGAAAACAAGATTAAGGGCCGCCGATGGCCCGGGTGCCGTTCCAGGGGGAGCAATGAGGAACAAGAGACTGTTCCCGCACCCCAAGCCCCCTTACAAAGGGTGGCATAAAAGGGGCAGCCAGAAATATCCAGTTTCCCCTACGTCTGGTGATCGTGTGAATCGGAAGCACTAAAGTGCTTGGGTAATCAGGATACCCATCATTCAAGTACCAGGAGAAAATTCATCTGTCAGGTGATGTATTTGTCCCTTCAATGGATGTGAGAAAGTGCCATCTTTCTTGCATTGGTATGCCCCCACTTTTTGCTGACTGCTGATGTGCTTTGACTGAGTGTGCCCTGGGCTTCTGCCAACCAGGTACATAGGGCCCGTGTTCCTTCCCTAAAACTGTGTTGACACTAAAACCCAATTGGCATCTCTTGCCACCTATCAGCTCCTAGTAAATGGTACCCTAGGTACACAGGGCATGGTGACCAGAGAAGACCCCTGAGGACTGCAGCACTTATTGTGCCACCCTCAGGGGCCCTGTACCCTGACACCCACACACTGCTGTTGCAGGCTGAGTGTCTAAGTACAGAACTAAACCAAGAGTCGACATGCCCACAGAATCCACTGCCCTGGCATACTTCAGTCTCCCTTCTAGCTGGGCGCTCCATGCCAGAGGTGTGGGCACAGGTGCATGAGCCCTGTGCCCCTACAGTACCCATGGTCATTCCTGGGCACTGTAAGTGCAGTGATGCCATTCAGAGTATATGGCGCTGGGAGGTTGTCATTACGAACTCCACAACACCATAATGGCTACACTGAAGACTGACAAGTTTGGTACCAAACTTCTCAGCACATTAAACCCGCACTGATGCCAGTGTGGGATGTAAAATGCACCAGAGGGCATCTTAGAGATGCCCCCTGAAAACCTAACCTAAAATCCACTTCTGGGCTGAGTGGCTGCAGAGGCTGCCACACAGCAGACCTGTTGCTGGACCCCTGGGTGGAGAGATCCCCTCTCTCCTGGGTCTGCAACAATGCACATCCTGGGCGAGGTGCTATGTCTCTTCCCCCAGGACGGGCAGGGGGAGGCTTCAAAGGCATTCTGCCTCTGTGAGCTTTTCCAGACCATTTGCTGTACCCAGCAACTGGCCCCCACCAGTTCCGAACCCACTCTGGCGGAAGACTGGTGGGAAAAACTACGTCAGGAAGGGGGGGGTGTCAGCCTATGCCAACCCCACCCCTCAGGTGGGGGAGACGAGGTCAAGCATGACCCCGGGCTACGGCCATCTTGAGGATGGGGAGCCCTGCCCAATCCCAGCTAGGGTTCTGCCCCCCTCCCACAGGAGAGGATCAGGCTAGGGAGTGTACCCACCCCATGACAGGGGCTTTTTGATCCTGCCCTTGCCCTACCAGTAACGCCCCTAAATTCAGTATTTAGGGGCTCCCTGAACCTTCCTTCCTCAGATCCTGATACTGAAAGAAGACAGAAGATCAAGAAGAAGAAGACCGGCTGCGCAGCTGCTGACAACAGGACGCCAACAACTGACTTGGCCCCAGCCCTACCGGCCTGTTGATCCTGGAATCTGCTCCTGCCTAAATCCCGGCGACTCCTGCGGACTGCAACCTTGGGACACCCAGAGGACCTGCCTGCCTTGACCCTCTTAAAGACTGGGACTCCCATCAGCAGAGGCTCTGCTGCAACAACCTTCCTGGTGCCAGCCAGGAAGCTCCGGACCAGCCCACTCTGCACCCGCCGAGCCCAACCGAACCAAGACTCCGAAGTCCAGTGCCCAAAGACCATCCTCGATGAACCAGACAACACCTGCAGACTCAGAACAACGGGTGCGTCCCTTTGGGGTACCTACCTGTGCTCCAAGATCCCAAATTACCTCTCGAAGTACTGGTCGCCCCTGGAAAGTCTCCGTCCCCAAGCCTTCAGCCTTTGATCCTTTTTGACCTTTTCCATTGGATAACATTGAGCGCCCGGCGGCTCAAAAGCACCCTGCACCCTGCACCCAGCCGCCCGAGTGCCGCTGGTTGTGCCACCTTTGTCCTGTCCTACTTCCCCCTTTGCCCTGAGCAAGTGACCAGGAGCCCAGCTCCCACAGCCAAGTGGCCTGCTAGCCAGCAGCCACCAGCCATCATTGGAAAACATTGGGCCTAACTACCTCTGCACCCGGCCAAACCCATTGAGCTCAATGCTAAAGTGTGTCTAGAATTGTGTTGCCTTCTGCAACCCCTGTATCTATTGTGTTCACAAACTTTATTGCTTCCTTGCAAAGTAATTACATGAGAGTACTCATATCAAGAAAAGTATATTATTATGCCTGTTGGTTCTAAAAATAAAACAACTATATCTTTTGATATAAAAACAATTGGCCTGGAGTTCAGTCTTTGAGTGTGTGAAATTCTTTGCTGACTGAGTGTGTACAACAAATGCTTTACACTGCTTACTGCTCGACCAAGCTACCACTTTTGAGAGTAAGGTCAGTCCTCACTTTAACCTCTGTTATACCTCTGAGGTTTGTGGACTCTATACACACTGTACCTCATTCTGGTCCAGTATATATAGAGCCACTTTCTCACAATGGAACAAAAATAAAAGTAAGTGCATTGTTTTATAAGCGGCACAGATATTTAAGGAGTAACATTAGCTATGAAAGGAGTAGCATTAGCTATTAAAACATGTTTCGTGGAGGCGTGGTCAGACACACAAGATGGCAGACACTTAATCCTGGGGCTTCCGCTTGACACTGGAGAATCGCATGCCACCAGTAAGCTGAAACTCTCCAGGGAGGCTCAGAAGTACAGCGGCAGGCAAGGCGGACACGCCAAGCTGGCTCACAAAGCGATATTGTCAACAGAGCCCGTGCTCACTGGAGCAGAGGCAGAGTACAGAGACTTCGGGCTGCCGGGCACTTCAAGATTGTGCCCCCTCCAAAAGCTATATAGCCCATTGGAAGATAGATGACTGCCTCTGTTGCCACTGTGGGCTGGGGTGTGTGCTAGGGATCCTAGGATGCCCATAACACTGATGGCAGGGAGAGAGCCTACAGTGAAGAGGCGCAATCACCCCAGTACTCTGCAAAGAGATTCCGGCCCAGCAGAGCAGGTGTCAGGCAGGGAACAGCAGGCACAACTTAATGCAGCGCATCAATCAATTAGGGGTTTATAAAGCGCTCTGTTCACCCGTGAGGGTCGCAAAGCACAGAAGGGGGTGGGGGGAGGTGCAACTCCAGATCAGTCAAAGAGCCAGGTCTTCAAGTACTTCCTGAAGGTGTGCAGGGCGGTGGAGCTTCTGATGTTGGCAGGAAGCTCGTTCTAGGTCTTTGCCCGTCAAGTCGAACAAGAAGCCAGTAGCATAATCATGGTAAACAGACTCTGGTGCTGGAGCCTAGAGGGGTGGGGGGGCACAAGCTTTCCATGGTTGGGTGCATATGCCTGGGGGTAACAGGATCTAGGGAACCTAGGGTGACCTCCTTCACCAAGGCACACTCACGAAGTCCAAAGATTGAAAACCTCAGTGGGGCCAGCTCATACCTTAGCTGTTATGGCCCAGACCAAAGGCGGCACCAAAACGGCATGTGACTAGGAAATAAGTTTGATGTGGCTGTGAGTGACAACAGGGGGACAACAGTAAGAGCCCACACAACCAACCTGGTGTGGTCAGGCACTATGCCCTGCTGCATGAACAGATAAAGTTTGGACGCAGAAGACCCCCCCATGTGCATCACCCCCTCATGGTATAGCTGCCTCTCAGCCCGCTTATGCACATCAACTTCAGCTTGCAAAACTGATCCTCAATGTTAAGCGGGGGATGCTTGAGAGGGGTGATAATTCATACTGGCTGGGCTGACCTTGAAACAGAAGAATCCCAGGGGAGTGACCTCTCTCAGAAACAAGATCAACGTTTTAGCAATTGAAAGCAGTGACACAGTAGTACCCAACTCATCTGAAAAATGTACTGAAAGCAGTGACACAGTAGTACCCAACTCATCTGAAAAATGTACCGAAAGCAGTGACACAGTAGTACCCAACTCATCTGAAAAATTTACCGAAAGCAGCGACAGAGTACCACCCAACTCACGTGAAAAATAAAGACCAGAGAGTGGGTCCCACAAACTCCTTCCCAGTGGCAAGACAGATGACTGAACCACTTCCAAACCGGTGATCTAGGCAGACTTTCTCCACAAGGAGCCCCTCATAAGAAAGGATGCGAAAGAGGAAAGATACAAGAAGGACCCTGGAGTGGGAAGGCGAGCCATCCAGTCACTAAGAACCTTCTGCTTGAAGTCTTCCAAGAAATCAAGGATGAAATAAACGTTTTTTAAGACAGACTTAAAACACAACTTGAAAGAATTGTGGACGGATGTTAACAAATTGGGAGACCGTATGGACATTCTTGAAGGTAACCTTGACATACAGGTTGAAAACCGTAAACATCTCCAAATACTTATGATCTAACTGGAGGAATAACAGAAAAGCTTGGACCTGGAGATTTTCTCCAGGTGAAACAATAACCGCATTGTAGTGGTGCCCCGCAAAGATAACCACAGCAATATCCACCAATATGTGTCAGACCTCATAATTGCCATCCTACAAAGATCAGGTTAACAGATTGCCCCCTGTAACTAGAAGCCACCTCCCACTGTGCCATTAAGAGTACACTTTTTCACAGACAACGAGGCCATGTTTGAAGCGAGACAAGGGGGCTTGATCTTCTTCAATGGGGCTTGGTTAGAGCTTTTTCAAGATCTTTTTTCTACAACTGTGACAAAAAAGAAAAGTCTTCAGCCCGCTCATGCATTTCCTACAGTCTAAAGATGTAAATTCTACAGGAACCGCCCCTATAAAATTATTTTCAAAAGGAAGGGCTAGCAATGCTTCTTCACCAATCTGAAAGAGGCACAGGCCACACTGGGTTTAATGCCAGTAACTCGCTATCAGACTCATCTAACCAACACCCTTGTTGCGATTGACAACCTCACAAGGCGAGGTCGCCCCCACTCCGCTGCTCCTGCCTGCCACCTGCTTGAGCCTTGCTGCTGACTGCTGCCTGCCTGAGCCTTGCTCCGCCGCCTCGCTGCTGCCTTCTGCATTTTCCCCCCTCCTGCTGCCCCGCTGCTGCCTACTTCGTTCTTCCCCTCTGCTGCCACCTCGTTTTCTTTTCTCCCTTCCTGCTTGCCCTGTGTACCTCTTACCCCCCTCTGCTGCCCTCCCATTTCCTTGTGTCTCCTCCGCCGGACGACCCAGCCGCCACAGAGCCGCCCTGTGAGCCCCTTCCCGCCACAGACCTCCGCCGACCCCGCCTCCCCTGCCCAATGGCCGCCCCGCAGCTGACCCGCCCTCCCGGCTCCTCTCTTATGATGCCCCCAGAGAGACTGCGCAGCGGACGCGTGCAGCGGGAGCACCGATTGAGCGCCGAAGGTGCGCCAAAGGTAAGCCCGTCCGCGCCTGGACCGCGCCCAGGGCCAGGACCCCTGGCCCCCGCAGATCCCAGTCCACCCGCCGGACCTACGAAGCCATCGAACTCAGCGCACTCAACACCGGCCGGATCCCTGGATGCTACCAAGTCACCCCGAGACGCACCCACGGAACCCTTCAGCTGCCACTCCTGCAAGTTCACCTGCATCCGGACCGCACAGCATCCACACCCACCAAGCCGAACACCAGCAGCAACCACCTCAAGTGCATCCTGCTCAACACCCGCTCCGTCCACAGACACGCCGTGGAGCTCTGGAACCTCCTCGACACAACATCACCAGACGTCGCCTTCCTCACGGAAACCTGGATGAGCGCCTCCTCAGCGCCCGACATCACCATCCCAGACGGTTACAAGATCACCCGGAGGAACCGCGGCAACCAGACCGGAGGAGGCATCGCCATCATCCACAGGAACACCATCCGCATCATGACCAACACTGACGACACCCTGACAACCGCCCAACACCTGCACTTCCAGATCCACACCGACCCCAAGACCACCCTCAGAGGCACCCTCATCTACAGACCCCCGGGACCAAGCACACAATTCAGCGAAGACATCGCCGACTTCATCAGCCCGCACGCCCTCCCCTCCGCAGACTACATCCTCCTCGGCGACCTCAACTTCCACCTGGAGAACAACAACTACAGCAACACCACCACCCTACTGGACAACCTCGCCAACCTCGGTCTCAAGCAGCTGGTGACCACCCCCACCCACTACGCCGGACACACACTCGACCCCGTCTTCTCATCCAGCAAGGACATCGTCTTCAGCCACGCCACCGGACTCCACTGGACGGACCACAGCTGCGTCCACTTCAGCTTCAGAAGAACCACGATCCACCACCACCAGCAACAGGTTGCACGAAGAAGCTGGAACAAGATCACAGCCGAACAGCTCGCCGCATCCCTGAGCCAGCACCCTCCTGCCAGCTCAGCGAACCCCAGCAAGGCCGCCGACAACCTCACGAAGTGGATCAGCAACTGCGCAGACGACTTCGCCCCACTGAGGACCCCGCCCAGCAGACCCGGCAGCAAGAAGGCCCCATGGTTCACCGACGAACTCAAGAGCTCCAAGAAGAACTGCCGAGCCCTCGAGAGAGCCTGGCGAAGAGACCCAACACCAGACAACTTGACCACCCTTAAGCTCGCCACCCGAAAGCACCATCAACTGATCCACGCCACCAAGAAAACAGCATTCAAGGAACGGCTGGACAACAACGCACACAACAGCAAGGAACTCTTCAACATCGTGAAAGAGCTCTCCAACCCCAACGCCGGAAACAACGACATCACCCCATCGCAAGACCTCTGCAACTCCCTCGCCTCCTACTTCCACAACAAGATCGCTGACATACACAACAGCTTCAGCACACAACCAACGCTCCCCATGCCCGCACCAACGCCCCCCACCTCCACCCTCAGCGCCTGGACCCCGATCAGCACCGAAGACACCATCCGCACGATGAACTCCATCCACTCCGGATCTCCCATCGACCCCTGCCCTCACCACGTCTTCAACAAGGCCGACGCTGTCATCGCACCCCACCTGCGGGACATCATCAACACCTCCTTCGACACCGTCACCTTCCCGGAGAGCTGGAAGCACGCCGAACTCAGCGCTCTATTGAAGAAACCAACAGCGGACTCCACCGAACTCAAAAACTACAGCTCAATCTCGCTCCTCCCGTTTCCAGCCAAAGTCATCCAGAAGACCGTCAACAAGCAACTGGCCGCCTTCCTCAAGACGAATGGATCCCTCGACCCCTCACAGTCGGGCTTCCGGGCCAACCACAGCACCGAGACCGCCCTCATCGCAGCCACCGCTGACATCCGAGCCCTGCTTGACAACGGAGAAACAGCGGCCTTCATCCTCCTGGACCTCTCCGCGGCATTCGACACTGTCTGCCACCGCACTCTAGTGCAGCGCCTCAGCAACGTCAGAATCCAGGAGAAGGCACTGGAGTGGATCATCTCCTTCCTCGCTGGAAGGACACAGAGAGTCTGCCTACCGCCTTTCAGATCAGAAGCCACCGAAGTCATCTGCGGCGTTCCTCAAGGCTCCTCGCTCAGCCCCACCCTCTTCAATGTCTACATGAGCCCTCTCGCAACCATCGCACGCCAACACAACCTCAACATCATCTCCTACGCCGACACCCAGCAGATCCTCTCCCTTACCAACGACCCCGCCACCGCCAGAGCCAACCTACACGAAGGGATGAAAGACGTAGCCGAGTGGATGATGACTAGCCGCCTGAAACTGAACTCAGACAAGACGGAAGTCCTCATCCTGGGCTCCTCGCCCTCCGCCTGGGACGACTCCTGGTGGCCCCCCGCCCTGGGCACCGCACCCAAACCAACAGACCACGCACGCAACCTGGGCTTCATCCTGGACTCCTCCCTCTCCATGACCAGACAAGTCAACGCCGTCTCCTCGTCTTGTTTCAACATCCTGCGCATGCTACGTAAGATTTTCCGGTGGATCCCCACCGAGACCAGGAAGACGGTCACCCAGGCCCTCGTCACCAGCCGTCTGGACTACGGCAACGCCCTCTATGCCGGAACAACCGCCAAGCTCCAGAAGAGACTCTAGCGAATCCAGAACGCCTCAGCAAGACTCACCCTCGACATCCCCCGACACAGCCACATCTCCGGACACCTGAGAGACCTGCACTGGCTCCCGGTCAACAAGAGAATCACCTTCCGGCTCCTCACCCACGCACACAAAGCCCTACACAACCAAGGCCCGAGCTACCTCAACAGCTGCCTCAACTTCTACGCTCCCACACGCCAGCTCCATTCGACCAGCCACGCCCTCGCCGCCGTCCCCCGCATCCGAAGAGCCACAACAGGAGGAAGGTCCTTCTCCTACCAGGCCGCCAAGACCTGGAACTCCCTCCCGACCCACCTCCGACTGACCCAGGACCAATTCGCCTTCAGGAAGCAGCTCAAGACCTGGCTGTTCGAGCAGTAGCGGACCCCCCCTCCCAAAGCGCCTTGAGACCCTCCGGGTGAGTAGTGCGCTATATAAATGCGATGATTGATTGATTGATTGCTTACTGAGGGTAGTTAAATCCAGGCTCATGTCCTGGTGGACTCACGCACTTTCATGGGTGGGACAGACAACGGCCTTCAAAATGACACTTCTTTCAAAAATTCTATGTAAGTTCGGAGGCCCTTGACCTAACCCTTAAGTACAGTGAGATCGTCCAACTCAAACAGTTGTTCAACACATATATACAGTTGAAGAAAAGACCTAGACCAAGCTGGAAAATGTGCACTAAACTTCCAGCTCAAGGGGAACCTGGTGGTGTCTAACTTTGCTCATTATTATCAAGCGTCTCAACTGCATTATATGGTGGAATGGTTGTGGGGTGAGTGGGAAAATCTATGGTGCTTAATAGATCGAAATTTAGACACCCACCCAAGATTTTCCTCTGTGCTCAGCCAGAGAAATGGAAATTTCTCATCTAGTACTGGCTTCAAAACAGTTGGCTCTATCTTCAAAGTGTAAAAGGTAAAGACAGACGACTGACCTCTGGCATCAAAGTTAGTACAGAGTATGTCAGGATTTGAACACACATTGTGTAAACTATGGAATCCTGTGCTTACCTAGCTCAACAGGGACCATAGAGGCCTCACTTGTCCAAAGAAAGTAAGAGTGATAGATCTATTAGACAGTTATAAGTATACCAGTTATAGGGAGGACTATAAGTGGAGTGGAGTGGAATGCAACCCTGTAGTGTAGTTCCTATATTCCCAATAGGCTCTGCGCATTGGAATAACATAAACAGCAGTGTAGACATAGGACTGAGGTCATCTAGGTCTCTACTGACTGTGTTAGACTTAATTAGTTTTGCCAGCTAGCTCAGAGGTCACTAGAAACTTTCTCGAATGTTCAGGAAAGGGTTAACCGTCCTGATTAGACAAGAAGGGATTAGTTTCTGACAACCGCATAAACATGACAACTTTGCTCCCTCAGAATAAAGAGTGTATCTCTAGAGTCGTATGAAAACAATAGACAGCTATTTCACTCAGTCAATCGTGCATGCTTAATTTCACAAGAGTGCAGAGAAATAGAGAGATGGGCGTTTTCAATAAAAGGTGTATTTTATTGAGCAGTCTTCTTTCTCATGCAAGAGAAATGAATTGCCACAATTGCAATACTTATGATAAAGTAAAGTGCGTACAGTAAAAGTAGTATTATGAAATAATACTGTAAAAGCATTGATATGGTTTCTTAGCCATATGATACTTTAAAATGGATAAAATATATACATACATAAAAACATTGACTAACAAACTCAACTGGTGCTTCTAAGATACGCCTACCCCGGTGTACCTGACCTAAGCCTAATATGTGAGAAGGAGTAAGTAAGTAGCAGTTTTAAGTAAGTTAGGTTTTTGCCAAGTATAGGAATCAAGAATTTTCTCTAAGGTTTTAATCAGCTCCGTACCTTGGTTATAGAATGAAGGAGGTCTTGTATCTTGCTTCTCAGGACTCGATCTCCCAGCAACCCGCGAGGGTGACTTGGGAACACCGGAGCTGGATTTCTCGGCGTGAGAAAAGGCAGCTTCTCCAGCGCGTCAAAAGGGAGGGGCGGCTTCCTTTGGCTCTCGCATCAGCTGGGCTTCGGATAAGTAGATAGCCGCTCTGAGCCACACCACCGTGTGCGTGCTTAAGGCAACGTTGTTATATTTATACCTGAAAGGTCCCGGGTTTGACGTAAGGTTGGACATAAGACGTCACTAAGAACTAACAGTTCTTTCTGGACTCCAGGAGTTCTTGTGCAAATCAAAACAAAAGCAGGGGGAATTCCTGGACTGCTGGAGGCTTGGTTTATTTAAAGAACGCGTTGTGCTTTCTAGGAGTCTATGGGAGTAGACTTGCCGTGCTTTGGACTGCATGGGCTATTAGTAAATATGGATATGATTCTTATGCCTTTATAAGGATATTATTAATTATAACCACATAAGGGCATGAATCGGGAATATTGAATTAGGGTCCTAGATAGAAATACAACACCCACTCCACGTATTAATGTCCATCATTACTAACAAATAAGTAATATTAAACATACGATGCATGTGTGTTTTCCAACCCACCCCAAAATACATAATTGCATTTGAAATGGTGTATGGTTTATACACGAAAATGAGTATTTGTACTGTATGTTTTTTCAAGCAAGGTCATCATTCAGTTAAATGCATATATATCAGCTGAACCAATTTGGGAACATTACACATGAAATGGCTCTGTATACAGAAGAGAAGGTCGAGACCATTTCATCACATATTATTATACGATAGTGTACATGTGCTAGACGCTGAGGTAAAATATTGTCTCTTATCTCTCTAAGAATAGAAACTGTGTTCTCTAAGAATAGTTCTACTTTAAGCAAAGTACCATGTGCCGGAAAAAATGGCAAATATTTTGATTTGAAAAAAATTAATTTCGCTTTCAGGGGAAAAATTGTTCCAAATGTTTTCAGTTGCATTGTTTAACAGAACTGAAGGCCAAATTCAGAGTTCAGGGAACGCTGTGTGCTTGTTGTTTAAAAAGGTTATTCTCGTTGTTCAGGGGAGAACATCATATCAGATGGGCTTGCAAAAAATTGGTCTACAACATCAGGTGAAAGTTCGATCAAGTTTGAAAATACTGAAATTGTGCAGTTCTGTGCGTGATTGCTATCATCGATGTTTGGATCAGCAATGCTCACAGAAGGTTGTACCTGTTTGGTGCTTCTTTCCTCTCGTACTTCACCCTCACCTACTCGTAATGGTGAAGTCTCAACAAATGCCGTCATCAGAATAGGTAGCCGCTGGGGACAACACGTTGCATGAGTCGTTACTGGACAAAGCAAAGTATCGATATCCATTGGTACTACTGATGGTAGTGTAAGACAAACGTCCAACACGCATTCTTCTCCGCATAGCAGACATCGAAGCACAGGTAAGATGCAATCCTGCCAGATTGGTCTGAATGAAAGAAACCAAGTTGTACTCAGATCACTCAGAGGACCTTAGTGATACGGTCTCGGTATCGTATTGCTAGGATCGTTTCTTCGTTCGTTGCTGGAGTCTTGTCTGTGGATTGGCTTGCCATATCGGAGCAGAAGGAATAAAAATAAAATTCCTGCTACGAGTCCCAAAATTAAAGGTAGGCCGCCAAAGACAGAATGGACAACATTCGGGAAAATGCCCAGAACTGTTTCAAATGGTGTTAACAGTCCCGAAAAAATTGTCTTAAATACATGTGCAATGCCACTGGTATCAGACATGTTTAAAATTTGACTTAACATTTCTGCGAAATCCACAGGGCAATTTGTTGATAAAAGGGTTAGTATCACTGCCGCTGTCCTTGCAACTTGCAGATCATACATTTCTTCGGATGAGGTCAAAGGCACAGTTGTCTGTAAAAGAATAGACTTCATTCTGCTTAAAGTATCAATTCGAATAGAAGAGATATTCACATAAGGCCATATTGCCGCCTCCATGTCTGGATTGCTGTTTGGATACAATACTTGCATACAGCAAATGACCCTGGAAGTAACAGTTACGAGATAGCATTCTCCTGGCACCATTCCACAACAGCTGTGGTCAGTTATTATAACGTAGCTACCGTTGAAGAGTTGTCTGAAGAATGGTTCTATCTGTGTTGCAGGAGTGCCTTGCAGATGACATGAAAGGTTATTTGAAGACCCTTCGCAGGCTCCATACAAGTTAATACCTTGACACAGAAGTGTACCGCTTAGTGATTTTTTACAATTATTGCCACTAAGGAATACCTCCTTTTTCCCTTCACTATAACATTTGTGTGTCTAAGGTAAATCCCAGGTTGATTTGATGTATCCTTTACCCAACCTTTCATACTGGCCTGCTGGTATATATTCTTGGCAATATTTAAACTGGAAAGTTGTTATCGGAATTGTAATTGTTCCGTGTAATATCCATTCAATGACAGGTCTTTCTGACATTGTTAATGGTAATCTCTCAAGTTTTTCAATGCTCAGAATCGTATAATCTGCTCCTTTTGTGCCAAACTGATTTATTTATCATTAAGGTTAAAGATAGAAAATAATGATGTTATGTTGATTAAACACCATGGCACGTAGCCTGAACGTAGGTTTTGCAATGTCCAGCCAAGCTGTGCAATAGAACGCAATTGGGACTGACCATGTTGTAACATTAGCAAGTCTTGCTCTATTATATCAAAGGCAGATGATACAATACTGTCCAGTGAATATATTCTGGAAGACAGAGTCGTTAACCCAGTGTCCACAACAGAAAGTGATTTTTCCAAATTTATACGATCAATTTCTCATATTTTTTCTGCTGTTTCAATTTGCATTACTTTCCAAGCTTCGTTGTATGCAGCGTATATACCGGCCGCTATGAAACATTTTTGACGCTGTTTGCAGGGTCCCATTATGAAATCTCGCAAGTCAGCACCTTCTTTAAGTAAAGTCAAGTGTTGCTTAATTTCAGCCAGTGTGGATTTTTGTAGCCACTCAAGGCATAATTTCCCTACACTGTATGTTGTAACTATCCCTGGATGTTGTCTCTGGGAATATCTTGGGTCTGGCCTGGTCATTTTGAACCCCTGTCTTTTGTTCAGGAATCTATCTTGACAGTTGTTTGTGTCTGTGGGCCAGATCAACCATTTTTTCCAATCAGGATTTGTTCTGTGTTGGTGAAAAATATGGGATACGTCTATTTCTACATCCGGTATGGGCTTCGGAATAGACGGTTTATTTATTTATTTATATATCCTTTATTTCGATAACACATCATAAAAGGTACAGATAGAAGATAAAACATTTTCATTTACATTTTACATAGTCCATTGTGGGTAGCTGTATGGATAAAGTGTCTGTTGGAGGGAGTGCATATTATATTTAAAATAGATAAATAATTAAAAAGGCACATAAAAACAATTCCATAAAATCAGCAGAGATTTCCAATTAATTTTACATCTTTTTACAGTTTTTCGGCCGCTTTTTTCCTAATAAAATGAACAGCAAGCAGGTACCTACTAATACAGAATACTATAACTTGTTGTGTATCAGTTGTTAAAATTCTTTCTGCAACTCTATACATCCTAACACCAATATTCATACCAAGGGGTTTATCCATTTTGAACCCCTGTCTTTTGTTCAGGAATCTATCTTGACAGTTGTTTGTGTCTGTGGGCCAGATCAACCATTTTTTCCAATCAGAATTTGTTCTGTTTTGGTGAAAAATATGGGATACGTCTATTTCTACATCCGTAGTACTATTACCATCAGGTATGGGCTTCGGAATAGATGGTTTATTTAAGTCTTTTATCTTAGCTAAACCAAGACAAGTAGTTTGTTGAATGGGATCATTCAGGAATATTATTTGTTCTGGGATCATGCAGGCTCTAAATAATGATTCTAGACCAGTCTTTTGTTCCCCAGATGGTTTTTGTTTCAATGTTATTTTTCCAAAATTCAAAACCTAATGTAGATATTTTGTCATAACATTTTTCAGAATAAATCAATTTAGTATTTGTCAACATTGTTTTCATTCCTGTCTTATATAACATTTTAAAATAAAATGTTTCTGGATCACTGGTGTTAAACCTTGAGAAGTATGGAAATTTCTCATAAAATGTTTTCGAACTTCCTTTTGGTGGGATTGGACAATGTTCCCATTGATTATAAGTAAAAACATTTCTAGGTTGTGCAGATTTATGCAAATAGTGATGACCATAGTGATTGTAACAGTATAATTCTTCATAATTTGATGAACCCTGTAAATAATCATGTTCTGTAAATTTAGCTGACATTACTAAATCTGACATCAGATTATTAATTTTTTCAAAGTCCCAATCATCAGAAAAAGAACTTGGTATCACAAAGTCACTGGTGTGGATACTTCAAGAGCTCAATCGGGCCATAAATTTCATAGTCAGATCTGTCCCATGCTATACCCCCAGGTATTGGGTTGGCTGTGATGTTCACTGATGATAGGTCTCTTTTCTCGATGTGAGAGGATCTGTGAGACTTTAGGACCAAGTTGATGTTCTGACTTGCTGTGTCCATTGTACTATATTTTCCTTCAATGATTCTACCCAAACATAAAACCATGATGAGCCAAAGCAGGAGGAACAGTACACCTAACACAGTCCAAAATTTAATCCATGGTGAAATCAGATAGGTTTCTTTTAGTTGGTGAAAAAGCTCGGTCATCACGAATTGTTGCAATTTGGGTTTCAAGAGGCACGATTTCCATGGCTTTGTTGCATAGTTCCTTTTTATTTACTGCAGGTTTAGCAAATGTGATTAGTCTTTCAGTTTGAACCTCTTGGATTGTAGCAAAGTTTGGTCTTCTGCTATTTCTTGGTAGTCCACTGGGCCTGCTATTTATTATCGGCCACATGTTTGTGGTTTCACCAGATCGATGGAAACAATTCTGTTTTCCTTTCTACCAGCAAGTGGCGGTAGTACTACTGATCTTGTTCTGCTGAGACAGGTACTGCTTTTCTGTAAGAAGGCCCAAATTCCTTCCTCACCGCGATCTTTTCTCTGACCAGATCCCCAATATTTGGAATCCAGACAGGTCTTGCTGGGACAGGTGGTTCTTCAGTGGTTGTTGGCTTAATATTTATGTTACTTAGACTCTTTCTTGTTTCATAAAGTCTTGTAAAACAGCCAAACGATCTTTGATATCAAAAGTTTATTTTTCTACCACTGAAGTTTGACGATCCAGATCCTGGATAATCATTCTAGTACCAAACAAAAGTTTGTACGGACTGATACCTCCTAGAGAATTTCTTGGCATGTTATTAAGACTACGTTGGACACTTATTAGATGTTTGACCCACCCATCACCCGAACCTAATACCCTTGCCGTTATAGATTGCTTTATGTCACGGTTATTTCTTTCCACTACCGCATTTCCCTCAGGAGGGAAGGGAGAAGAGTACCGCAATGCAATGCCCATGCTGGTCATGGTCTCTTTGTAAGCTCTAGAGCTAAACGCAGGACCCTGGTCAGAATGTAGCATGCCAATTGCATATGTGCCGATAAAGACTCGCAAACTTTTATAACAGTTCTGGCGTCAGCCGAGCGCTGGGGTTTACATTTTTAAGTGAATTCAGTCTTAATAATTATGGGGACGCATTTCTACGGCTGGATTTCTGCGTATAGATCGCCTGATGCTTTCTAATAAAGGTGTCCTGGCAATAGTCTGGTCCGGTTCACAACTGCGATCTCTGTTGCAGTCAGGACAATCCATTGCAAATTTGTAAATTTGCAAGCTCATCCCCGGCCACTATTATTCTGATTGTAATTCTATTAGAGATTTCAAGATCTCTTGGTGCCTCGGACCCAGTCCCATGTGTGCATCTTCAATCAAGAAAACTCTACGGTTCGTGTTTGGAATTACTCTATCCCCCACTCCAGTGATTTGAGCAAAAGGAACGGAGTTTGCATCAATTATGTATGTATTGCTGAGTGGATAGTTGAGAGGTAATGCTGCATAATCGCCTTTTAACAGCGCTTTTACCGCCAGCATGGTTTCTCCATTTATGTGTTTTTCTGAACGCTTTTTTGTGGCTACGGAAGCCGGTTGAACCGCTGCCGTTGTGTCTTTGTTAGCCAATGAATTCCCTGCAACGTGAACGCCATCACGTCGATGGCTCAGTGCGTGTATCACGTGAGTCTTTTGTAGTTCTTTCTTCAAAAGAACTACTTGTTCCCAAAGCTTTTTATGCTTTATTGTGGCACCTGTGTCATCTCTGTAACCGTTTTTGCTCCATGTATTTGTATTTGTATTTGAATCTGGGTTTTATATCGCGCCAACTCACCGACAGGTCTCAAAGCGCTTCTGACCAAGTACAGCAACGGGAAACAGGGTAGAAGGAATGTGGAAAAACCGGCCTATCTTACGGGGATGTAAACGCGTCCTTGAAGAGTAGAGTCTTCAGGGATTTCCTAAAGCGGAGAAGATTGGATTCTCTACGAAGCACCTCCGGTAGCTTGTTCCAAATGGTGGGGGCTTGGACTGAAAAGGATCTGCCGCCTTTAGTTGCCATTTTAAAACGTGGGCAGGATAGCAGAAGGGAATCGGAGGATGGCAGAGCAGGCTTGGGTTCATACACTTCAAGCCTATCTTTTATATAGGCTGGTGCCTGTCCATAAATTGCTTTATGGCAGATGCACAGGCTCTTGAATTCAACCCTTTGCTTTATAGGGAGCCAGTGTAACCTATAAAGTAGAGGGGAGGCATGGGTCCGCCTGGGTAATCCGAAGATTAGCCGTGCTGCGTCGTTCAAGATGACCTGTAGACGATTAATAGAATTTTTTGGAAGACCTAGGTATAGTGCGTTCCCGTAATCGATTCTGGAAACTATTGTGGCTGAAACAATGGTTCGAAGCATATTCGTTGAGAGTAAAGGGACGAGCTTTCGTAACTGCCTAATCAGGTTGGTACATGAGCCAACCACAGCGGATACTTGGTTGGTCATTGAAAGTTCCTGATCGATTTTCATACCAAGACTCTTTACACTAGGACACGGCTTTCGGGTAGGTCCAAGTTCTTGGGGCCAGAACAGATCATTCCAGGGGGAAGCAGAGGTTGAAACTATAAGGACCTCCGTTTTGTCTGGATTCATTTTTAATAGGTTGGACGTCATCCAATTTACTGTGAACCGTAGTATCTTTTGGGCCATGGACTGAGCCGATGTTGTATTATCGATACTCAGCAGCAGCTGAGTATCATCGGCGTAATTAAAGACTTTACAGCCCATGTTTGCCAAAGAGTCTATCAGTGGCTGCAGGTATAAATTAAATAAAAGTGGTGAAAGTGTGGACCCTTGCGGGACTCCACATACCAAGGCGCCCACGTCGGAAACCTGATCTGCTAGCTGGATCCTTTGCGTCCTCCCCAGCAGAAAGGCCGTTAGCCATTGGAGAGCTTGTTCTTTTATCCCGGACATGGCTAGTCTGTCCAGGAGCAGTGCATGGCTGACAGTATCAAACGCCGCTGAAAGATCTAATAATATCAGGGCGCTAGGCTTTTTACTGTCAGCCATGCATCTGAGCTCATCCAGCACCGACAGCATTACTAGTTCCGTGCTATGGTGGGCACGAAAACCAGCTTGCCGCTCCTGGAGTAGGTGGTGTGAATCCAGGAGGGGTGACAATGATTTTAACACATGCTGTTCTGGAATTTTTGACAAAAACGGCAGCTGGGAGATTGGCCTGTAGTTCTTCAGGCTAGTTGGATCCTGAAGGACTGGGTTTTTCTAAGACCCAGCGGTGCCAGGGACAACACCTGAAACCTTCGTGGGTTACCTGTTCCGGCGTACAAATGACAGAGACACGGGACACTTCCTTCGGCGTCAAAGATTCCAGGTTTATTTACTGCAGGGAACACAGAAGTCACAAGAAGTACATAGCATGTAGGTTCGAGGAGACTGCTTCAAATTGTATCTGTGGATCGCTCCTTTTATACAGTTTTTCGTCATACGACAACATGGCAAACAAAAGGTTACAACCCGGTTCCCACAGTAAATTTCATAGGGGGTCGCTTTCATGTATTCAGGGTTCGGAACATAATTACAGTAGCATTGCCGGTTCCCAACTGTAAAAGTACATCTTCTCACCATTAGTGCATTCCAATCCGGCAGTAAACGAATCAAGGAAGAGACAGAAACAGGTGCAGAGGAAGACGAGGACAGTCAACAGATTGAAAAGAGCGTAAGGGGGTGCTATCGGAAACACGATTGCAGGGATCAAAGGAGACGTGCCTAATGAATGCACAACTGAGACAATAGACCGGCACGGCAAGATGAGCCTCGAGCGGGGCCATCTGCCTTGCAGTGTCATCCCCCTCGTCATAAAGACACCCTCAAAGGGACACGTGTCTTCCGCAAGAGTTTGGGAATCCCAGGGTCACGAAGCGGACAGTGTCCGTTCGCTGGCTACTTGAGGGCAAGAAACAAAATGGATGCCGTATCTAAAATGGAACCCGTGGGTTCAGATGAAGAAACCCACGAAACAGCCGAACGGTTTAGGTTAGCACAGCGAAAACGCGTACACCCACTAAACTCGTCATTTGCGGTTCATAGATACCAGACTCGACCATAGTCGAGCGAGTCGAAAACACCACTTACAATTGTCACGGAACCTCAGACGCTCCTTTTGCCCTCATGTAGGCAAGCACTAGTCGGAATCAGAATCGATCTCGATATTCATCAGACCATCCAGATGTTGCTGCAACATTATTCTATCCATCAATGCTTCCATGTTAACAGGTGGCCGTCTTATACACGTCGTAGCACAGAGGCCACATAAGGCAGGACCACACTGCACACAAAGACAACACGTGAACAGAAATGCTACAACAACCCCAATGATTATCAGAATTTTCCAACCCCACGTCGACATCAGGCCCCAAAACCACCCTAGTAGCGTCCAATCCCCTACGTCCACGTGTATGGACTCGGAGATCTTATGCAACTTCGAGATGGCTTGATAGACAGTTGGAGCGTTGTCAGGAATGAAAATGCAGCAACTCGAATGGATCACCTTACACACTCCACCTCTATCTGCAAGGACAACGTCTAAAACCATACGATTTTGCAACGTCATAAACCTGTCAGCCTGAAGCTCTGCTGTAATATTACCAAGGGCGCTCGCAGTGATATTAGCGGTCGATTCCACCACTCGAGTCAACTGTCTCAGGTTCCTACTATTGATCATAGGTCCCCAAAACGGCAAGAAACCCTTAAAGAAGTCTCCTGCTTCTTGACCGGCAGTGTCCTCTTCGCTAATCACGCCTCTCACAACTCTAGTCTTGTGATAATCCGACCCAACAGTAAAGGTCGGCGGCAACAAATTTGCACTATAACATGTGCCTGAGAAGTCACGAGGCAACCATGTATATGCGCGGTCGTAACAAACAAAGTAAGTACCCTTGGCAGTCAGAAGAACAGGGGAAGAGGCCGTCGGCAAAACATACGTTTCGGTACAGGCACTCCTCCCGAGCTGAGATCGCGGGCTTCGGCCAAGGCCTTTCAGACAGAAATTTCCGAGATGGGGTACGATCCAGATCGGAGACGAGCTTTTAAGCTGCCGATCACCCACTGACATGCTATACTCAGCCTCACTCAGATCTCTGTATGCTTGCACCTCTTCCTCTGGGATAAGCGATGCGTCGAAGATATCCCTATCTAAATCGGCAATCGCTCTTGCCAAAGGCTTGTGGTACGAGCCAGGACCATGATCTGCAGTGCGTGGCTCTCGATGGGGGTAGGAATCTAGTGCGCTACGAAACATAGTTTGGAATGCTCGAGCTGAACCCTGGGAGCTGTAAGGAAGGACCAAGTACGGAATTCCCCTATCCGTGGTATGTGGCATTAACCCACACACCCAACAGTTGGTAGTGTTCATCACCAACTGATGTTGATGAAGGAGCTGAACGAAGGAATTGTTCATGAATTCTGCACGTCTAACCTGCTCGTGTTGGGGTAAGATGTGAAAGGAATGAGGAGAAACAGTGGAAGTAGGTTTGGGTTCAGAGAAAGGGGTAGGTGAAGCAGAAGGCAATAATGATTGTATCGCATAGTATACTCCACCCACCAGTAATGAGGAAACAGTTAGGAACAGTAGGAACACCTGAATCATAAAACATTTGGTGCGTACAACCCTATGCAGTTTGAATCTTTGTGCTTGAGTCTTCTCCACTTCCGACAACTTTGAGAATGCCATCCTCTAAAACCGTCCGCAACGTTCTTGACGCACTTCGTTCTGTGTAGCAACGGTCAATCCCCAGGAGTTCCCAGGAATCAACGGCCTCCGACCTAGTGTCAGGACCTACTAAACAGAAGGAAGTACCCGCACGGCCCTACGGTCAACCCGGATGTAAGGTTCTTTTAATCAAACAATATATACAAAATCTCCTAGCTGTGGAAAAACACACATATGTGGAAAAGAACTCAGAATTTGATAAGAGCCACAGTTGTTCAAAAATGTTCAGAGTGCTAAGGGGGGTAATGTGAATTTCAAAAGGAAATAGCAAAAATAATGTTATTTGTCTCTAGTATTGGAGCGAAGAAAATATCTGCTTCTTCCAGGACGAGTCTGCTCTTCAAACAATTGGTCGGATTGTGAAACAGAGTCCTGTCGGTCAGACGATAGTTCAGATCTTGAATTCTCTAATGGCAAAGGTTCAACAAAGTTATCTGGCTGCACTGAAGTATCTCCCACAGGCTGAGCGTCACTGAACGGCACAAAGTTCGGCAAAGCTTCTGTTTCTGTTGCAGCGATGCCAGTCCTCACCCACGAGTCCGCTGGTAAAGGTATTGGTACCTTTTTGGTGTGGGTGGCATGCACCCAATGCTTACGGCCTTCCAAACGAACAGCGGTCCTCGTGGCGAGTAGCACTTGGAAGGGTCCAATAAACCTCGGCTCGAGGTTTCGCTTCCGGCCAAAGTTTCTGGTAACCACCCAGTCTCCGGGCTGGAGCTGGTGGCCTGGACCCTCCGTCTGCGCCGGCAGTGCTTCAAAGACCTGTTGATGAACTAACCTCAGTTTAGCAGTCAGATCATGAAGGTAATCAATTAGCATTGGATATTCAAGACTTGTGAATGCACTGGGTCTAGGAACCCCCCAAATATTTGCAGGACGGCCGAACACAATCTCATATGGGCTGAGCCCTACCCGAGAGTGTACTGTCGCCCTGGTTGACAGAAGAGCCAGGGGCAAAGCATCGGGCCACGAAAGACCAGTCGTAGCCTGAATCTTTGCGAGTTTTAGTTTTAGAGTACCACTGTACCCCTTAACCAAACCTGCTGACTGGGGATGGTTGGCGCTGTGGAATTTTTGTGTAATCCCAAGGCCCTTACACACACTCTTCATCACACTCCCCACAAACTCACTTCCGTTATCAGACCATACAATCCATGGCATTCCATACCGAGGGAAGTATTCCTTCAGTAGGACTTTCGCTGTGGACAGGGCAGTATTGTCTTTGAGAGGATAAGCTTCGATCCATCGGGAGAATGCGCAAACCACAACTAAAACGTATTTTAGGTTATTACATCGCTCCATATGGATGAAATCCAGTTGTATTACCTCAAAGGGACATGTAGGAGGAGCAAAATGGCCAGGGGGTGTAGGAGTGCCCTTGCCAGGATTGTACATCATACATACCATGCAATTCTTGACCAATCTCTCACCACACTTAGCGATACCATCATTCTTCCATACAGGGGACAACAACTTACAGATACCTTTCGCGCTAATATGTGACAAACCGTGTGCCATGGTCACAACAGCTAGCACATATGCATCCGGCAACAACCATCTTTGATTCTCCGACAAATCAATCCAACATCCATTCGCATCCAACTTTCCTGTGCTCTCCTTCCACTTGGTCTTTTCAGTTTCGGTGGCCTCATTCTGAATCGCTTTCACACTTTCGACAGTATCCTCACACATACCAGTTTCTGCAGGCCACCTTACCGAACTCGTCACATACATTCTAGTTGCAAGGTTTCTCGCAGTCTCCTTAGCAATCTCATCAGCAAACGCATTGCCACGACCAACATCATCCGTCACCTTACGATGCGCACTGCATTTAATAATCGCCACCTGCTTAGGCAATGTGAGTGCATCTAAAAGATCATTCACAAGCTGTCCGTGCTGGATCTTCGTACCATGCGATGTCATAAAATCTCTCTCTCGCCACAATCGCCCAAAGCTATGAGCAACACCAAAAGCATACTGGCTGTCGGTAAACACATTCACCCGTTTCCCTTTCGACAAAACACACGCTCTCGTCAAGGCAATTAGTTCTGCCGCCTGTGCAGAATTCTGATTCAATCTCGCAGTTTCCACAACCGTACTCAACGTTACCACAGCATACGCAGTCGTCACATCACCATTCGGCAACTTAAAACATGAACCGTCCACATACAAAGTACCATCGGGGTCTTCCAATGGAGTGTTTTCTAGGTCAACACGACCCTTCGTTTCTTCCTCAGTTCGCAAATAACAATCATGTGGTAATACCTCGTCTGATTCCATATTGATTGGCAACAACGTCGCCAGGTTTAGAACATTGCAGCTCTTTATTTGAATGTGACTTGCCAAAAGCATCAACTCATAACCAGACAACCTTGCGCTCGTCAAGTGTTGGGTTTTCGTACGATTCAAGAGAGTGTCAACTGCATGCGGAACCATCACCGTAAGCATATTATCCATGACCAATCCTGCAGATTGTCGGGTGGACACCGCAGCTGCCGCTGTCGCTCTTAGACAACTCGGCAATGCTCTAGCTACTGGGTCCAAGGTCGAGGAAAAATATGCACATGGACGCTGCTTACCACCAAATTGCTGCGTCAAAACACTCAACGCACAACCTTCCCTCTCGTGAACGTATAGTGTAAACGGCTTGCTGTAGTCAGGAGTACCTAACACAGGGGCCGAACACAACGCATCACGTAGTTCAGAAAAACTTTTCTGACACTCTTCCGTCCATGGCAAAGGAGTTGGAACATCCTTGCACGTGAGGGCTACCAATGGTTTCGCTAGCAATGAAAAATTTGGAATCCATTGCCTGCAGTATGACGTGATACCTAAAAAGGCACGCACATCTCTCTGAGTTGTTGGCACAGTCATTCGAGCGATCGCTGCAATTCTCTCTGGGGTCAACCTACTTCCCTCCTTTGACAATAAGTGACCTAGATAGGTTACTTCTTGACAACAATATTGCAGTTTAGAAGGTGACACCTTATGATGTAAGTCACAGAGATGCTGCAACAAAGACACTGTAGCAGTTTTGCAAATTTCTCGTGTGTCTGCAGCCACCAATAAGTCGTCAACATATTGGATCAAGGCCACACCAGCCGGTAACACAAACGCGTCAAGTTGACTCTTCAGGGCTTGGCTATATATTGATGGACTCTCACAATAGCCCAGAGGAGCGCGTTTAAACCTAAAGCTGCGACCACCTAACGAGAAACCGAATAGATCCCTGCTTTCCTCAGCAATCGGAATGCTAAAGAAAGCATTCTTTAGATCGATCACTGAGAACCAAGAAGCAGATGCTGGAATCAGAGTCAGTAAAGCCGTAATATCAGGCACCACAGGGAACTGAGGAACAACAATTTTATTCACCTCCCGTAAATCAATGACAAAACGATAAACAGGAGGTTTAGATGGATCAGTGCGTTTCAGAATAGGTAACACAGGACTATTACACACGTTTCCCCGAGTCTCCTCGATAACATCTTTCTCGAGCAAATCATAGATGATCGCTAGCAACGCTCGCTCACCATCAAGGGAGATACGATACTGGGGAATACGTGGTAATCGCACATTCGATTTCAATTGGGTAACATAAGGGGAGATGTCAAGCAGGCCCACGTCATTGGGACCTGTTGCCCACAAAGATGCAGGAAGAGAACTCAATTCCGGTGGAAGCTTATCAATGGACAAGTACATAGGAGAGATTACTCTCTCACCCAATGTAAGCTTTACTCCCGCAGGAGAACAATACAAAGTCGCATACAAACGTTTCAGCAAATCCAGGCCCAGAAGATTTTCACCACAACCAGTGGTCAAAATCAAAGGAGCTTTCAGCTCACGAGGCCCAATTGTAAGGGGCAAAGGGCGAGAAACCGGATTGCTAACAGGGGCGCCAGAGAATCCAACGGAAACATTTGTTAAGCCAGACAAAGGTGCGCCAGGGAGTTTCGAATGCATGATGGAACTTTTCACTGCACCAGTGTCCAACAGAAAAGGCTCAACTACGCCCGATGTGGCAACTGCGACGTAAGGCCCTCTCTGATCAACCGGAACTGATACTACTCCCTCTCCTTGTCTATGGCTGTCCTAGTAATTACCGTCATCAGTACCCTGGTCGATATAATAATCGTCCACATTGTACTGTGCGGATCTACCTGACGATGATCCACGCTGATCAAAACAATTATTGGAATCAGAGGAATTATTAGAACGCTCATTTTGATTCTGAGTAACACCACGACCTGTACCTCGTGAAGCCTGTTGAGGACCACTACGACCTCCTCTAGATGAATTGCCATTATTCCGATCGCGCAAAACCGGACAATCAAATTTCAAATGACCCTCACCTCGACAATAGGCACACTGATGTACCCAAGCATAGATCTCTGCGAAGAAGAGTCATTTCGCGACTGTGACCTAGCGGACTGCGATTGTGATCTATTCCGCTGTTGAGAATCGTTTTGATTTGAGCGCGGAGGATACGCTTGTTGCAACAGAACTTCCGTTTTGAGCTCTTTCGTCTTTTTATCGGCACGATCATTTTCCTCCTTCTCTCTATTTTCATAATATTTGGCCGTAGCCAATATCTGAGCAGAAGTAGAAACAGCCCACGCACTTTCTGAATTTCTTAATTTGTTGCTAAGTTCGGGCAACAAATTCGATACAAATTTATCCACAAACAATCTCTGACCTCCCTCAGTGCCCATATCCTGACCACTATGATCGATGAATGCCTCCTCAAATCTCGTAAAGAAATCGGAGACACTCTTGTCCTTCTTTTGCTTACAAGCAGACAGTTTATCCCAATTAACTTTCATCGCTGGCATAAGTTTCTTCATAAGGGTAATTATTCTTTGAGGAAGATCAGTAATGAGCTGTTCAGGTTTAGCCCCACCAACTTGTCGTACATCAGCCGCTGTAAGCGCAGCCCAATCACCACCTAATTCAGCTGCATGATCTTCGTGACGTATTTTCGCCCATACCGGTTGCGGTACAACATTGCCGAACAACATATCAATGTCGGCAAGATTCATTATCGTTGCATCCACTAGCTGGGACAATTCTTTATAGTACCCTGCAGGATTTTTGCGAGGGTCAGGCAAAGTTTGCTTAACCTGCAAAACTTCCGATCGTTTCCATGGAAGGTGTATCCATACTCTCTGGAAGTGTGGCAAGATAATAGGATTAGCATTGGGGTTACCTGGCATCCACACTGGTGGAACTTCTCGCATGGGATACTGACCAGGCGTCGACATCCATTCCTCATGTTCGTCTTTAAACAGCGTACGAGGCATCAAAGTGGGATGAAAAGATAGTAGATGCTCGACAGCGCGTTGAACATTGCTACCCACTATCATACCACTCGAAAACTGAAGCTGAAGTTCAGTTAAAGCGGCCAGTACATCATCTGCCGCATCAACTGATATCTCATTGCGTAAGAATTTGCACATTTCTTCGAACACGAATCTCTGTGTTGGCTCATTGAATTGAGAGAAAGTGTCAACAACTATGCGTGGAGGATTCTTAAGGGGATACTGTAATGGCTGCCCTTCTGCTGGCTCTTTGGAGAGGGAGAGTGATGGAGAGTGACTCCAGCCTATCACCCCCATAGCATAGGGACTAGGACTATAGACAGGGCCCCTGTCTTACATATATTAGGGCATTTTCGTGTTATTTTCCTTAAAGTAGGGCTTATGAATTTAAGTTAGGGGATAGATATATAAGTATTAGTCATGATTTGCTCATTTGCTAACATGCTGGGATATTTTCCATGGAGCTATGCATATTGTGGGCTCCGTAGGCCTTAAACGAGACAGACTCCATTTTGCTTTCTGCCCGGTAGCTCGAGAAGGCTTTCTAGGTCAAATGTAGTGTTTTAGTTTCAAGCTGTTGTTCGCTTGGAGAGAACCGGTTCAGGCTGACCCTTATCGAAGGAATGTATTTTTCTCCACTCCGAAGACACAACTTCAGGCCGGCCGGCTGGGAAAGTGTCCTTGGTACGGGGAGGTACAAGAATTTGGTGGGCGGCAGGTTACTGGCCGTGAATTTCCATGAAGGAACGGGCTTTGATATTAGCGAAGGTGTTAGTCAGTTTGTCAGTTAGTCCGTAGGCGGCACCTAGCCGTTAGCATCTCTGCCATTACTCATCTCATGGCGGACAGTCGCCATCTTTGAAGTCCGAGAAAGATTTAAGACCAAAACTCTCTGAGAAAGACTGAGCGGGAATTAGCGCGGAGCGCACTGATACAGAGAGAGAAAGAGGCGGTATCTAATAATCAGCAAGGTTCCGGTGTCCTGAAGGGAAGCAGACGAGGTTGAGCCTAGCGGTGCAGACGTGTACTTGTGACGGCTGGGGTGTGACTGCAAGGCGAGCCAGGATACAGAGACGAGAAGGGAACCTAGATGACTGCCGAGCCCAAACTTCATATTAATCAGGTGACGTCCGACCAGCTCTAATAGAACGTGCACTCTAATCTTTACCTTTTTCTTTGCAGAAGTTATGTTGCATAGTAATGTGATTTGTGTCTACTGTTAATAAATATCCTAATTCTTATGGAATTATCGTGTGCCTCATGTTCATGTTCAATCTTGGTAAATGCATCTCCTAGTTGAGCGTTGTTTATGTGAGCGGATGTGAAATCCCGATCAGGTAAATAGTGATCGAACAAAGAGGGAGTGAGTGGACCTTTGATGCCAAGAATAGGAGGTACACCATATAATTTGGGAACCGTATCAAACGTCATTATTATAGTTTTATCCCGAGTAGGTAACTGAGATATTATCCTGATGATTGTTCATAGGAATGTGGTCGTCGTTGATATACGGCGTTAGTGAGAACACTGGGGAGGATTACCAGTGCCGATACCCACAGGATTGTGGCTTGAATAAGTGAGAGCGCTAGGAGGTCAAACTAGCGTGTAGTTTCGCAGGATTGCGAACAGTTTGGAAAAGGGAGCATTGGGTTCTGCAGGCCCATGTGTAGACGCACCGGATTGTGTGTCAGATCTGCCCTAGGGTAGACCGGTCTGGGTCGGGGTGGCCGCGAGACCAACTGATGTCAACAAGATATTGTAGAAAATCTATGTATATTCCCCATCCTTAGGTACGACCTGTATATATATCCGTACATCTATCCATTGTGAATACTGTCTAAGGAGGGAAGGTGAGTACGTTTTGGCTGGGTCATAGGGGCCCCTGGGGGCTGATCCCATTTCAACGGAAAATCCAGCCATAACATCTGGCGTCACGAACTGTTTACGAAGCCTGTGTGCATTGTATTGTTTTAATCTTGTTGGTTTGCGCTCGGCTTGTACGTATAAAATTTTGTTTATAATTGTGTATATAACTTTGTTGTGTCATTATGTTTGCGAAAAAATCATCGTCGGTTTTCAAGTTACCGATTCAGATTCCCGGATGGGAATGTACCCCTTACGAGGCTTTGGCCCGTGAGTGGGCCGATTCTACTGGTTTGAGTGAAAATTGGTCTTCATGCCTGGAGCAGGCGGAGCCTGCCGATGTGGTGTCGTGCTTGCAGAAAGCGCCAGTAGTGAAGGGTGATGAGCTTCCTATTTTAGGAGGCAGAGGTTGGATTGTTCTTAATGCATATAGAATACTGCATGAGAGGTTTGTACAGCTACAAAAGCAGTTTAAGGACATGGAGGGACAGTGTGTTGAGTTGCAAAATGCGCATACTCTTTTACGTTGTCAAAATAAATTGCTTGCCGATAAACTTGAAACATATCAGACCATTGCCGAAAGAGCTGCGGTCCGTATTGCACGATATAAGTATAAACATCGTCGTGGTCGTGTATCTACACGCAAAGTGCGTATGGTTGTAGCAAAAGCTGGAATGGATTGGAACCCCGATGAGTGGGACGGTAATATCTGGGATTCTCATACTTCTGACTCCTCGGCAGAGGAGGGTGACAAGCGCGAGTCTTCTCGCTCCGGACGTGATTGTAAATCTGCTTCATGTACTGATCTAGGTCCTGTTAGTGACCGTGCTCGTTCTTCCCGTTCGGATGACGTAGCTTGCCCTGATTGCCATACTAAATCTAAGATGAGGGCTTCCTCGGAAGCTCTTCCTGAAGTTTCTGCTCACCCTGTGTTTCGACGTAAACTACAACAAGCCCCTGGTAACCCGGCTGGTATAGCTCTAGATTGTATTGAAGATTTTACTCAGCAGGAAGTTAGTGACATTTTACAACGATTTCGACAACGGCCTGGTGAGGCCTTGCTTACCTGGATGGTGCGTCTTTATGAACTTGGCGCTGCCGGTATTTTTCTTGATGCTGTTGATTGCTTACGGTTTTGCTCTTTAAGTTCTGATTCTACGATTCAAGATCATTTTCGAAACTATAATGGTGCTGGTCAAATTACTTTGCTCCAGCTTGCGTCTGACGGCTGTAATCATAAATTTCCAACTGAATCTGATTGGCCCACTGATGAGAAACCGTGGTACAGTTTGCGCGATGCGTCGCAACGTTTAAAGGAGGAAGTCATGAAAACTGCTATCTTTCTTAGTACTGCTGATAGGTTATTGGATGGTCTTTTAACATCTTCTGTGCGCAATCGCATTATCCGTTCTTCTCCTGTTGCTTACAAGCAGGTCATGATGACATTATTGATTAACCAAACTGGCAATCCTTTGTCTGCTGTGCTTGAGTCTGTTCATCAGCTTGGTGAGCTGGGTGAATGGTTTAAACCTGAAAGACAATCTCGACCTGAGGGTCGTACTGGTGGGGACTATAAGTTCTCTAGACGTGACATGTTTCTTGCTCTAATTGCTGATGGTGTCAAAAGGGAAGACATTGACGGTGAGCCTAATAATCGCTTATGGGACATGTTTCGTAAGCGTGGTTTGGATCGGAAGGAGGGTGCCCGTCGTGTGCGAAAGAATGAGTATGATCGTGGTTCGGATGACAGTGGTGATGAGAAGCGACGTGTGAATTCTGATCGCAATGATGATCGGCGTTATGAACGTGATGGATCCCCTCATCGTAATGACGGGGGGGGAGAGAGGATGATCGTGAGAGGGGGAGAGATGAGCGTGTTTCTAACAGACGAAAAGATGAAAAGAGTTATTCCCCTGACATGAGAAAGAGAGAGGATCGTAACAGACTTTCTGACCGTAATTCACAACTTTTTGAACATGACACTAATCCGTTTCGTACTGGAGACGGATATGAACAAGATATATTGATACCAAAGAAAACTGAGAGCATTTACCCTGATTTGTCTTGGTTGACGGAACGCGGGAAAAAGGACTAGGAAATAGGTCAAGCTCCGGTACGCAAGTGGGCTCACAGAGATAACAGACCCTATGTAGATATTGAGATTTTTTGGAAACATCGTAATATCCAAAGGGCCCGAGCATTAGTTGATACTGGGGCGGAGGCCACTTTAATTCATGGTAAGTCGAAAAAATTTCATGGACAGTCTTTTACAATTACTGGTTTGGGTGGTAAAGAAACACCCGCAGTTCAAACTACACTCGAAATTAAGATTGGTAGGATTCCTCGTAGAGAATACTCTGTGTTGGTTGTACCACTTTTGGAATTCATAATTGGAATTGACATTTTGAAAGGAATGACTTTGCATCTGGATGATGGTTGTTATCAATTTGGAACTAGACAGTACATTTCGACCAGACCCGTACGGGTTGGCCGTTTACGAATGCCACCTATTAAAATACCTTTGGCCACGAAGGTGGTTTGTCAGAAGCAGTATCGTATCCCAGGTGGTCATGAAGAGATTACTGCTACTATTCAGGATTTGGTTGACGCGGGAGTCATTACTCCGGTCACATCTGCTTGGAATAATCCCGTTTGGCCCGTGCGCAAAAGTGACAATTCTTGGCGCATGACTGTTGATTATCGGGAACTGAATAAAAATACACCTAAATTGACTGTTGCAGTGCCTGACATTGTCACGCTGATTCAAAGAATTCAAAAGCATCCAGGTACATGGTATGCTTCTATTGACATTGCTAATGCATTCTTTTCAATTCCGATTGCCCCCGAATGTCAGGAACAATTCAGTTTTACATGGAATGGACGTCAAATGACGTTCCGGAGTCTTCCTCAAGGCTATATACATAGTCCTACGATCTGTCACCGGCTGGTGGCGGAGCATTTGTCTGAAGTGCCTACGAATCCACAAGTTCAGGTTTGTCATTATATTGACGACATTTTGATTCAAGGTGAAACGCAAGACCAGGTACAGTCCCATTTAGATCAGATCATTGATTGTTTGCGAGCGAAAGGCTGGGAAATTAATCCGGACAAATTACAAACTCCATGCCAAAATGTGAAATGTTTGGGAATTAATTGGCATGAGGGTCACAGAGAAGTGATTCCACAGGTTAAACGCAAAATACTTGATTTTGCTGTCCCCAGAAACAGGAAAGAGGCTCAATGTTTTATTGGTTTGTTTGGATTTTGGCGTCAGCATATTCCCCATTTGAGTCAAATCTTGGCTCCACTGTATCGAGTCACCCGTAAAAAGAATGCGTTTGAATGGGGTGAACCTCAGCAGACTGCCTTCAATTTGGCTAAAGAAGCTATTCAGTATGCCTTGGATTTGTGGCCCGTGAGTGAAGGTGATGTGGATTTGAATGTGTCCGTGGAAGGCCTGTATGCCAGTTGGAGTTTGTGGCAAAAGCAGGGCAGACAAAAAGTGCCATTAGGTTTTTGGACCAAAAAATTACCCGAGGCTGGTGAGCGTTACTCACCTTTTGAAAAACAGTTGCTTGCTTGTTATTGGGCTCTGGTAGATACCGAGCAATTGACCCTAGGCCATGCTGTGATTTTAAGGCCCGAAATTCCCATTATGCAGTGGGTTTTGAGTTCACCGAAGTCTCACCGAATTGGACATGCTCAGGAGGCTAGTGTGATTAAATGGAAATGGTACATTCAGGACAGGGCACGTGTGGGTCCGAAAGGTGTGGCAGTTTTACATGAGCGAGTGGCGCAGGCGCCCTCCAATGAGATTGAAAGTGAGTGTTCGGTTCCCGTAGTGCAGGAGTCTCCCGTGAAGTGGGGTAAATCATTTGATGATCTGTCCGTGGAGGATAGAAAACATGTGTAGTTTACGGACGGTTCTGCGAAATTCATTGGTGACAAAAGACATTGGAAAGCTGTTTCATTCAACCCGATCACGCAGAAATTGTTGAGTACAACTGGAGATGGTAAGAGTAGTCAATATGCTGAACTCTATGCAGTTTACCAAGTTTTGAAACAGGAACTACCTGGCACATGTCATATTTTCACTGATTCCTGGTCCACTGCGAATGGACTGGCAGTATGGTTACCAACATGGCATTCTCATAATTGGGAATTGCATTCCAAAGAATTATGGGGTAAAGAACTGTGGCAAGAAATTTGGGAGTTGCTCCCGCAGAGTACTGTAACAGTCTTTCACGTGGATGCTCACACTCCGATTGACTCCCTTGACAAATTTTTCCATAACATTGCAGATGAAAAGTCTAAAATTGCTGAGGCAGTGGTGGACATGCAGGATTCTGATTTGGCGGGATTGGCGAAGTGGGCCCATCAGAAAGCAGGACATTTTGGAGAGAAAGCCACTAGCAGGTGGGCTGCCGATAGAGGAATTCATATTCCTTTTTCCTTAATAAAAGATGTCATTCTACATTGTCCCATTTGTCAGCATTCTAGGAAAAAAGAGGTGCCTCAGATTGTTCGAGGGCACTTACATCGAGGTAAATTGCCCGCCCAAATTTGGCAGATTGACTATATTGGTCCGCTCCCTATGAGCAGAAATTGTCAATATATTTGTACAGTGGTTGACACTTATAGTGGCCTTTTGGTCGCTTTCCCTTGTAAGAACGCTACCCAAGTGAATACCATTAAGACCCTGGAGCTGATTATTTTGTACTATGGTGTCCCATTCCAAATTCAATCAGATAATGCATCCCACTTTCGTGGAAGATTGGTGCAGGAATTCTGTGCGGAAAATAATATTGATTGGGTGTTTCATATTCCATATTACCCACAGGCTTCAGGACTGATTGAGAGGATGAATGGCTTGTTGAAAGAATAGTTGCGCAAGTTGACTGATGACCGTTATAGCCAGTGGAGAGATGTCCTACTTCAAGCTTTATTGATTTTAAATAATCGCCCTTTGTTACATGCTGAATCTCCTTTGATGCGTTTGTTTCCTCCAAATGTTGATGCGAAACCTAATTCTGTATCGAACACTGTTATGTATTGGGAAATTACCCCCGGTGCTTTGGCTCCATGTAGAGCGACCCCAGGTTCTGCAGGCCTCGACCTGCATGCTTTAAATGATGCTAAATTTCCAGGAAAGGATCGAATCATTGTTGAAACTGGCATTGGTGTCTGTATACCTGCCGGTAGCTTTGGATTAATTGCCCCTAGATCTGGCCTGGCCCTGAAAGGTGTACAAGTGCTCGGAGGAGTAATTGACAGTGATTATCAGGGAGAGATTAAGGTTCTCCTGCTTAATAGCAGTGAGACGGATTTGTTCATTAAGAAGTCTGACCGTGTTGCTCAGTTACTGATTATGCCTGTCTTCAGTGGTGAGATAAAAAAAGGCTCTGCCCCAACGTTGCTAACTGTGCGAGGACAAAAAGGCTTCGGATCGTCTGATCTTCCTGGAGCTAAGATATGGGTGCAATCGCCTAAAAATCCTCCTGAACAGGCTGATATTAATGCGACCGGTCATGACAACACCGTTTTGGTGATGAAGCCAGGGAAAGATGGCTGGGAAGCTGTCCCAGCTGATAAATGTTACTTACGAGAATGATTAAGGTCTGTGTTTGTATTTTTTCAGATCATTCTCTGGACTGCTGCTGCAGGATGTGTCGGCGCTGGACTCCTTTTGGCCTGCTACGCCGGGAGAGGAGAGGATCCACCGACGCCGGTTGATGGGATAATCCGAACTCCGCGGTCTGCGTGGAGTTCTTCCACCAACTTTTGGATTACACTCGCAAAGCGGGTGACGAACTCTCCGCATTTTTGTCTTACCCCAATGAAATCTGTCACTGACATTTTAGCGACCTGTTTGGTTGCTGTCCCTGCATCTACCGAGACTTTGCGACACATTTTTAATATTTCAAATGCCCGACCTAATGTTATCTTGGGTGACTTTGCGGCTCATGACTTCTGCCCCTTATGTACTGCTCTTCCAGACCTTGATGTTGCTATTCATTCCCGTATTACTACTTTTAATATTACCCCTGGAGATTTATGTTTCATTATGACTTGTGACCCTAAGGCTATTACTGAGTGCTTGAAGCTAAAGCTCCAGGCCGCTACTTCTTTTTCGACTCATCAACGATTATTATGTTTAAAGAGACTTCCGAATTCATGTATTTCAGTGAAAAATAACATGACTTGTAAACGTTTATTAGTAACCACTAGCCATTATCGTTCAATGTTATTACCAGCTGGATGGCTGTTCTCCTGCGGGAATTCATCTTGGCCCTATATTCCTGCGAATATTTCTGGTGGCCCATGTGCCATCACTAGATTGAGTTTGCTAATGTTTTCCTCACATCCTACTTCACATTCCCGTATTGTACGTGATTCAATGTCATTGCATGAAGATTGTGATTCCTCTGTTCACCTCTATTCTAGATCAGAATATCTTGGTTTAGCTTTCTCTATTATTGGAGTGCCTGCATTGGCTGTTTATAATGCCAAAACAATCGGCAAAATGGCCTGCTGGATGGTTAAGTCTATTAACCAAACATCCACGGTTTTATCTGACCTCTTATTAGATGCCCAAGGTGAACGTAGAGCTATTTTGCAAAATAGGGCCGCCATTGATTATCTCCTGCTGAAACATGGACATGAATGTTCTGATTTTGAAGGTCTGTGCTGTTTTAATTTGTCTGACCATTCTAAAGCTATCCAATCCCATATTGACAAACTCCACGACTTGACTGCAGAAATTAGACAACATATAGATCAGGGTTTCTTTGACTGGCTTTTTAATTAGTTGCCTGACTTGCATTCTTTACGACAGATTTTAGGGGGAGTTATTGTCGCTATTTGTGTCTTAATAGCTATTTGTTGCTTTATTCAGTGCATCCCTTCCTTGCTCCAGTTTTTTAGACTTAGTAAGAGACATAGATCAGTTAATTTTGTTTCCTATTATTCTTCTACTGATGTTAGTTCCATTTAGTTTGTGGTTAATAGACTGGAGTCAAGGGGTGTAATGTAATGGCTGCCCTTCTGCTGGCTCTTTGGAGAGGGAGAATGATGGAGAGTGACTCCAGCCTATCACCCCCATAGCATAGGGACTAGGACTATAGACAGGGCCCCTGTCTTACATATATTAGGGCATTTTCGTGTTATTTTCCTTAAAGTAGGGCTTATGAATTTAAGTTAGGGGATAGATATATAAGTATTAGTCATGATTTGCTCATTTGCTAACATGCTGGGATATTTTCCATGGAGCTATGCATATTGTGGGCTCCGTAGGCCTTAAACGAGACAGACTCCATTTTGCTTTCTGCCCGGTAGCTCGAGAAGGCTTTCTAGGTCAAATGTAGTGTTTTAGTTTCAAGCTGTTGTTCGCTTGGAGAGAACCGGTTCAGGCTGACCCTTATCGAAGGAATGTATTTTTCTCCACTCCGAAGACACAACTTCAGGCCGGCCGGCTGGGAAAGTGTCCTTGGTACGGGGAGGTACAAGAATTTGGTGGGCGGCAGGTTACTGGCCGTGAATTTCCATGAAGGAACGGGCTTTGATATTAGCGAAGGTGTTAGTCAGTTTGTCAGTTAGTCCGTAGGCGGCACCTAGCCGTTAGCATCTCTGCCATTACTCATCTCATGGCGGACAGTCGCCATCTTTGAAGTCCGAGAAAGATTTAAGACCAAAACTCTCTGAGAAAGACTGAGCGGGAATTAGCGCGGAGCGCACTGATACAGAGAGAGAAAGAGGCGGTATCTAATAATCAGCAAGGTTCCGGTGTCTTGAAGGGAAGCAGACGAGGTTGAGCCTAGCGGTGCAGACGTGTACTTGTGACGGCTGGGGTGTGACTGCAAGGCGAGCCAGGATACAGAGACGAGAAGGGAACCTAGATGACTGCCGAGCCCAAACTTCATATTAATCAGGTGACGTCCGACCAGCTCTAATAGAACGTGCACTCTAATCTTTACCTTTTTCTTTGCAGAAGTTATGTTGCATAGTAATGTGATTTGTGTCTACTGTTAATAAATATCCAAATTCTTATGGAATTATCGTGTGCCTCATGTTCATGTTCAATCTTGGTAAATGCATCTCCTAGTTGAGCGTTGTTTATGTGAGCGGATGTGAAATCCCGATCAGGTAAATAGTGATCGAACAAAGAGGGAGTGAGTGGACCTTTGATGCCAAGAATAGGAGGTACACCATATAATTTGGGAACCGTATCAAACGTCATTATTATAGTTTTATCCCGAGTAGGTAACTGAGATATTATCCTGATGATTGTTCATAGGAATGTGGTCGTCGTTGATATACGGCGTTAGTGAGAACACTGGGGAGGATTACCAGTGCCGATACCCACAGGATTGTGGCTTGAATAAGTGAGAGCGCTAGGAGGTCGAACTAGCGTGTAGTTTCGCAGGATTGCGAACAGTTTGGAAAAGGGAGCATTGGGTTCTGCAGGCCCATGTGTAGACGCACCGGATTGTGTGTCAGATCTGCCCTAGGGTAGAGCGGTCTGGGTCGGGGTGGCCGCGAGACCAACTGATGTCAACAAGATATTGTAGAAAATCTATGTATATTCCCCATCCTTAGGTACGACCTGTATATATATCCGTACATCTATCCATTGTGAATACTGTCTAAGGAGGGAAGGTGAGTACGTTTTGGCTGGGTCATAGGGGCCCCTGGGGGCTGATCCCATTTCAACGGAAAATCCAGCCATAACAGATACCTAATCCAATTTTTTGCCATTTTAAATAGCGTGTCACGTTCCCTACCACCAGGAAGCTGACTTCGCCTTTGGGGAGCGTCAGAATCAGCAGACCCAAGAATCAGTCCAAGAGGAGAGTAAAAGTTGGCAACAATATTAGGAATACGTCGCCGAACAGACGGGGAAGAAGAGAGAAGTAAAGGGGTAACAATAGGAGGACCAAAAACAGGAGGAGCAAGAGCAGTAGGAGTAGCCACAAGAGTGGAAGTAGCGGGAACAGTAGCTTGAGAAGGTATAGACGGTGGAGCAGTAGGGACAGTAGCAGGTAGAGAAATAGGGACAAAAGGATTTGCAGGAACAGGACCAGCGGCAGGCTGATTAACAGCCGCCGGAACAACAGGTTGAGGAACAGGAGGAACCACGGGAGCTGTGGTATCCTGTGCATACGGAGGTGGCGACTTCAGTAGATAGGACAACAAAGGGTCCTCTACTGCTTCCTCTCCCTTCTTATCCGTACCCGTAGGTAAAGCAGGATAACATTTATCCACTGTCATACGTTGTAATCTATCAAAAATTTCCTTTTCCTTCTCTTCTTTGTCTCGCTGAAACTGCTCTGCATTTCTCATCGTTGTAACGATACCTTCTCTCTTATTACGTTTAAGCTGTTTGATTTCTTTTTGCTTGGCCTCTTTACGCCATAACCGAAAGGAATCAAACATGGCCGGCCTTGCTTTTCTTTGGAACAATTTAGCTTCAAGATTATCTAAAATCGGGGTCTCAAAACTACCATGAGGTGGCCAACTAAGGACACCGTCATCTTTAGTGTAACGGACCCAGCAATCATTGAATGTGATAGGACCCACACCATGTCGACTATATAATTCATAAATTGGAGTTCCAACTGGAGGTATCGGACATGAGTCCTCCAATCGGGAATCCGCACCACAACCTCTAAAGCAACTGAACAAAGTACTACGGCCAGGCATCGTGCACACTAACCGAGTTTCACAAACGTCAAGGGTTATTGGATTACAATGTCCCCGCAAAAGTGCAAAAACCCTCGGTTTTTGGCGACTGCAGTCGTCAAATAGAACAACTAAGAGCAAAATACGAAGAACCACAAATGCAATGGAACCATGCAACAACTAAGCACCCACAACAACTAAGGACTCTGGGAGCGACCCATAAATACTTAACTCAAAGAACAATGGCGTCACCAGGAAGGCCCGTCAATCGTCTCGCTGTACCAAGGTCTACGCCAGGCGCCAAAACAGGTCGACAGTCAGGGCAGCAGTCCGTCGCAGCTGTCAGGAGGCGGGGATCTTCGCGGGAAAAGTCTTCGGGCCACTTGTTTCGACAACTGGATCGATGAAGCGGGGTGCACCTTTCCCTGGACATTTCACACGAAGTTCCTCACGATCGTCGGGCTTTGGGCGCCAACTGAAGGACTGGGTTTTTCTAAGACCCAGCGGTGCCAGGGACAACACCTGAAACCTTCGTGGGTTACCTGTTCCGGCGTACAAATGACAGAGACACGGGACACTTCCTTCGGCGTCAAAGATTCGAGGTTTATTTACTGCAGGGAACACAGAAGTCACAAGAAGTACATAGCATGTAGGTTCGAGGAGACTGCTTCAAATTGTATCTGAGGATCGCTCCTTTTATACAGTTTTTCGTCATACGACAACATGGCAAACAAAAGGTTACAACCCGGTTCCCACAGTAAGTTTTATAGGGGGTCGCTTTCATGTATTCAGGGTCCCGGAACATAATTACAGTAGCATTGCCGGTTCCCAACTGTAAAAGTACATCTTCTCACCATTAGTGCATTCCATTCTGGCAGTAAACGAATCAAGGAAGAGACAGAAACAGGTGCAGAGGAAGAAGAGGACAGTCAACAGATTGAAAAGAGCGTAAGGGGGTGCTATCGGAAACACGATTGCAGGGATCAAAGGAGACGTGCCTAATGAATGCACAACTGAGACAATAGACCGGCACGGCAAGATGAGCCTCGAGCGGGGCCATCTGCCTTGCAGTGTCATCCCCCTCGTCATAAAGACACCCTCAAAGGGACACGTGTCTTCCGCAAGAGTTTGGGAATCCCAGGGTCACGAAGCGGACAGTGTCCGTTCGCTGGCTACTTGAGGGCAAGAAACAAAATGGATGCCGTATCTAAAATGGAACCCGTGGGTTCAGATGAAGAAACCCACGAAACAGCCGAACGGTTTAGGTTAGCACAGCGAAAACGCGTACACCCACTAAACTCGTCATTTGCGGTTCATAGATACCAGACTCGACCATATTCGAGCGAGTCGAAAACACCACTTACAATTGTCACGGAACCTCAATCCGCCCCAGGTTTTTTTATCAGGGGTCTGACGCGTGCCTCTTTAAAGGTAGTTGGTAATGATCCAGTAGCTAATGAATTATTTAGGAGGTCTAGGATCTGGTCCTCCAGAATAGGAATTGCTAGCCGAAAAATTTCGGGAAGGCAGGGGTCGGCGGGGGAACCTGACTTGGTTGATGCTTCTAATTGTCTGAGGGTAGTAGAGTCAATATTAGGAAATCTAGTATGTCTGTATGTCACTATTGTATGACTTGACGCAGTAATGCGAATCGCACACTATCAGTGTGGGGAATTCGTGATCGGCATTTTAAAGCGCCATCTTTAAAGATCTTATTTCAGCTCGCTGAGCTGAACAATTTCTGAGTGATTCAGTTTTGGTAATCATTGGTTTGACTTTACCAGAGCGCCAGCGACCTTAACCAATCGCGCACGCTGCATTGAAGGATTTTTTCTATACATCGTAATGGTGTGCAAATCTGTCCATATAGATCACACAGGTATATTGTTCGAGAGGCAGAATTTCGATTGGCAGAGGATATTCTTGTTCGTATTCTAGATCATCTAGTTTTTTCAGTTTTGGGTCAAAATAGTATTTCACGTCTTCTGTAGCAAGAGAATGTTCCCAATGTATCCATTTTGGATCCAATGCCAATGTTTTCAGATTGCGTGGACTTGTTAATGCCTCAAGGGCAGATTCTGCTGTATAAACAGTTATTCTTTTGCCTTGCGCTAGGGCTCTTTCTCCTGCTACAGCAGTTTGAACCGCTGTCAGAATTTTTTCTGTAGAACTGAATTTCATTTCAGCCTGGGTGTACAAGTGTGATTTGTAAGCTATAGGTACCGTTTCTCCCTCATTAGAGGTCAGGTATGTGAATCAGCATCTTCCTGGGATGACTCGGATTACAAGGTTGAGTAAGTTTTCGCGAGTTTGCAGTTTTGTTTTAGCTAACATCTCTTCCTGCAATGATCTCAAAATTTCTGTGTGTTTCTGAGTCCAATTTATTGGTTTGAAATCAGGTTTTATTAATTCATAGAGAGGTTTAACCATTTCCGCATAAATTAGAATGTATGTTCTACCGAAATTCAGGAAGCCTAGTATTGATTGTAAATTTTTCAGCGTCTTCGGTGCTTGGAGTACTGCACACTTCTCTAGGAAGTTGTCTGCCAAGCTTTTGCCTTCACTTGATAATTCATATCCTAAAAATAGGACTGTTAGATGGGCAATTCTTGACTTTTTAAAGTTGAATTTGTAACCCTCTGAAGCGAACCCAAGAATTATGGTGTTCACTCTTTTTAAGGGAGTCTCCAGGTCATCGTCTGTCAGATAGATGTCATCGACATATGATAATGCCTCATCATCATATATTTGTAGTAATTCTGTTACCCTTGCTGAGAATAATCCTGGGCTATTCCTGAATCCCTGTGGGAGTCGGCAAAATTGTTTTTGCGACCCCATTATTGAGAAAGAGGTCAAATACCTGCTTTCAGGTGCTATGTTTTGACAGAAGAATCCATTAGGGATATCTAATGTTTTGCGCACAATGTTGTTCATTAGTGCTGCACTGTGAGAGTTTTGTACTGCAAAAGTTTTGCAGCAGGAGTTTAAATGTCTGTAGTCCAAAACTAAACGATATGAATCGTCTGGCTTGGAGAAAGAAACAAAGGATTGTTCATTCGTGAGGTGCATGTTTCAATCACCCCTTGGTATTCAAGTTGATCTAAGATCTCCCTGACTTGCTTTTTTGCTTCTTGTTTAACTGGGTACTGCCTTTGTGCAGTGAGTTGAATCTTCAACTGGATTTTGTGGGGAGGAGAGTCCTCATCCCTTCCTACATGATTTTCTTGTGAATGTGTATTTTTTATGAATTGGAATATGATTTGAGAAGGCAGGCATAATCATTTCTTCGCCATGAGGGCACTCCCTGACAAACTCTGGTGGCCCTCCCTGACAAACTCTGGTGGCCAGTCTTTTTCAGCTAACAGGATGTCATAGCCTTTAGAAAGATTCTCCCAAAAGAGACCTTTTATTTTCCTAGTTTTATCTCCCTCTATACGTAATGTTATTTCATATAGTTTATGGGGCACGCTAACTCGTGTGTCTGCAGTTTCCACCTGAATGTATTCATTCGTGTCCACTGTCTCCAGAAGATTCATCAGGATCTTGCGAGCTATGGTCACTTCTGCTGCACTGTCTAGCATTGTCTGGGCCCACTCTCAGTTTTTCAGTTGTGTCCTTACAATCCTCGGCATGTTCAATTTTAATACTTGCTACCTTCTTTCTGGGAAATTGTGATTTTTTACTTTGATGAGCAGGTTCTTTGTCTTTGGACTTGATGTGCTCTTCCTTGTGTTCTGACCGTCCTCTTCTTTCCGATTTCTGTGAGGAAGTCTGAAAAGATCGAGAGGGACGTGTATCAATATCTTGATATCTATCAGGTTTTCTCAATTTATCCCTATCTCTAAGATTATATCTTTTTTCAGAGGGTTCCCTTTGGGGATACTTGCCTCCTCGACCAGGAGATCTTTCTCTCCACTGAGGAGACCTTCCTCTGGCCTGGAATCGTTTTTCCTTGGGAGTGGATTGTTTATTACCATCCCAACTCTTTTTTGGAGTATTTAGATTATTTTTAATAAAGGTTTTTCAGGATTTTCAGTTAGTTGGGGTTTTATTGGTTTCCCACCCAAACTATCTCTTCCTAGGATTTTTCTATGATTCTGGCAAGTTCAAATGGTTGGTCTGTAATATCTGTCTCCTTCAATTTCTGGCGGATTGCCACACATGCTGCTTCTCCTTTTATGTTGGCCAATAATATAGCCGAGACCTGCTTAAAGTCTTTTAGTAATTTCATACCCAGAGTTAAAGCAGGTTCTGGACCGTATTCGTTTTGAATTTGCCTTAGTACATCTGGTATGACCGCCATAGACGGAACACCATGTGTTTTCGTGTACACAGAAGCAAAGACCGTGCCCCAAGTGTCCCAGTCCTCCACATTTGGTGCGACCCCCATTGGGAGGCAGATAGTCAGAATTCTGTGTTTTTCATGAGGTGTAGTATTAGGAAATACTGCCTCTATTTGAGTTATTTTTTGCGCTAACCAGAATGGAATTTGTTCCCGTTTTATGGGTGTTTTACCAAGACATGATTGTCTGTTCTGTGGTGTAATTTTGTTTGTATTCCCCTGATGAGGGGTCAGTTGTGGGATGTTAATTGTTGGTTGGACTATTGAAGTCCGCAAGACATATTGGACCAATTGTCTATGTATTTTAATTAAAAGTTTTAGCTGAGCTAAAAGTTCCCGGTCCAACATTTTATCAATGTCTGGGTGTGGTGTGTAGCTGGCTAGAACCGGCCATGTGGCTCCTGGTCTACCTAGTGGACCGTGCCTGGCGATGTGATTTTGATGTTTTAGGGCGCCATTAAACCAGAGCAGGTGCTCTTGGTAAGTTAGTGGGATTTCAACGTCCTCGAAAGGAGTGTATACATCCGGAGGTTCCTCTATTTTGTAATAGTGGAAATCTTTTGTCACAGCGTGTGCTGCTGGAAAATGTATCCATGAATAGAATACCTCTATCTGCCGATATTCATGTGCCTCTATCACGAATATGACCGTACCACCTCTTGGTGATAGTCCATTTTCTATAAGTTTAAGAGTTATAGTTTTTCTTATATTGACCGGAATGATTATAGCATTCGGGTCACCTTGCTGGAGACTTGTGTCTTCCTCCAAGAGTTGAGTTGCTAATGCTTCTTTCTCTCTTTCTTCTTCACTTTCTGTCATTTTACTGAAAGAACGTTTTTTTTTGTTGCAGATCAAGTTTCAAGGAAACAAAGATTAGGTGCACAATATTTTGGAACACTGTATTCTTCAACGTTGACAAACCAAGAACTAATACATAGGATTCTCATCCTACTGAGTTCCGGCGGATATTAACCTTTCACCCACTCCAGACGTCTAATGGAGTTTTTACGGGAGAAAGGGGTCTGTGTGAAAAGCACGACTGAGTGACTCTAGTGTCTTGCGTTAGATTATCGCCTTACCAAACGTTGGGCGCCATGTAGAGTAGTTCCTATATTCCCAATAGGCTCTGCACATTGGCATAACATAAACAGCAGTGTAGACATAGGACTGAGGTCATCTAGGTCTCTACTGACTATGTTAGACTTAATTAGTTTTGCCAGCTAGCTCAGAGGTCACTAGAAACTTTCTCCAATGTTCAGGAAAGGGTTAACCGTCCTGATTAGACAAGAAGGGATTCGTTTCTGACAACCGCATAAACATGACAACTTTGCTCCCTCATAATAAAGAGTGTATCTCTAGAGTCGTGTGAAAACAATAGACAGCTATTTCACTCAGTCAATCGTGCATGCTTAATTTCACAAGAGTGCAGAGAAATAAAGAGACGGGCGTTTTCAATAAAAGGTGTTATTTTATTGAGCAGTCTTCTTTCTCATGCAAGAGAAATGAATTGCCACAGTTGCAATACTTATGATAAGGTAAAGTGCGTAAAGTAAAAGTAGTATTATGAAATAATACTGTAAAAGCATAGATATGGTTTCTTAGCCATATGATAGTTAAAATGGATAAAATATATACAAACATAAAAACATTGACTAACAAACTCAACTGGTGCTTCTAAGATACGCCTACCCCGGTGTACCTGACCTAAGCTTAATACATGGGAAGGAGTAAGTAGCAGTTTTAAGTTAAATTAGGTTTTTGCCAAGTATAGGAATCAAGAATTCTCTCTAAGGTTTTCATCAGCTCCGTACCTTGGTTGTAGAATGAAGGAGGTCTTGTATCTCGCTTCTCAGGACTCGATCTCCCAGCAACCCGCGAGGGTGACTTGGGAACACCGGAGCTGGATTTCTCGGCGTGAGAAAAGGCAGCTTCTCCAGAGCGTCAAAAGGGAGGGGCGGCTTCCTTCGGCTCTCGCATCAGCTGGGCTTCGGATAAGTAGATAGCCGCTCTGCTCCACACCACCGTGTGCTTGCTTAAGGCAACGTTGGTATATTTATACCTGAAAGGTGCTGGGTTTGACGTAAGGTTGGACATAAGACGACACTAAGAACTAACAGTTCTTTCTGGACTCCAGGAGTTCTTGTGCAAATCAAAGCAAAAGCAGGGGGAGTTCCCGGGCAGCTGGAGGCTTGGTTTGTTTAAAGAACGCGTTGTGCTTTCTAGGAGTCTATGGGAGTAGCCGTGCCGTGCTTTAGACTGCATGGGTTATTATTAAATATGGATATGATTCTTATGCCTTTATAAGGATATTATTTATTATAACCACATAAGGGCATGAATCGGGAATATCGAATTAGGGTCCTAGATAGAAATACAACAACCCTCAATCATAAAAGTAGACTAGCACCCATTCGATGTGGACATGTTATTGGATGGGCAGAAGCAATTTAAAAGATGATGGAAAGAGTGACACTATGTTTGGGAGGGTATGTCAGGTGGATACACCTGCCTTATATTGTATTGTTACATAAAACTCTAAAAAGAATGATAGAAACTAAAATGAATTCACAAAATAAATATAATGGAATCACCTTGCAACCAAAGCACATCTTCTGCAGAATACCCCAAGGCTCATCCCTCAGCTCAACCCTCTTCAACATCTACATGACACCGCTCACAGACATCGTCAGATTGCACAACATCAACATCATCTCCTGTGCCGATGAAACTCTGCTGGTCCTCTCACTCCCAGCAGACCCCACTTCGAGGTAGACCAACTTCCGCAACTGCATGGAGAACTTTGCAACAGGGATGGAAGACAACTGTCTGAAACTCAACATGGACAAAACGGAGGTTCTGATCTTCTGAAGACACACCACTCTTTGGAACGACTCCTGGTGGCCAGTGAGCTCTGACCCACCCCCACGCCGAAATACCTCGCCCGCACCTCTGCATCATCCTGGACAGCAAACTCTCCATGAAACATCAGGTCCATGCTGTCTCCTTAGGCTGTTTTCACACGATCTGCATGCTCCACAAAATCTTCAGATGGCTTCCCATCAGCACAAGGAAAATGATGGTGCAGCCCTTCATCGCCAGCCGGCTTGACTTTGGCAACACACTCTGTCGGCACCACCACCAAACTCATGCAAAGACTCCAGATGATCTAGATCGCATCAGCCAGACAGATCACCAGCTGCTCAAAAGGACACAAATCACCCAGCACCTAAAGGACTTCAAGTGGCTCCCAATCCAGAAGAGATGCCATTTCAAACTCCTGACCCACGCCTACAAAGCCCCAACAACCAAAGACCAGCCTACATGAACCACTGACTATTATCCCACCAACCTACCAAAAATCTCAGCTCCGCACACCTCGCTCAGACACCACAAATCTGCTGCAGCTGCTTAGGAGGATGCTCCTTCCCCCACCTCGCTGCCAAAGCCTGGAACGATTTCCCCCTCCACCTATGCACTGCACCCTGACTGACCCGCTTCAGAAAGGGACTCGAGACCTGGCTCTTTGACTGACACCTACAGCACAGCGCCTTACCCCCCGGGGTGAGTAGCCGTGCTTTACATATACTACTTTACTTACTTACTGGAATGACACTGTTTGCAAATGTTTAGCATTTACTCAAGCTATGATATAGAAGCTGTACTTTTATTGCTGTCAAATGTGTTACTCCCCTTGTTGGTTAGAATCCACATTCATTCCTAAAGAAGTCCCACCCCAATGGACGCCATCTTTTGGTGGCCCATACTCAATCTTCAGACCTTTATTTTCAGAGGTGTAGTCTCCGTATAATCCCAAGAGCACTTGACGGTGGTGGCCCTCCATGTCCTGTCAAGTCTGTGCAGGGCCCCCACCGGTCAAAATCCCACAATGTCCACGAAGTCACTAACGCACAGCACACCTCCTGAGAATTCGCTTCAGGGTGCATTCTCTCTGAGATCTCGCACGACCTGCGTGGGGCCTCACACGTTTCAGCGGCCATCTTGAGCGTAGCATTGTGTAAAGGCCACATCCAAACCACAGCCATTTGCCAGCTGTACAGAAAATTCAAAGAAGTGACATTGCGTCTTTATCTTCCTACCAGGAAAAACAACATGGTAGAAAATCCTATGCTTCACGCTTACTTGGTAGTAGTATCCCTAGATGTGGTTTCCAGTTTTCGGTCTTCAAAGATCCCACGCTGACTCTTCTTGAAGAAAATACCGAGATACCTGTGGTAAGACAAAATACAAAGAACGAATCAGAAAAAGGATCCCCATTTAAGTAGGAACAACATTCTATATTTAAGTAAAGTTATGGCAGCGATACTTATCTGATATCTGTCCGTGTGACGCTTTGAAAGTTGTTCACAGTTCATATCCTAAAAGGGAAAAAAACACAAAAGGTAATTAGGAAAGAATCAACATCCAAGTAGAAAACCTGATTCAGTACTTTGAGAACAAAGACATATCTGACGTCTGTCAATTCAACAGTTTAATTCTTGTTCACAGTCAAACTTCTCCGAACTTGTGTCAATGCGTGAAGGGGCAAGAAACCTGTAAGGAAAAAGAAAGAATGTTTAATCAAAGACTAAAAACTTTACTAGCACATCACTAAACCAAAGAAAGAATAGACAATCTGGTGCATCAACGATAGAAGAGCAACATATGATTTAATAGGTGAGATAGATAGTTGTGCGTATTTTAACAGAGATTAGGACTAGTATTCTAAAGGTAAAAGACAGCTCATGTGTATGTTAGATTCATAAGGTGTTGGAATTGTGACAAAACCTAACTGAGTGAATTTGGTTTCAGAACAGGTTCCCATAATCACCTGTAAGACAGTATTAACAGAGCTAATCATAAGTGACCGAGCAAAAGCAAGGCTTCACTATGCAAAAGTAGAAATGAGTGCAGTTATACATAAACAACCAAGGCTATGCTATAATAACCAACTGTGAACTGTTAAATAGATTTAACAAATGAAGCTTTTTACTCACTGTTCCATTTTTGCAGCAGATGACTGAGAGCTTTGGATGCGTGCTCCTTGAAAATGCCTTCACGAACAGCCAGTTGAGCAAGACTCTGAGGGCGAGTCTGAAGCCCCAGCAGTGGCAGTATTTCCCTTTCGCGTCCCGACCCACCACACCCTGCTTGGCAGCATAGCCACCCAGGCTGAAATTCTGTGGGACGTTCTTGTTGAGCAGATGACTGGTGGGATTCCTTGTCACTCCTGCCAGTATCAAGAGTGACCGGTTAGTGGTCTATGTTTTGGCACGTCCCACTCCAAATAAAAAATCGGAGGTGTCCACACCTCGCCCTATTAAATAGCATTGGTGAGACAACACATTGCTTTTCTTTGAGTCCATGATCTTCCCACCATATCCTCCCACGAGGATGGCAGTGTACCACTGCATGGTTTAGCAACTGGCATATAGATTGACCTCCATCTTTTCCAAAGTTTCAGGGAATAATCCACACCCAGTTTAATTGGGAAAGGACTCCTAATATCCTTTTCTTCTGAATGCCAAAATCACCCCAAAATGCAAAGTTTATGGCTTCATAAAATTACTGGGTATCATGGCCAATTTAAACAGCGGGGGCATACTAAAAACTTTTCCCATTTTAACACGTGTACAAATGTATATCTTTATGTGTACATCATTTAAAAAAAAGATCATGATGGTATGAATAACGTGCCAAGGGCTTTACCTGTGATCCCATTAAAATAATCTAAAAACTGCATGCTTTCTTGATTTTGTAAATACAATAAGGCAGTGTAGAATTGTGCAGAAGAATACTTTCGAGGGTGATAGTGCACTTTACAAATACACATAACTGTGCATGATTGACATGCAGGATATTGGTTGGCGTTATTTGAGGTTTCTGAGGTCATGAAGTTGGTGTTATTTCCATGGCAAACACTTCTTTTGTAGTTAGACAAAAATCGAGTATATTGAAGAAAACCTGCCCTTGGGGAATTAGATAGGATACATCAAGAATTCGTTGTAATCCCTTGTCTAGAAAAAAATATTTTTTTCTAGAGACCCCTCACCCACCAGGGTTGCCCCTAGGTGGCATGCTTCATCATTGGGGTTCCTCCCAATCCTCTACAGATTGAGGCATGCTGTGGCTTGCAAATTACTTAGGAGCACTTTTTGTTGTAGACTATGTGTAGTGCAGTGATGTGGAATGGAAAGAGAAAGAAAATCTAAAAATTCTTAACTAGTTGGCCACTCTTTTATTCCCGCCCCTAGTTGGTGTTGTTAAAAATTAGGGGTCATTTACTGAGAAGAAACCTGACCTTAATGAGTCTTGTTGTCTCAGTAATGTGTTTTTGTCAACAAGTTTCGAGCTGCTCCTGTAATAGCTCTTCATCAGGACTCCACAGGGTCTAGCCCCATGTGTATCACTCCTAGTGAATCCTGTAATAAGGACACAAACCATGCACACCTAATGCGCTCTATATATATACGGTTCTAGTGATTAATCCGTGTTTCTGTAGATGCTATATTATTGCATCATGGTCAGTGTCAGGCTCCGTCTTCTATACTCTTCGGGGCTGTGCTGAATGGCCTGTACCCTCCCCCACACAACGACCCCAGAGTCTGAAGTGAAGAACACAGACTACCAGGATAGTCCCGTGAGGGCGGGAAAGGAAGGGGACAGCGGGGAGGGAGATCTGAAATGACAAGGACAGTTGCTTAGAAAACACCCCCATAACCCCACAATGGTAACCTCTACAGACCTTCCTTATACTTAGAATACTTGTTTCCAGACCCCTACCTGAAAAGGAAAATACAGCAGTCTCTGAATACAGGAGAATAGGCACAGGGCGATACCAGGGATTGCAACCAACTGGAAGGCAAACATGAATATCACAATGTAATTCTATTCTTGCGTGAGGGTCATATCAATCACCAACAAACTCACATTACATATCAGAATAGCTCTGTGTTCAGTCTAAGGTTGCACAATTCCCTCTGATCAGATACCCCCTGAAAGTCTCTCCTGTACTAGGATAAATAATGTAGAAAACGTTGTGGAAAGAAATCAAAGAAGAACACAGCAGGCAAGGTTAATTCACCCTCAAACAGTTCCTGCCATAACGAATTGTTCGTACAATCCTAATGGATCCAATAATTTTTAGACTCCTCTTATGAGTATGGAGCCAGGTGATAAACTCGGATAACAGTTTGAGGCCAAACCGCTCCGAATTCCGTAATCAAGGAAAAAGGACAAACAAAGCAAGTACTGCCACAAAGTTCTGTCCCGACCGAGTCGGATAGGTAACAGGTTTCTCCCTGCAATGAGAAAGCGGAAGCCTTTCTCATCCAACAGGGAAAACAAACATTTGCTCCAAATTAGAGAGAACCGAAGAGAGTTTTGATGGTACACGCAGCCGCGTGTAAGCTGTAAATGACCCAAAAGACCTACACCCGACCCAGAACGGGGTGCACCAGGGTCAAAACGAAGGAAAGTCTCCACACAAGGTCTTACCGCAACTCCAACGTACCAACTGCTATGACAACTTGGCAAGAATTATCGGCACTGTCTGTGTGTACGGCAAGATCTTATTTCCTGGATTTGGGTAGCAGGCGCCGTTACGTGACGTTGCCTCCCGGCATTCTGGGAAGTGTAGTTTTTGTGCAAAGTCACCAATTGCCACGTATAATGCGGACAGCGGCACTCTACGGCTGTAATCCTGACAGTCAAAGCCAGGGGTAGAGGGGCTTTTAGTCACACTTTTATCAAAGCCGCCTCTGGTTTAGTAATCTACTTTTCTCCCTGGAGACCTGTGGCCCTGCAGCTTCTTTAGCTGGGTATTTCCCCTGTGGGCTGGAGCCTTTGCTGGCCAGTTTTAGGCAGGGAGTTGTTGCTGAAGGCTCTGTCACTTTCTTCAGTTTTACCAGGAAAATATAGCAGGCAATGGTGGGGGTCTTCAGGAAAGAAAGAGAGACAAGAGAGGGAGAAGGAAGCTGGTTTGTACATTTTTGCCAGGCTGCTTTTGATTCCCAGCCAGGCCCTGGCTCCACTTTTGCAGCCCTAGCGTATACCTCAACACCCTGAAAATATGTTGCAACTCTGGCAAGCTCAGGCGAACAAATGGGGAGCCAATTTGGAGCTCAGCGACCAAGGCCATCTTGGACCTGGCCGCCCTTCCACCGCCCCTTATGTGAGCCTTTAAAGACTTAGGGCTTGATTATGACCACATCAGTCCGATGGACCGCCATAGCAACGACAACGGTGCAGGCACTGCCGCACCATGACCGCAGTATTACGAGTTTGGCGGTCGGACCTCCATCGTACCGCTGCGACCGCCAGGGATCCGCAATCTCTGGTGGTCTTGCAGCGGTGTGAGGCACGCAATATGCTGGTGGTGCTGCTGCAGTAAGCTTGCCTTGAAAAGTGTGGCGGTGAGGAAACTAACGGGGCTCTACAGGGCCCCTGTTGCCTCAAGTCCATGGGATGCATGCAAGGGGACACATGGTGTGCCCCCTGTATGCATGCACCCCCAGTTCCTGCACAGCATGGACTTTGCTGCCCATGCCGCCAGGGCTGGACTGGGTTCCAAAACCGGCTCTGGCAAAGTGCTCGGTCGGAATTCCCCCCCCCCCCTCCCCCCCGGGGGGTTGGGAGTGCGGCTGAGCTGTTTGCCATGGCCGGTTTTCGGCCGATTTTGTTACAAGGTCGATTTTACAGCTATGCTGCAAAAACAGCCCTGTAACAAAAACGGCCCCCAGGGGCCCAAAACCGGCCCCCAACCGTGCGACCGACCGGGGGATTGCCGGGTGCCCGCTATGGCCAGTCCGGTCCTGCATGCCGTGCAGAAACTTGCTTTGGTGTTCCCATTGGGGTGCCTTTCTAAGGCTCACCACCTGGAACCGCCAAAGCACAGCCTGCCAGACCAGGAGAAAACTCCTAATTTGGCGGGCGGTCGGCAGACGAGTTTGGCAGTGTGAGAGCAGGGCGCTCCCACACCGCCAAACTCGTAATCGGGCCATAATGCAGGGACTGTTGCGTGTTTGTTTTCTTGCGTCAAACTTTTAAGTATCTGAACTCACGAAAACCTACGTAAAATGTTCTCTGTGCCGGTTTCAGGCCATAGGGGTATGCAGTCTACGCTTTTCTGACAGTTTTTTTCTGTTCTCAATAAAAATTTATCTGGGGTTTAGGATAAAAGCCAATCAAGTTATGAGCACCTCAGTGCAACAGTGCAAAAACAGGAACATGTTCTCTGGCTGAAAGGTGACTATAAAGGGAAGGTGCCTTAAGCTTTTACAAACAAAATATCTGAAATCAGATGACATACATGAAACCATGAGATTCTTGTCTGCTACATTTATATTTGAGACATTTTAATAACAACACATTGATTTTCAAACTAACATTTATCTGAAGCAAAGATCACAACTGTTGAATAAAAGAAAACATTTGGGTCCACTCTGATACATTTATTTCGAAAGCAAACAGATGAACAAATCAGACAAAAATACAGAGGAAGGCCATCACTCAGTTTGGTTAAGCACATCATGTCCACAAACAAAGGCAACATTCTGACCCATCTGGAGCACGCCCTTGAGAACTGGCCAGGTTTAAGCGCTCAACGCCAAGTTCCTAGGAGTGAGTAATTGCCCTATTGTGTTAAACACCGACACATGGAAGGAAACCACACCCAGTGACAAACTCTTCCCGACATTTAGGATCCGTACCAAAAGCGCTGGAGGTACCCAAGGAAGTGAATTGTGAGCTGGTTGCTCCTGCTCCATATTGTGTGGGGTTGCCTGCAAATAAATACCCCATCACTTTACAGAAGCACTGTGGCGCTTAAAGGTTTTTTCCAAGACAACTCCAGTGATCGAAATGGAAAAACATACAATCAATTTCATTTGTATTGTTGATTAATTAAAATCATAACAATTAAAAAACAACACTTCTTGTCTACAAAAAGTTAAAAAGGCAATTCATTAATAGGAATAATTTAAAAAGGATGACATTCAATCTAACATTGGGGAGGTTAGGATGGGTGGCATTTTAGCAGTGGTGCTTGAACAGAAATGGGGTCTAACATGACGTGGCAATTTGATTTCTGTAATAACTATGGTGTTGTACATAACCACAACATGAGAATTCTGTTATGAAAATGGTGCATACTTGAGCAATACGGATTGTGGCATGATTGCCAACAGGTACTGTACAAACCAGGACAAAATGGACCCTGCCATTTTATTTTGTTTTACATACCTTTTACCTCTGACATGTCACTCACTTTCTTAGGTGTCATGTTGACTGACTGTCATCACTCTTTTCGTGATCTACGTATATCTAGCGCTCATATGAAAACATGTGGAAATGGTGGCATCTGGGTGCACTGTATTTCAAGCCCACCTACATCATACCGTCTACCATCAAGGAAGGAACCCATCATGACTTTACTGGAATGGAAAATGTGTTCAAGGCATGCACAAAATTCTAGAATTGTCTGTATGACTTTAACATTCATAGCACATTGGCAAAAGGTTGGTGAGATTTGTGAGATTACTGGCAGCATGATAGAGCACTGTAGGAGAAACAACTCTCCCTCATCTCTTTTTTGTATGCCCAGCCTATGCAAAACCTAGGTAGAAATGGCTCAAACCTGTGTGTCTGTTGCTCGGAACCAGGGACCACTCCTCTGCACTCAGAATACTCAAGGCTGACACTAGTACAACCTTAGTGTGTGGGGTGGCCAAATTTCTTAGTTGGGCTTGGCTGATTAAATTGAAGGCCATTAGAGGTTCTTAGTTTTAGCTGTATCTTTAAAAAAAAAAAATTAACAAAGCTGGTAAAAGTTTAATATGTTTTTAAAAATATTTATTGAAATATGAATGGTTTTTATCACGATCTTTTTAAGAAAATGTAATGTCAATAAACTGTGGTTTTATACTTTTATGTGCTTTTATGATATTTTGTATATCGCTTTGATGATGATGAGCCACAACTCTGGCTCTCAGCCATCCAAGACAATTGAGGCACAAACCAGATTGGGGCATGGTCAGTGGATTTAGATCCTTCAGATTCGTAATTCTGCACCATAAAGTCAGATGAAGGTTACAGTGTCCTTAAGCTATATTCATGTGTGCCTGTACATTGATGCAGATTTTGCAGTGGCACTTAGGTGTGTCAAAGAGCCATATAGCTGTCCAAAGAATGTCTGTGTTCATGTGATGTGCACGCTGGACAGGACAGAAGTCAAAAGTTCAGGCCAATCAGGATGGAGCACAGGTTGGATGCAGAGACCAGGTTCATCCCAGTGGGAAGTTTACCTTCTAAATTAGCTAACTTCCACGTGAGGAGACTGTCAGAGTTTGTGTTGGCGATGCGGTCATTGTTGGCACGAAGAGCTGGGTGCTTGTCAGAGCTTGCGTTGGCAGGAAATGCGGGGCCATTGTTGTTGACACAAAGAGCACCGTGCAAGTGAAGTCTGGAGGCTGTACCCGGAAAGGACACATCGGCAGTTGGATGCAGGTCTAGTATCAACTTTGGTGAAGTCTGCTCCCATTTGCGATAAGACTGTGGGCAGTTCTTTTTCGATTAGAAGAGCCCAGAACCTTTGGATCGTCATGAGGAGTCCAGTTTTTGCAGTTTGCAGGTTGGAGGAGTACACTCTTACACTAGCCAAGGTTCCAGGAGTTGGGGAGGCACATTTTGGTAATGAGAGCTCACTCCAGCAGCGGTCAGCAGCAGGCCTCGGGCTGGTCCATATGGTGCTGGTCAACTGGGCAGTTGCAGAGAAGTCCTCTGGAAAATTGAGGTGTCCCTGTAGCTCAAGCAGGAGATCAGCCAACTGACCCTTGGAGTCACTTCTGGGATCCTGAGTTCAAGGCAAGCAGGTTCAGCCTTCCTTCTTCAAACAGCAGGTCAGTCCTTCTGAATCCTCTTAGGTCCAGGAGTGTTCTGAGGATTGGTTCTCTTTGTGCCACTTAAAAACCTGTGCCAGCCTTTGTGTGGGGGTCACCCTTTTTGTCTACCCTAACTAGTTCTGGTCAGTTCTTCCCCTTGCCGGGGTCTGGCTCCAATCTGTCTTGAGTACCAAAGGGCAGGTATGTCCAGGTGTGGGCTACATAAGGCAGCTTCAGAAGTCAGGAATGGGGAGGACACAGCAATCAGGCTACCCTTTGAAGTTCAGGAAGGGCTGAGTGCAACCCTCCCCCTCCCCCCTCTCCTCCTCCAAGTCATACTAATCTGGAGAGGAACAACCTTACCCACACCCAAGGCCCTTTTGTACCATGTCTGGAAGAAATAAACATCAAACCACAGGGGAGCCATTAACAGTTATGTGATGTCAACTGGCAAAAAAGGCACATTTGGTTTAGGCAAAAAAAATGTACTTTCTAAAAGTGGAATTTTTAGAATAGTACTTTAAAATCAGACTTTAATGATTAAAGGGGATTTTAAATTATGATTCAAATGAGTGGAAGAAGTATTTCTCTATCTGCTCCCAAATCGAAGTTTTCACATATTGAGTGGAATAAGGTAACCCAGTGTTAGTCTATTGGAGGGTTAGGCTTAGTACTGTGAAAAACAACTTTAGAAGTTTGTTGCTGTCAGGACATGTAAAACATAAGCACACCTGCCCTACTTTTTATGTACCATGCAACCTGGCCTTTGAGCTTTTAAAGCCTACCTTTGCCTTTAGGAGTGACTCATAAGTATCAAAAAAGAAGGTTTAGTCCCTGTATGCGGATGATATCTTGCTGTACCTCACCTCCCCCAAGAAGTCTATTCTAGAATTGCTGAATGTGTGTGAGAAGTTTGGAAGGGTCTCTGGTTACAGTATCAATTGGTCTAAATCTGTTCTCCATGTCCTGGTCGGCCCTCCTCCCATTCTGCCCGGGAGTTGCCCATTACGCACCACCGCGGAGGCATTTAAATACCTGGGTATCTACATCACATCAGACCCAAACTAATTTACCACTTTAAATCTTAAAGCAAACTAACGATGGATTAAACCCAGATCTGTGACTGGGGGTGAATGTTTTGCCATTGTGCAACATTCCGTCCATCACCTTGTTTGTTTTGCTATTCGCCCTATGTGGGAAGGGTATTCCCAGACTTGGGTCCCGTGCTCACTACGCCACTGGAGTCAAGCTATCCTGGCTGATGACGGCTGATAGCCAGAAACCGGTACTAGGATGCTTGATTCCGGTTCAGGGAAGACATGGCTTGGCAGTTCGGGCTGGACCGTTCCCATTAGGAACAGGGTCAAGACGGATTTGCATATGGCCATGTCTGAACTGGGGTGGCGTGGTGAGCAAAATAACGATGGATTAAACCCAGATCTGTGACTGGGGATAAATGTTTTGCCAATGTGCAACATTCCGTCCATAACCTTGTGTGTTTTTCTGTAAAGTACATACAGTCTTAATACCAACAAAAACGTTTTCAGCAAAAACATGGTAGGTAAGGAAAAACCTGGTGGAATACCATGCCAAGAGTGGTCAGATCTAACATACAGGTTCTTTTTCATCTTTGTTTTCTCCCCTTTTTACCAGTTGTTCCACCTTTCTCTTCATCCTTTTCATTTTGTGTATTTTCCTCTCTCTTGCTCTGGGTCAAACTCCGATGAGGAAAAATAAGTGGCAGTCCCAAAAACGAGTGTCGATTGGTACCACCTGCAACCAGCCTTTCATATTTAATACTGAGGGTACCTAAGAAAAGTATGGGGTTTGCTTGGTAGAGCGGGGACAGCAGAGTAACATAAGATAGGCCAATTTGCTCTTAGGCTGCCAGGGCATCAACCTACCAAGCCAAGTCGTCTTTCACCTTCACATGTGCAGGGTGCCTATCTTGCTGGGGTCTTAACCACAACCTGATTAGGACTCACCCGACTGATGTTTGTCCACCTTTGGAGATAGGAGATTGGGGCGTGATCCCCTGTTCAAAATGTTGGCGTCCTTCTGCCTCGCAGGATTAGGTGAAATCTGGTCCATTTAAAGTTTGTGTAGAACCTGCTCTGTTTACCACCCTTTACTGCTTTTCCATTCCCTTCCCCCTTCATAGGATGCCTTTATTCAGCTCAGTAGGCAGTAGCCATGCCTTTAAATTTATAAATATAAATTAAAATGGAGAATGGCTACTGCTTATGTCACCAATTCCTGTTCTTGGCGCTTCTTTACTCATTTCACAGGAGTGCTGCCTGCCTGGCACACGTTGCCATATGGGATACTGGGCCTTTTTAGACCTCCTCATCTCTCTTGTGTGGTGTACATGTATAGAGCATCCCACTGCTCCTGAGGTTATGCTGATTAATCCCTATTACAATTATAATTTGTCCTTCTATCCTTCACACACCCTTACTTCTTACATCAATCTGTCTCCTATAACACGAGAACCACCCTCAGTGGTTATTTTGCGCAACATGAAAAAGTTTCCCACATACAGCCCCATACACAATGTCAAAAGAAAGAATAAAGGAAAGAACCAAGCCTAAAGTACTATTGGGGTGGGCCCTCTACTTTGGGAAGCATTGGCTATAAGTGGGAAGGGGAATGCCATACATATACATCTCAGGGCGTGGAACTAATTCTGATGTGGAATGCTACATTACTTACCGGTAATCCTCATTACTCCTGGTCCCGTTGTCCTCGGCCCATTCATTACTAATGGAGATTACTATCTCCTGACAGAAAATAAAAACAAGAGGAATGCTGGGATATACCTACTGCCCCTCCCCCCGGGAGTATAAAGGTAGTACCTACCCAGCAGCCCTCCTGTACTAACAAGCACAGACAGGAAGGCCGGCCGCCCGGGAGGGAGGGAGGGAGGGGCGTATGAATGGGCCGAGGACAACGGGACCAGGAGTAATGAGGATTACCGGTAAGTAATGTAGCATTACCCCCAGGTCCCTTATGTCCTCGGCCCATTCATTACTAATGGAGAAATACCAAAGCAGTAAAAAGCCGGCCTACCCAACCCAACAGAAGCCAACCCAGGAAACCACACCAAGGCAGCAACCGCAGAAGGAAAAAGGAAGAACCGGGGAAACCCCAGGCAGAGCCCCCGACAAGAGGGACCCCCACCAGACAAGCAGACACCCAACAAGAGCAAGGGCGCACAGCCAGACAACCAGACCGGCCACCATAGAGGCCAACCAGCCCACCGCAGGAACACCCGACAGCCAACCAGCGACAGGGTGAACACAGACACCCAAGACACCACAGGCAAGGGGACAACAGCAGAAGAGAGGCCAAACAAAGAGAAAGGCCAAGAACTACCAGGCCAAAAAGCCAGAAACGGGCAGGAGAAGACAACCCACGCCAGAACCGGCAGGAGACAAGCGGACCAGAGGAACCAAAGGCCCAACCAAGAATAACAGCGGAAGCCCACCAGAACCCGACCCGAAAGGCAAGACCGAGCCCAAGGCCAGGGAAAGAGAGAAACCCCAGACACCAGGGAACGAAGAGCAAACCCGAGGAAGCCAAGCCACCAGGTCCCGCAAGACAAGGACACAAGGCAAAGGGAACCCGCACCTCCAGGAAACCCGAGCAGGAACAACCAACAAGGGCAATGAACCGGGACAAGAGACCCGGAAAAAGAGGAAAGGGAACCGAAGGAACCCCAGGAACCCCAAAACAGAACTCCAGCCAAAGCGGAGGAAACGGGAGCAGGAATCAACAGCCCGAAGAAGGCAAACCTGAACACCAAAGCAGGAGAGCAACCGGACGGGCCAAGGACCCGGAGGACCCAAGACAACAGCAAGGGAACCACGAAGGACACAACAACCACAGCCAAGCCAAGCCAAACCAGAAAAAGGCCAGGCACAAAGACCCCAAACAGCCCAAGCAAAGGGCCGGGGCAGAAACCCAGAGGCCAGAGAGACAGAGGCAAAACCACCCCAGAGGACCTCACAGAAGCAACCGCAGCCAGGGAGGAAAGCACAAGCAAACCACAACCCACAGCCCGGCAAGACCCAAGGCAGGGCCAGCACAGGGGACGAACCCCGCACGGCGAAAGCCGCAACCAGGGATACAGGCAGGAAGCCCAAGCCGAAGCCAAAGCAACCCGCAGAACCAACCCAATACAAGGGAAGGACAAAGAGGGCAAGACCCCAACAGAGCACAGGCCCGAGAGCCAACAGCCCCGCCGAAGCCCCAACGAACCCCAGAAGAGGCAAGAAGGGTAAACAAGAAGGCAACAGCGTGACGGCCAGAAACAAGAACCAGACCGGAACACACCACAACCATAAGCAACCGGAACCCCACGACGCAGGGACCAGACACCCCACAGGCATACAGGGCACCCGCAAAGAAGCGCCAAGCCACCCATGAAACCCCCAGAAGACACTCCACCAGGCAGTCCAGGACCGCAGAAAGAGCACAACCAGGCAACCCAGAGCAGGACGCACAAACAGAAGGCAGACCAGCCCAGAACAGGAGCCAACAGGGAGGAAGCCCAAGGCAACAGGCCACCACAGAAAGCCACGGCCGAAAGCCAAGCAGAAGCAAACGCAGGCCACAGCAACCAGCGCAGCGCGCCTCCCACACGGCCAAGCAACGGGGAGAAGCGCTGAGCGACCCGGAAGACACGGGGAAGCGGGGCCCCCGCCCCAAAGGGCCCAGAAACCGGAACACCGGCCAGGAGGAAGCCATGCCGCCCAGCAAGCCCGGCAGGCCGGAAGGCAGACCCAGCAGACAACCCGGGAGAAAAAAACCACAGGCCCAGGAGAGGCAACAACAAATGCCACCCTGCACCACACCCAAAACCAGAAGAGGCAGGGAAGAAAACCAAGGAAGAGGCCAATCGCACCCCACAGCTCCAGGCGGCCAGGCAGAACCAACCAGGCCAGACCAAGCCACCAAGCAGATAGCGTAGCGCGGGAACAACCACCAACCCCCAGAATAGGAGGCATGACAGGACCCGGCAGCCGCCAGGAGGCACCAGGCAGACCACACAGCAGACATAGGAGGAGACGCCAGGAAACAGCAGAACCCAGCAAAGGGAAGGCCACAGCACCAGAAGGACCAAGCAGGCCCCCACCTCGTACCACGCCCGACAACAGGCGCAGGCCGGGATGAACAGAACAGCCGGCCCCAAAGCAGCAAAAGCCACCCAAGCAGAGGCAGAGGGGAGAGAGCACCCCAAAGAACCAACGGCACCTCAAGAAAGGAACCAGGCGCAGCCAAGGCAAAGGAGGGAAAGGACCAGGAACCCGGAAGGGAAGAACCAGGAGCCCCAAGCAGGGCAGAGGCCACATCAGCCAGCCCGCAGAGGAGGCAGACGGCAGGCCCACCTGAACGAGGGGAGCCCACAGGACCCACTGCGCAGAGGCCCAAAGAAGCAGGAACAACGACCCACCACCAGACGGGGTAGAGAGCCGGAAGCAGAAGGCACGCAAACCAGCAGGCAGGGAAACCCCAACTACACAGGGAACCCACGAGCAAGCAAAGGCAGGAGCAGCAAAAAGAACCGGCCACCACAGAGGTGACCGGAACCCAATCCAGAAACAGAAAGGGCAAACACCCCCAGAGGCGCCAAGAGCAGGGGAACCCCCGAAGAAGAGAACCAAGGGAACAGACCCACGGAACGTCAACCACCGGAGAACCGGGGCCAGCCGAAGGCAGCGCGGACCCCGAAACAGCAGCAGCAGGAAACCCCCAAAAGGGAAGGCAGCGGAGGACCGCCAGAGGGCAAAACGCCAACCACACAGCAAAAGGAAGGCGGACGATCAGCAGCACGGCAGCGAGGAGCCCACAACAAGGAGAAAGGCACCCACACCCAGCCGCAGCGAAACAGGCAGGCAACGAGAACAAGAAAGCATCCCGCACAGCCTCCCACACCGACCCCCGCACAACAAGTGCACAGGAAGGCCAAAGGAAACCGCATACCCAGAAGGGAAGAGGTCCACAGAGCCACCAGACTCAGAACAAAACAGAGGCCAAGGAACAGCCAAACCAGCCACCACGGCAGGCAGCAGCGCACACACCCATCCAGACCTGGGACCAGGAAAGCACCCCAGAAACCGAGACCCAAAGTCCAGCGCCGCACACAGAAGAGAGTCGATAGGAGGCATGAACCAAGGGTGGCAGCACCAAGATGGCAGAGGCAGCCGACAGAACACAACCACCCCCAACACCGAGGAACCCTGCCAAGGCGGAAGAAACCGCGAGAAGCGAGATCCGCCCAGAAACACCGGAGGAAGTGCGCCCCCGCCGAGACAAGAACCTGGACCACCCACCGCCAAGTCGTCCGTTCAAGTCGAAAGGGCACGACAGGCAGAGGCACAGGGACAGAGCAGCCCCACCACATAGGCAGGCAGCACACCCCCCCTCCTCCCCCCCCCAGACCCGGGCCCAAGAGAGAAAGGGGCAGAGCAGCGGCCCAGCTGACAAGCAACCAGCAAACAGCAGAGGCCAAACAAACCCCCGTCGCACACCCCCAACCGAGACCCACCAAAAGGAGGCAAGCAGAGTGGGCGTAGGGCAGCATGTAATGTCCCACACACATATGCAGCCCCGGGAACAGGTCCAGCAGCCAAGAGGGGGCATGCAAAAGAATAGACCCCCTAGCAAGAGCAGAACCCCAAGGCCAAGCACAACAACAATAGTGCAACGGACAACGAAAACCAACAGCAGATCCAGGCGAGGCACGAACTCACAAACTCGGCCCGGCAAGGCTCAGTGTAAGAACTGCAACCGAACGTGCCACAGGAGCCCACATGCAACACACAAACACAGGATGTGGAGCCCAATGCCGAGGACCGAACACGTGACACCAGCATCAAGGCGGCAGCATCAGAAGGAACGCCCCATGCACTGGCACCACATGGAACAGCACAGGAACATAAAAGCCGCATCCGAGCACCCTCCGGGGGAAGCCAGGGCACTGCAGCCGGAGACCGAGCACCACGCACCCAGGCAGGCCTCAGCGGCAGCTTCGCTCTGTCTCAGGAAAAACACAATGGCCCTGGAAGCAAAAGCGGAAAATGGGTAACACCTCCGATGGGACTCAAACCCACAAACCCTGGCATAGGAGGAGACATCCGAGGCATGCAAAGGTAAACGCTCCAGGAATCCAACGCCCCGCAATAAACAGCGGACAGAGTATGAAATTATACAAAACACCGCAAAAGCGGGACTCACCCGGAGCGGGGGCCCGAGAAGCACCATCAAGGCCCCCACACACCAACAGCCGGATCCGGGAAACGAAAATCAGCGCAGCGCGTCTCCCACCCGGCCAGGCTCGGGGAGACGCTCCCAGCGACCCGGAAGCAACCGGGAGGCGACGCACCAGCCGCAAAGGGCCGGTAAACCGGAACAGCGGCCGTGAAGAAGTCAATCCCCCCCAGCAAGCCCGGCAGGCCGGGGGGAGACACAACAGGAAGCTCACCCCTGCCCGAGAAGCCAGGCAGCCGGACAGGAGGAGCCATAGGAGGACCGAACGCCACTCAAGCCCAGCAGGAGCAGGTGCAGTCCCCCACACCAACAGCATCCATCAGCCATTCTGTCGAAGACAGAAAAAAAGAACAGGAGGGCTGCTGGGTAGGTACTACCTTTATACTCCCGGGGGGAGGGGCAGTAGGTATATCCCAGCATTCCTCTTGTTTTTATTTTCTGTCAGGAGATAGTAATCTCCATTAGTAATGAATGGGCCGAGGACATAAGGGACCTGGGGGTAATTTCAAATCACACGTGTTTGTTTTGGGCACCCGAGTTACACCTTTGAATTTGGTCCAGTACTCCTCAACCATCATTTCGATCAGCTGTGCAGACAGTCTAAAGTGTGTGTCTGAGGACTTTGAGATATTTCAATAAGTAAAGTCGAAGTGTGCACCCTGACACGTATGGCAGGCCTGTGAAAATAATGCAATCACCTCCTGGTACACCCATGTCCAAGCGCCTAATGAGACCGACATTAAGAACGTTTTCTTCATTAAAATGAGATATTTGTGACCCGCTGACATATTCAACAGTTCTGATGGAACAGGAATGCGCCTGTTATAAGAAGATATTGTCCTGGAGAGGCTGGGAGTCAGCAGGGGTGATTCAACGGCTGACTATTAAGAGGAAACAAAGAGAACATAAAGAAAGAGTTTTGCAAGTCCGATATTTAGCTTATTAAAATTGAGGCCAACTTACCAAAGTACCTAAGGACTATGCCTGCACGTGAGCACTGAACTACTCAGAAAGCACTGGAGAGGAAAATGCTGGGAAAAACGAAAACCCAGGACTGTAAAAACATATGTTCAGTGTTACCGACTGATGCGAGAGAGAGAAAATACTCAGTATACATTGGTAGCTTGCTTGGGGTGTGTACTAATCATTTTGATACTGTGTACACGTATGATAACACAGAGAGAGGCAGAGATACTGAGCATTTCAATGTCATAACACGCAATTAGGTAGGACAAGAATACACCACGAATAAAAACATTATGCGCAGAAGACAAGAGGGGAAACAACCTTTACAATGCAGTCATTACATCACACTACATTTACAACGCAGTCATTACATTGAAACATCCTTTACAATGCATGTCACTACAACGCATGTCACTACAACACATCCATTACATCGCATGTCATTACAACGCATACCATTACAACGCATAGTACCCCTACACTATCCAACACTTACCCTGGAGTTAGAATAGTAGCTTTTACCCCTACACTATCCAACACTTACCCTACTGTTGCACCCCCTGAAGTTAGAATAGCAATTTTTACCCCTATACTATCCAACACTTATTCTACTGTTGCACCCCCTGGAGTTAGAATAGTAGTTTTTACCCCTATACTATCCGACACTTACCCTACTGTTGCACCCCCTGGAGTTAGAATAGTAGTTTTTACCCCTACACTATCCAACACTTACCCTAGTGTTGCACCCCCTGGAGTTAGAATAGTAATTTTTACCCCAACACTATCCAACACTTACCTTAAATGCAATGCAATGGTATGCGTTGTAATTGTATGCGTTGTAAAGGTATAATGCGGTGTAATGTTGTAAATGTAGTTTTAAACATTTCGTTGTAGTGGTATGCGATGTAAATGTATGCGTTGTAAAGGATGTTGCGATGTAATAACTGCGTGGTAAAGGCATGCATTGTAAAAGTATGCGTTGTAACGTCATACGTTCTTCAAGAGTGGCGGGCCTAGCATCACATCAACTGCTAGACATTTTCACAGGGTGTGAGATGATGGTGGACAGGGAGGAGAGAGAACCTACTATGGAGGTGCAAACATTCTCAATAGGTGAGTTCTACTGTGTGGTGGTGTCAGGCACAGAGAGTAGTAACAAGTGCAGATGTGAATGCTCAATCCTCCTAACAGCCAAGGATAGAGGTTACTGATGAGGTTCCTTTTGAGGTTGCTGGTTAGTAGCACACAAGCCATACAATAACACATTCAATACATAATATATCCCTTAGTTGGTCTGGTTTAACAGCTCAGTTGTATGCAAGAGGTATTGTTACCAATTCTTTAAAACATACACACAATGAGCTGTGGATCTACCTACAGCATCAATACTCCTCACCTCATGCTATGAGCTATTTGGTGTAGCATTTAGCCTTCCATGAAGTGCCTCCATTACAATGCAATATCTTACATCTGAGAAGGACAGTCATTCACCACGCTGTTAGTCACATTCAGTTATTTAGCTGATATATGCATCATACATAAAAGGCAATATTTTTGCTACTGTTGCCCAGCACTGACAAAACTAGCAAGGTAAGATTTCATGTAATATTCAGTTTTTGTGCATGCAACTCATGTAAACAACATTTGTGAATGTGTATGCTTACATGAGTTACCCAATTAATCAGACAAACCATTCACATCCATTGCATTACCTCTGTAGTACAATGTACGTGAATGGCTTGTCCACCACACTAAAACAGAAACTTGTCTTCTTGAAAAAAATGTTGGGATGGGAAGCAACAGCTTTCCTTGCATAATTTTTTTCAATGAGCACTTACATCATACTGATTGAAAGCGAAAACAGTCAGCGTCGTCCCTGAGAAACGATCTAAGAGGGAGAGGCACCACTCAAAAGGGGCTAACGCGGTATCTCTCCAAAGTGGATGCCCACGTGGAGATTGATGCAGGACCACGATACCCCCACTAGATCCACCCTCTACAGGCTATGGAGAGGGAGTTCCCCCCCCTGGGCAAATGCTTGACACCCCCAAAAGAAAGCAATACATTGTGCTCCCATGTGGATGGAAACTAGGGGTGGGGTGTTACCCCCCAATAGCCCCCCCCCCCCCACAGGTGGGCAGAAAGCTCACTAGAAACCAGGGAGAAAATAAAAAAATAAAAAGGTGTGAGTTGGCCAACACTGGCATTTGGGCCATGATCCCACAGCCCGATGCCCAACAGTCTGTCTGCCCCCTGGTAGGGTAGCAAGATCACTAGAACCCAAGAAAACTAATGAACAAAACCACGGGATGGAGTGGGTCACACGGGCTAGAGGCATGCCCCCCACAGTTCTTCTGTCGCCCCTTAGGGGCATATTGGGGAAGGGCATTACACCCTATTTTCCCACCTGGCAGGATGAAGTTCCATTTGAATACAGGGACAATAGATTTAAAAAAAAGACGAGATGACAGCAGCCCACTGAGGCATTGGCCATGCCCTATCCCATTATTCTTTCTGCTCCCCCGCAGTTGACAGATAAAGGGTGTTTACCACAGGTAAATTATTTAGAAAACAAAAAGGAGAGTGGGAGGCCTGTTCAGGCATCAGACAACACCTCCACCCTAAAAGGCGACCAGTCCTTCTGCCCCCCAGGCCCTAGAACATTTCAATCCAAGGAAGAGGAAATTTAGATTCTTTTGGACATAGTTTTAACATATGGGCCGGCACAAAGGAGGTACATCATATTTCCTATTGCTTGCCATGCTGAATGGCCCCAATATTCATGAGTTGGGTCAGTAGGCAACCAGGGAACCTACAAAACCTAGATATTTATCAAACTTCGAGATTCAGGCGAATCCAGGGTTGTGTGTGTGTGGCCTGCATGGATCCCTCTATGTTTCCTTACCCAGATTGCCCTGAATATAACAAACTTTGGCAAAAATCATATATTTTTCTCACATTTCTGCGAGGGAAATGTGCCAGAATCTGTGAGAATCCTCAAAAGTCTGCCACCCAGTGTTTCCACACTTCTCCCAATAAAAGCGGTACCCCATTTGAGTGGCTTGGTCTATCACCCGCGACACGATTGGCCCCAAAACGCACCATACAGGCATCACATTTTTGGCATGACAACTGTTATTTTTTGTACAAAACACATCACATGCTTACATGAATGATCCTTCTCAATCTGTCTGTATTTCTCGCTAGTCACTGTTAGTCCTAAAAAGGTAGAAAATGTATGGGTGCTAAGGTTTTTTTCTCTGACCATAATCTGTCAAACCAATAAAAAATATAAGAAAATCGAAAAAGAAGAGATGCAAAAGAAAATCTTGTAGTGGCCTCAAGGTGAAAGTTTCCTCAAGAAAACTAATTTATTACTTAATGCACTTAAGCCACCCTCAGAAATCTATCCAGGTCCTCTGTCATCAAGAAGGGGCAAAGTAACAGGCAATAACAAACCAAACAATTGGGTGAAAAATTCCTTTAGCGTCCTACCCAGCCTGGGAGCCTGGTAGTAAATAGGCCACACATAGGGCTCTGGATTGTATGTCTTTCTCCCTCTGCATACAATCTGACTCTCCTTCTGATTACGTCATAACTGATAATACCCAAACCTTTCCACCGCCCAACCAATTACGTACTTCCTCTACTGAGTCCACCCAGAACTGCAAGCGTCCTAGCACACACATTCTCATGACACTACATATTCCCCTTTGATAAATCAAATATGCAAACAACAGCTATGTTATATTTCTTCGATGAGTCATCAGGGCGCTCACACTAGTCTACCAGATCGAGTGACAGGGAGTGATTGAGATGCTCTCTGTTCAGGCAATGATGGTTTAGGTTCTGATGCTTGATCTGGACTGTCCGGCAGGAGGGCCTCATCACTAGGTGTAGGTACTGATGATCTCAGGGGTAGGTGTCTGAAATATGATAGGTTCCGTGTTACGGACTGTCCAGGACAATGAGCAGTCACCATGTGTCCTCTTCATGTCACAACTCTCAGAGGAGCTACAGCAGATGGAGTGTCTGTTTTGTGCTTTCACTTCTGCCTAACCAGGACTAAGTCACCTTCAATGAAGACTGTCTTGTGGCCTGCCTGCAGGGATCGCTTTGCTGTCCATTGTGGCAGTTTGGTTCTCATGTCTCTTCCAAAGAACAAAGTGGCAGGCTTTCACCCGTTGTGGAGTCAGGAGTTGAAAGGTAAACACAAAGGGCTTGACACAGGGCCTGCTTCTGTTTAATCCCCTCAAGGGATGCTCGCTGAATAACCCTTTTGAGGTTTCCCATGAATCATTCCACAATGCCTTTTGCTTGGAGCCACTGAGATGTACTCTTGATGCTTGATATGGATTCTGACTAAGAACTCTTTACTGTTGAATGGAGGACCATTGTCAGATTTGAGAATGGCGAAGATACCCCATGCAGCAAAGATGTTTTAGCAGCTCAAGGACCTTGTCATGGATTGTTGATGATAACTCCTCTACCAAAGGGAAACATTAATAGTTATCAATAACTACCATGAGATGATGTCTGTTTCCTAGATGCCCAAAGAAATCAACTGCAATCTTTTCCCAAGCTTTTGTAGGAAGGTCAGATATGGTCAGTGGATGTTGAGTCACTTTGTGGGAAAGGCAGTTGCAAAGATGACACTCTTTAAGTTCCCTCTCAACCTGCTCACCTAGGTGTGGGAACCACACTCTGTCTCTCGGGGCTCTTGGTAGCCACAATACTACAATGTCCATCATGGGCTTGTTCAATGTCCTGTCGTCTGAGGTTCTCAGGTATGACAAGTCTTGAGCCTCTCCATGCAAAAACCTGTTTCGGCACGGAAAGTTCATCCTGTACATTTTTGAATTTGTGAAATTCCACATCATCAGCAAGGTCAAACACACTTTCCAGGATTGAGCCAGAATGATGTCTTTGAGAATATCCATGTTCTTGTCAGCATTAGTGGCCTCAATATACTGTTCGATCGATATGGCCGCTGGTGTACTGGACGTCACAATGAAGTTGATGTACTCCTTAGGGGTCTTATACATCGAACTGTGGCGATTTAGTGGTACTCTTAAAAAATGATCAGCAGGGCTTTAGTTTTTACCCGGCTTGTGTACAATTGCATAATCGGACTCTTGCAGTCTCAGGTCCCACCTCTCAAAGCGAGGGAGCATCTTGACTTTCAGATTTCCGAAGATGGTGAATAATGCCTGGTGGTCAGTGATAATAGTGAAAGGTTTTCCGTACAGGAAAACATGAAAATGTTTGCAGGCACACACACACTACAGCCAGACCCCCCTTCTCCGGCTGAGAATATGCCTGTTCTGTGTCGGACAGGCTACAACTGGCGTAGGCCGCAATGTGTCTTTGAGCATTCGGACAACCATTACGTTGAGCAAGAATTACCCTCAGCGGTCTTGCATCCACTGCAATCTCCGTGTGTAGTTCAGGATCAAAGTAGGACATCTCAGTTTCATTCTCAATAGAATGCTCTATTCTTTTGAAACTTTGATCACATGCAACAGATCATTGAAACAGGACATTCCGTTTTGTCAGCTATCTCAATGGAGTACTCACAGTAGCAAAATCACAAATTTCCCTTGAGCAAAAACTGACCATACCTAAAAAGGATGGCAACATGGTGAGATCTTGCAGGGGGCAAGTCACTGACAGTCCTTTTACTTTATTTGGGTCAGGAGTCATTCCCCCATCAGAAAAAACATATCCAAAGAATTTGAGTTTGGTCTTCTGAAACTCACACTTTGCTACGCTCAAAGTGAGACCTGCATCAGCCAGTAATTGGCACACTTGTGTTAGAGTCTTATTGTGCTCCTTTTGTGTTGCTCCAAATACCAATATGTGATTACAGTAATTAAAAGCATTTCTGGCAGGCTGAATTATTCGACGTATAACATCGTGAAATAGTTCTGCACCTAATGACACTACCAAAACTCAACCTTTTCTGTGAGAATAAACCAACATGAGTTGAAAAAGTAGTGATGTAGCTGCAATTCTCTTCCAAATTGAATTGAGGTTATCCCTTGATCAAGATGGGAGAAAACATTGGCACCGTTCAGTTGCATGATCATATCTGCGATGTGTGGACCAGGATGTCTTTCTCTCTCAATTGCTTTGTTAGCCTGGTCCACATCAATACAAATACACACAGCATCCTCACAGTCCATTGTTGGCACCACCACCATAGGCGACACACATGGCGTTGGATCAGAGGAGCGCTCAATGATATTATGCTTCAACAGCATTTCTAGTTCTTTCTCAACAGCTTCTTGCAAGTGGAAAACAACTCTGTGGTGCCACTGGCAAACAAGGCGAACGTCCTCATTGATGTGAATTCACACTTTCATTATCTTGAGCTTGCCCAGGCCATGAAATAACGAAGGGAACTGAGTCACAACTTCTGATTGAGTGAAGAGGCTGAAATTGATAGATGATATCAGTCTCATGTCAATAAAAAAAAATAAAACGGTGTGAGTTGGCCAACACTGGCATTGGGCCATGATCCCACGACCCGTTGCGGGCCCCAACAGTCTGTCTGCCCCCTGGTAGGGCAGCAAGACCACTAGAACCCAGGGAAACTAATGAACAAAACCACGGGATGGAGTGGGTCACACGGGCATAGAGGCATGCCCTTCACCCCAAAACGGGCCCAACAGTTCTTCTGTCGCCCCTTAGGGGCATATTGGGGAAGGGCATTACACCCTATCTTCCCACCAGGCAGGGTGAAGTTCCATTTGAATACAGGGACAATAGATTTAAAAAAAAGAAGAGATGACAGCAGCCCACTGAGGCATTGGCCATGCCCTATCCCATTATTCTTTCTGCTCCCCCGCAGTTGACAGATAAAGGGTGTTTACCACAGGTAAATTATTTAGAAAACAAAAAGGAGAGTGGGAGGAGTGTTCAGGCATCAGACAACACCTCCACCCTAAAAGGCGACCAGTCCTTCTTCCCCCCCAGGCCCAAGAACATTTCAATCCAAGGAAGAGGAAATTTAGATTCTTTTGACATAGTTTTAACATATGGGCCGGCACAAAGGAGGTATATCATATTTCCTCTTCCTTGCCATGCTGAATGGCCCCAATATTCAAGAGTTGGGTCAGTTGGCAACCAGGGAACCTACAAAACCTAGATATTTATCAAACTTAGAGATTCAGGCGAATCCAGGGTTGTGTGTGTGTGTGGCCTGAATGGATCCCTCTATGTTTCCTTAACCAGATTGCCCTGAATATAACAAACTTTGGAAAAAATCATATATTTTTCTCACATTTCTGTGAAGGAAAAGTGCCAGAATCTGTGAGAATCCTCAAAAGTCTGCCACCCAGTGTTTCCACACTTCTCCCAATAAAAACGGTACCCCATTTGTGTGGCTTGGTCTATTACCCGCGACATGATTGGCCCCAAAACGCACCATACAGGCATCACATTTCTGGCATGAAAACTGTTATTTTTTGTACAAAACACATCACATGCTTACATGAATGATCCTTCTCCATCTGTCTGTATTTCTCGCTAGTCACTGTTAGTCATAAAAAGGTAGAAAATGTATGGGTGCTAAGGTTTTTTTCTCTGACCATAATCTATCAAACCAATAAAAAATATAAGAAAATCGAAAAAGAAGAGATGCAAAAGAAAATCTCGTAGTGACCTCAAGGTGAAAGCTTCCTCAAGAAAACGAATTTATTACTAAATGTACTTAAGCCACCCTCAGAAATCTATCCAGGTCCTCTGTCATCAAGAAGGGGCAAAGTAACAGACAATAACAAATCAAACAATTGGGGGAAAAATTCCTTAAGCGTCCTACCCAGCCTGGGAGCCTGGTAGTAAATGGGCCACACAATGGGCTCTGGATTGTATGTATTTCTCCCTCTGCATACAATCTCACTCTCCTTCTGATTACGTCATAACTGATAATACCCAAACCTTAACACCGCCCAACCAATTACGTACTTCCTCTACTGAGTCCACCCAGAACTGCAAGCGTCCTAGCACACACATTCTCATGACACTACATCTTCTCCTTTGTTAAATCAAATATGCAAACAACAGCAATGTTATATTTCTTTGATGAGTCATCAGGGCGCTCACACTAGTCTACCAGATCGAGTGACAGGGAGTGGTTGAGATGCTCTCTGTTCAGGCACTAATGGTTTAGGTTCTGATGCTTGATCTGGACTGTCCGGCAGGAGGGCCTCATCAGTAGGTGTAGGTACTGACGATCTCAGGGGTAGGTGTCTGAAATATGATAAGTTCTGTGTTACGGACTGTCCAGGACAATGAGCAGTCACCATTTGTCCTCTTCATGTCACAACTCTCAGAGGATCTACAGCAGATGGAGTGTCTGTTTTGTGCTTTCACTTCTGCCTAACCGGGACTAAGTCACCTTCAATGAAGACTGTCTCGTAGCCAGCCTGCAGGGATCGCTTTGCTGTCCATTGTGGCAGTTTGGTTCTCATGTCTCTTCCAAAGAACAAAGTGGCAGGCTTTCACCCGTTGTGGAGTCAGGAGTTGAAAGATAAACACAAAGGGCTTGACACAGGGCCTGCTTCTGTTTAATCCCATCAAGGGATACTCGCTGAATAACCCTTTTGAGGTTTCCCATGAATCATTCCACAATGCCTTTTGCTTGGAGCCACTGAGATGTACTCTTGATGCTTGATATGTATTCTGACTAAGAACTCTTTACTGTTGAATGGAGGACCATTGTCAGATTTGAGAATGGCAAAGATACCCCATGCTGCAAAGATGTTATAGCAGCTCAATGACCTTATCATGGATTGTTGATGATAACTCCTCTACCAAAGGGAAACATTAATAGTTATCAATAACTACCATGAGATGATGTCTGTTTCCTGGATGCCCAAAGAAATCAACTGCAATCCTTTCCCAAGCTTTTGTAGGAAGGTTAGATATGGTCAGTGGATGTTGAGTCTCTTTGTGGGAAAGGCAGTTGCAAAGATGACACTCTTTAAGTTCCCTCTCAACCTGCTCATCTAGGTGTGGGAACCACACTCGGTCTCTCGGGGCTCTTGGTAGCCACAATACGACAATGTCCTTCATGGGCTTGTTCAATGTCCTGTCGTCTGAGGTTCTCAGGTATGACAAGTCTTGAGCCTCTCCATGCAAAAACTTGTTTCGGCACAGAAAGTTCATCTTGTACATTTTTGAATTTGTGAAATTCCACATCATCAGCAAGGTCAAACACACTTTCCAGGATTGAGCCAGAATGATGTCTTTGAGAATATCCATGTTCTTGTCAGCATTAGTGGCCTCAATATACTGTTCGATTGATATGGCCGCTGGTGTACTGGACGTCATAACGAAGTTGATGTACTCCTTAGGGGTCTTATACATCGAACTGTGGCGATTTAGTGGTACTCTTAAAAAATGATCAGCAGGGCTTTAGTTTTTACCCGGCTTGTGTACAATTGCATAATCGGACTCTTGCAGTCTCAGGTCCCACCTCTCAAAGCGAGGGAGCATCTTGACTTTCAGATTTCCGAAGATGGTGAATAATGCCTGGTGGTCAGTGATAATAGTGAAAGGTTTTCCGTACAGGAAAACATGAAAATGTTTGCAGGCACACACACACTACAGCCAGACCCCCCTTCTCCTGCTGAGAATATGCCTGTTCTGTGTCGGACAGGCTACAACTGGCGTAGGCCGCAATGTGTCTTTGAGCATTCGGACAACCATTACGTTGAGCAAGAATTACCCTCAGCGGTCTTGCATCCACTGCAATCTCCGTGTGTAGTTCAGGATCAAAGTAGGACATCTCAGTTTCATTCTCAATATAATGCTCTATTCTTTTGAAACTTTGATCACATGCAACAGATCATTGAAATAGGACATTCCGTTTTGTCAGCTATCTCAATGGAGTACTCACAGTAGCAAAATCACAAATTTCCCTTGAGCAAAAACTGACCATACCTAAAAAGGATGGCAACATGGTGAGATCTTGCAGGGGGCAAGTCGCTGACAGTCCTTTTACTTTATTTGGGTCAGGGGTCATTCCCCCATCAGAAAAAACATATCCAAAGAATTTGAGTTTGGTCTTCTGAAACTCACACTTTGCTACGCTCAAAGTGAGACCTGCATCAGCCAGTAATTGGCACACTTGTGTTAGAGTCTTATTGTGCTCCTTTTGTGTTGCTCCAAATACCAATATGTGATTACAGTAATTAAAAGCATTTCTGGCAGGCTGAATTATTCGACGTATAACATCCTGAAATAGTTCTGCACCTAATGACACTACCAAAACTCAACCTTTTCTGTGAGAATAAACCAACATGAGTTGAAAAAGTAGTGATGTAGCTGCAATTCTCTTCCAAATTGAATTGAGGTTATCCCTTGATCAAGATGGGAGAAAACATTGGCACCGTTCAGTTGCATGATCATATCTGCGATGTGTGGACCAGGATGTCTTTCTCTCTCAATTGCTTTGTTAGCCTGGTCCACATCAATACAAATACACACAGCATCCTCACAGTCCATTGTTGGCACCACCACCATAGGCGACACACATGGCGTTGGATCAGAGGAGCGCTCAATGATATTATGCTTCAACAGCATTTCTAGTTCTTTCTCAACAGCTTCTTGCAAGTGGAAAACAACTCTGTGGTGCCACTGGCAAACAAGGCGAACGTCCTCATTGATGTGAAGTCACACTTTCATTATCTTGAGCTTGCCCAGGCCATGAAATAACGAAGGGAACTGAGTCACAACTTCTGATTGAGTGAAGAGGCTGAAATTGATAGATGATATCAGTCTCATGTCAGTAGCTGTGGCAAAGCTGAGTAAGCACGCATTGGACGAGGCTCCTTGTAGAACATGAATTGACGCTTGCAGTGATACTACTTGATGTCCCAAAGTGCTCAGAATGCCGCTGCTCGCACTCTGTTTGGATTGCCAAAACGTTGCCATACTTCCCAAGTTCTACGCAGGCTGCATTGGCTGCCCGTCAAACAACGCATACACTTCAAAACCCTCTGCTTAGTTCATAAAATACTTTATCGCCTTGGCTCCCAAATCTTACAGGGCCTATGTTCCTTCTACATTCCAGCGCGGGCTCTCCGCTCTGTGTACCTCTCTCTGGCATGCAATATCAAGATTCGGAGGTGTAGAGCAGGTGGTCGGTCCTTCAGGTTTCTCGCCCCAAAACTTTGGAATTCTATTCCCCTGAACATACGTACTATCTCCATCCATCTTCTCTTCCGAAAACACATCAAAACCTGGTTGTATTCTTCTGTTTAGGATTTCCTGGTGATCTGGCCCCTACACTTCCATTTGGCCGTATTATAATTAGGTATGTCCGCAAGCGCTGGGACGCCCTGTTGCTGGGGTAGCCATGCACGATATAAATAAACATAACAATAACAATAACAACAAAGTTGCTATGAATGACTCTTGACTCTGCAATGGTTTAGACGCTGCTCACATTTATACTTTCATGTTTGAGGGATGGAGAGGTGGAACAGGAGATAAGCTGTTAAACTGCTCAACTGGCATGATTTTAATCAACGCACCACTGTCTATAATAAAAGTTATTGGGCAACCTTTTGACCTTCATTGTAATCTTGGGGCAATATCCAAATGAGTTTAGTTGTTTTGCTTGGTGATTTGCTTTTGTAACTCTTTTTTTCTTGCAAGCAGCCAGACCAACATGTGCCCATCATTCATTGGTCAATGACATCAAAGCACATCTATTTTCCTTACTGGCACTAATTGACGCCTCTGTAGGATGAACTTGATCATGATCGACTCTGGTTTCCACATGCCGTAACTGATGCCGGCTTCTGGAACTTTCTGCCGCCCATTTTCTCTTCTCGCTGTGCTACAGTTAGCTTCTCTTTCACTTTGCAAACCATTGTGAAGTGGTTGTCCTTAGCGCAACCTTTGCACATTTGGCCTATGGCTGGACAGTTGTCTTCATGTGGATATGAAAAACAACATCAGAAACACAAAGTTTTTTTTTTTCTTTTTAGACGGCGCCTTTCATGCAGCTACTCAGTGTTTGTCCTTACTTTTCATGGCCAACGCTGATTGATTTTTTTTGCCTTTCCAGCTTCCATGTCAGCTGCTTGTCCATCTGCTCTTTCTTCAGCACTGGCGGCCATTAGTACTTTTTCTCAACATGCGCCTTCTGAAGGAATCTGAAAGACAGTCATCGATTACTCTGAGACATATGGCTTCTTCATCATTAAATGCACTACATTTGCAATGTTTGATAAGCGTATCAAGTCTTTCAACAAACTTGTTCATCATTTCACCAGTTTGATGTCATGCTTGATTGAAAATGCACCTTTTATATTTGACGTTCGGCATCGGATTGAACTTTGCTTCCAGCGCTTCCTTGACTTGATGGTATGATATTTTGTCAGCTTGCAATATTTTCTTCAGCATTTCTTTTACTCTGTCACCGGCAAATTTCTTTAGGTACTTAATTATTTTCTTGTAATTTACCTCTTCTAGGGCATCTATGAAGTCATCAAATGTTTCGATCCATGCACCAATATTCTGCTTCTTGCCAGAGTTAAATGGTGATGGTGGTTTCAGAAATGTGGCGGCATCATACTTCGCACTTGTTTAAGCTGCCATTGAAAAAACTCACAATTCCAAAGGACTTTTCAGTGCACTGGATGCTACTTGCCACTTTGCAAGTGTCAGAGTATCAACCAGGCTTGGTCATCGCGCCAGATTCAAGGTCCTGTGGCACTTCCCTCACGTATGTTGGTAAGTATGTATGTACTTTCAAATCCGTTTTTCACTGCCTTTAGCATCTGCTTTGTACCAATGACGGCTCTGTGTTAGGCTATGGCACAGTATCTCTTCTTTTGGCCTTACCATTGGACTTCTGGGAGGCCTTCGCGAAATGATCAAAAAAACTCTGCCGCACTACTCAGAGTTCCACAAGGTGCAGACTGTGTTTGGTCATGCCGCTTGCGTTGATTTACAGCACTGGGTGTTTGGTCTGCATTGTTTCTTTTCTTGTCACTCGAGTAGATTTTCTACCCCAGCGCCAGCTTTCTCAATGCGAACGGATGGTTTCTCAACACGAATGGTCGCAACCATCTAAGACCGCCCACGTTGAGAAATCTGACCGCCCGCGTTGAGAAATATCATCGGGAGGTGGCTTTTCCTCACTCACACTCTCCTACTTGATGTTGGCGAGCGCAAGCGAGGAAAAAACTCTGCTCCGTGTTCAACGCCCAGGCCTACATAATATAAGGAGATCTGCCACAACTTCAATATTAGCTGGAATGTCCAGGGTTGCTAATAAATTTAAAAAGGGTGGGGGCTTCCCAGAGGCGAATTTGTAACAAAACCAGATACTTACGTAGCAAGGACCAAGCTGCAAGAGAACCCCAATGGAAAGGGCTTTTTTATTCTTTTGTATATGTGTACAGACAAAAAGCGGTCAGCCACGATCTGCGGGTCTGTTAACTCTAATCTCAATGAAGGTCTCAAAGGATGCACGTAGAACTGATTTTGAAGGTCCCTGGTCCATAGCGTGTGTGGTAAATCTGCAGAGGAAAAATATAAAACCGACCACTTTTGTCTTGATAAATGTTTCTATTTCATGGAAAGGCTGGAATCTGTTATTTATAGAATTCGCCGATAAGATTTTAATAATTGCTGGAGTTTTGAATATGAATTTGATACCTACAAAAAATTATGAAATTCTGGGCGATCTTTTTGAGTTGAAAAATGTACTCTCAGCCAACTTTCCGTTTTGTAGATCGGAGTCACCGCGGAACACGATATATATTTCATCAACAACTTCACCTTGAGAGAGTAACTGAACAGATAACAAGTAATGGTGAAAAGTCAAGGCCTCCTGATACCCCGTGCTTGAAAGCAGCAGCCAATAAATCCGTAACACAAGGTACACAGCCCGGCCCTGAGGAAGAACCCATTAGAATAACAGAAGGGTTTGGAAACGCGTCGGCCATCTGGCTGTAGGCACACAACACTGCGACACAATAATGAATGTACCTGAACAAGTTTTGGTGTATAGGATTTAATGCCTGTTTTAAGAAAAAAATGATGAAAGTGTAATCGTTTATGAATTATTTTTCATTTATTCTTGTTTGACACATTGTTTTGAAATGTATTGAAATGTTCGAAACATTGCGTTTACTTGCATCCCCAGTAAAAGGGATATTTTCAGCCTCTGTATATTGTGAAATTTGAAAATTGTTGAAATGCATGATTTATGACAAATGCATACCATCTTTAAATAAATAATAGAAGGCACACACCAGCTGAATAAACCAGTTCTGGTCTGTTAAAATCGAGTCCTGGCACTTTCTTCTTTATCAAACTTTCCGTTTTGGGCATGCCCAATGAAAGTTGAAAATATGTACAATTAGATGCCTGAAAATGGATTGGTGTGTCTACATCAAAGTCTTTCAGAATCTCCAGCAGGCAAAACCTTCCGGTTTGGCTGCCTAATTTACCCTATTGATTACATATTTGTTCCAGTATGGCAGAATAGTTTTTTCAAGCAATTCAAGTTACATCGTTTTGAAGACAGCGATCACTGTGCAGCCTCTACCGTCCACCTCTTAGAAGAGGAAACAATTGTTGATAAAGTATGACCTTTACTAGTAGAGTATATCAAGAGAAGACTCGATCCCATGCATTTAAAACGATTATTAGAATATCAAGCCTTCCTTTCAGAGCAAGAAGATTTCCTGTCAAGCGGAGATAAACTTGTGTGGTGTAAGACTGCAACTGATAACGCGGGTGCATGCTTGCAAATTTCATTAGAACGAAGGCTAGCACAGTCAGTCACATTTCATGTTCACTGGAGTAAAAATGATTCGAAGTCTCTTGCCAAAAAATGAAAAGAAAAATACATAAATGCAAAATTCGTTTAGCTGTGGCTTATCAAATGCCATTATCCACGTCATTAATCATCTAAAATATGAAAGGCTCCTTAAAGATAAGACGGCCTACTCTAATAGTAAATTGAATACAGTGGTAGACGTCCTACAGCAAGGGTATAATTGGACATTTTGGTAATTAGTAAATAGGCATTGCAATTCAAACTAGACATCACTTGCATGTATGATAACGGAGGAAAATGAGGTTATTCACTTAAATGACTTACACAGGCTTCCTAAAAAGAGTTCTAGCTGTAATGCATCTAACTGACGACCCTATTGTAAAATACTGCTCCGTGAAGAGAAGTAAGAACACCAAACTATCACTGAAATGAAGCCCACCAGCTGGCCTGGATAACCTTACAGCAGCAATAATCAAAACAGACTGGCGGGCCAAAACGTTATCACCATTTGTTCAGTGGCTAGCACAGACAAGAAACATTCCAATGTCCTGGAAAGGGACTGTAGAGAAACTCATTTTAAAAAAGAGAGATGGAAGTTGAACAAGTAATTATAGATTGATTAGTCTCACAGATGTAATTTCAAAGGTATCAGCAAAGTTAACTATATCACATCTGGAGGAGTGGATCAAAAACAATGATTTACAACTAATAAAGCAGGTAGGATTTCGGGAAGGCCCCTCGGCATAGGCTACTGGTTTGTTTTATGGGCCTTGTACGTAAATTAAATGAGCTGAAGAGCAAGTTACATACCGTCAGTAACACCTTTTCTGGTAGAGACTCTATCTAATTGCAGACTCATCCCCTTAGAATTTTCCCACAGGCATCAGACTGGATCCAGTAAACTTCAAAGCCATACGTCTGTACTTCGGGAAGTGGCACCCGCAGCCTCACGAAGATGACGTCCGAGCCAGATGTGACATATGCAAGCCCATAAAGGTGGCACCCATGCACGCTGACATCAGTTGCTTTCCTGACAATTCTGTGCCTGTAAACACAGAGCAAAAATCAAATTGATCATGACCAGTGTCTTTTCAAATAAAAACAGTTCGGATCAAATAACAGGTAGGATGGGATGAGCGGCGAGGAATCTGCGGCTAAAGTCTCTGCCAGAAAAGGTGTTACAGAAGATAAGTAACTAGTTCTTCTGATAGAGACTTCTAACCACAGACTATTTACCTTAGAACAGATAAGAGCAGTACCTAGTAGGAGGTGAGTCTGAAGTGGCTCAGACCAAAACATCCTGCAACACCAAACTGGCAAAATACCTGCTGCACCAGACCTGGCTCCCCAGACAGTAGTGCTTTGTGAACATATGGAGGGATGCCCACGTAGCAGCCCGACAGATGTCCAGAATAGGGACTCCACGTGCCAATGCAGTGGTAGCAGCTTTGGCTCTGGTTGGATGAGCCTGCAAGCCTTCTGGAGTCTGCTTTTTCACTAGTGTATAGCAGATCTTTATGCATAGTATGATCCAGGGACCAATGGTTCTTTTCTACACCTCCTTTCCTTTCTCCGCTCCTGTGAACCCGATATAGAGCTGAACGTCCACACGGTGCTGTCAGGTGCGATCAATATAAGAATAAAGAGCCCTCTTCGGATCCAGCCAATGAAGTTGTTTCTCCTCATTAAAGGGGTGGGGTGGAGAGAACGCCAGAAGGGATGAGTTTGCTTGACGTGCCAAGGAGTCTCTTGTTTAGGCAAAAAACAGTTAAAAAAATTAAGATGTCCAGATAGATCAAGTGTACGGAGAGTTCACAGAGACATCCTGAATCTTGCTCACCCTCCAAACCGATGTAATGACCACCATGTAGACTGTTTTCAGTATGAGCAATCTGAAAGGACAGTTATACATGGGCTCCAATAGAGAACACATGAGAAAGGTAAAAAATAAATTAAAATCTCCCTGGGACATAACAAATGAGAAGGGAAATACAAATGTTGAAGCCCTTTAAGGAATCACAACCGGTGATTTAAACAGGGAAGGCTGGTCTGGTAATATTAGAAAGGCTAAAATAGCTGACAGATAAACTTGGAGCTAAGCCTCAGATGGAGGTCAGATCCCCATTTCTTCCAGATGGCCACCTCATTCCAGAAGCGATGCATCGCTTACCACTGTCAGCTCCCGGTGGGGAAGAGAGGGCAGTCTGCTGCTGACACAATCGCAGTCCTGCAGCCACAACTGTAGGCCTTTTGCAATCTCATCCAAAATCTGGACAGTGTCAGAGATGTTCCCACAATGTTGTTGCCACGGGGGACTTCAGATCCCACTGCAGAGCCTGAATATACCATCTGGCGTGTGTGACCAGCAGGATGCAAGAAGCCATCAGTCCCAGCAGCCTGAGAGTCGGCCTCACTGAGATCCATGACCGGGGCTGAAAGATCAAGATCATTGTGGACACTGGATCAAGAACATATTGGAGCAGGTAGGTTGCATTTCCTTAGACGTGTATATATATCCCCCTAATCTAAATAGAAATGCATCCAAGATCCTAAAACAAAGATTTCTCAACTCCAACCCAGAAACATTAATTTCTGAACCGTATTTCTGCTAAAAAAAAGAAGCTATTATAAGTGATCTTATTTTCTACACTAAAAGAAGAGCACAATGGAGGAAAGCCTCGCTCACTGTCTCAGCTCAAGATCACTGCATCCAGGAAAATTCCTCATGGGCTCAAACTCTCAGAAGCCCCCTCACTCGATTATAGAGCTGAGGTAGCCATCTCCCTACACAATAATCCTCGTCAATCTAAGACCAGAACCTAGAAATCTTTCATGAAACCTTCACTATTATGAAAAATTCTATAACTAATGGAACATTTCCCCTCACAAGGCTATCTTGACTCTGCAGGCTTCTCTCAGGAACCCAGTGATGTTACCTCATACCCTTGCTGCATTAAGCGCTCCACCTTCTCCTCCCACTTGCTTCCCCGTGGTGTGCTACACACACAACACCAACTCTCCACCACCTTCTGAGGCACATTTTTCCCTATCCATTTAGCACCAAATTAGACTACCACCTTACTACCCTGCTAAAATAGCATACACAGGGATACAGCCAAGGAAATAACCATACAACCTCAACTATTCCCTAACGGCTGAATACACCCTCCTAAATACTTCAAATACACTTAAGGCACTCCCTTTGGCCCAAACGATCTCACGCACGATGCCTGATTATCCACTTCTGAACAATATCACACAACATACGCTTCTACCTGCCCAGATCTCCTCCACTCCTCACGTTGCATCCCATCTACACCTCGACCTAGACCCAGACCTGCAACATTCTAACACAACAGTCTTAAGACCCCCTCCCTTCTCTGGGCCTTTGGACCCAAACCTCAACTTCTTGCTCTCACATATCACTAGAATCCATACTTCATGTAATTACATGGGACCTACAACTACTTAACGTAAACCTACAAAATCTAATAAGCATCACCTCAAAACTATCAAACAACAGATGGAACTACAAAGTTTCCCGTAAGGTATGGCCATAATCAGGTTCCGGTTACTAAATATCGCTTTAGGCGGCCTTCAGGCCGCACAACCAACAGGACGCCTACTCTCTCAGCATCTCCCCATCTGAGATGGAGAACAAGACCCTACCACACTCGGCCCTCAAGACAACAATCCTCTCTCTCTGAAGATTCCGGTAACAGAGCAGATTTGGGCCAAATAGAAACAATTCTTACAAACCCATACAGAGAACCAAGGCTAAATCACAGAACATTCAGCAAGGCCTCGGTGAATGGGAGAAGATGCTCAGCTGAAGTGTGACCAGGCTGTAGTACCTTCGTATAGAGATTAGTTTGGATCTCTTGCAGCTCTCCATACCAGTTATCTTTCTGATACTGGCCAATATCATCATCACACATGTCTGAATCAATCTCTGGAGCAGGAGAACAATGTCCAAATCAGAAGGATTTGTCAACAACAGCACTGAATACGGATTTGGACGAGATTGGCGTGAGGCTTTCTGAGGCTGGCAGGCCCAGGTTGTTTGACACCAGCATAGTCACCATTGGCATCAATGGCTGATACTGGGCTACAGTTGGAGACGCTAGGGACAGAGTCTGTGACAGAGAAGGTTCTGTTGGGGAAACGTTCGGCTCCATGGGGCCAAAAGTACACCAGAGGGATCAGACAGCGCAAATAAATACATCATTGCTGACTAAAGATCCTGGATATATGCAGGAGTAGGTCTGGTGAACTTAGGTTGGCACAGAGCAGGAATCAGAGCCAGCTCTGCATAACAACTAAAAGAGCAGATCCTAGAGAAGTGACTTCCACAAACCCTATCCGGTGCTTAGGGGGGCTTGACGGGGAAGAACTCAACTAGATTTCTTCTTTTTCTTGCATTTACTGGATGAATTCGACCTGGATGTCTTCAAGCGAGTAGTCACAGTAACAAGACCGGGATCGGCCCAGCCACCCAACTTTGACACAGGGACTTCTAGCGCTGGGCGATGAAAAGCTTGACTTCATGCTCCCAGATAGCCTTAGGGTGCAACTGAGTAGTCAACATAGGCCAAAGAGTTGCTGGTCAACCACAGGCAGACCAAGTGGGAGTCAGTCACTGACATCTATGGATGGCATTCCCCACACAGGTTAAACCCTATAGATTTGTTGGGAGACATCCCTTGCACACTGGTTATAGAATTTGTTAGATTAACTCAGAGACAAGAGGTAGCTCCGGAAGGAACTGATGTCAGCTCGCACGTGTGGTGCCTAGATGGGCCCGCGCACGTCACACCCGACAAGGGCGACGTGAGCACAGAGCCGCCAGCGCTGCCTCGAGGCGCACAGAGATGCTGCTCTGAAGTTATCCGGATCCAGTCAGAAGCCTGGGGGAATATTCTGAGGTGAGGAATCTGTGGTTAGAAGTCTATCAGAATCAAAGATTATGTTGTTGCTTTCACAACAGAATTTGATTTTTAGATCTAGGATGTCCCTGAGAGAAATTGGGTCCCTTGAAGATCCCTTCTGGCTTACTATTATTTATTCATTCACTTCTAATGGGACACACATAGGAATTTATATTCCAGGGTGCTTCTCAAGAAGAAATTAAATTTAAAAGGTTGTCACTGTGTTTAGAAGACTTACAACAAGCCTTAAAAGAAATACTCTATTCCTCCAAAAATGGGCGGAATGCACATCTCGAGTCTTCTGTATGACAGGATGACCTGATATCACTACATATGCCGTAGGTCTGCAAGGAAAACTTGATGCCTTGTCCAACTACTGCAAAGTTAACCACCTTACTGTGAATGTAGACAGCCTAAATCATGGTTTTTTGTACAAACAACCACACTTGATATGGTCTCTTGGTTCCTAGACAATAATGTGCACATAGGAAATTCATATAATGTATTTTATTTATTGTATGAAATGTGGATCTTCATAGAGATGATCCACATACATTTATTGCATGTAATCCATTTGAAAATATACATAAGTAATCGCACTTCGATACAAATGTAAAAAGCTTTAAAAAAATCAAAAATGTTTAAAACAAGGCATTTCATTTTCTGGAAACCTTAAAAATTGTCAACTCCCACCCACAGATTGTACTCCAAATCCAAGAAAAAGTGGTGTCAAAAATTGAGAGTGTCTAAAGTGCAATGCAGGACAAATCAAAACAACCCAATCCAAGTCTTGTATGCCATTATTACACAGATCAAATATTCTATCTTTGAAAGTCACTTGTTACCAGGCTCTAGTAACAATTCTTAATGGCAAACTATTCATTTATAACTTTAAAATGAAAAGTACGATATGGTGATTATTTCAAGTCAAACAGGGCTGCGTTTTTAGTTCATTACATGAAGCGATAATAGCACTAACATTTTCCCTCCGAGTACAATACTCAGTATTTAATTTTATATTCACACTAGAAGTTAACAATTTTAGATGGAATGCCAGTTGATTTCGTGTCATGTACTCTGTATCGTTCTGCTGGTGCTCATACAGTTCTAATGCATAGAGAACATTTTTGCAGAGTATACTATATTTCTTCTTTTGATTAAATATTTCATGGTACTATAAATTGTGCAAAGGGTTCTCTTCACAACGAAGAAGCCAATGCCCCCATTGTAAAAACAGATGCTAGCCCTAGGGGGGAGGTGCTATTCAAACAAACATCCTAACAGATTGCCTGAAAGGCTGTTAAAGTATTCAAATTACAACGTTTAGGCAATGTATAACCCTCCAAAACATTATTAAAAGTCCAAAATTTCACAAGAATGGCTTCGATGGCTTACATTAAACATTGAAGTATTTTTATACGATTAATAAATGTCTACGACCATGAGCATTATACAATCTTCTAAGGCCATTTGCATGCGATGTTACTTTGCAGGTCTAGTGTAATATGCGTTCTTTATCATTCAAAGTAGACAAAAGAATTTCCCCAAATAGGAGTACTTTTTTATTGTTTCTAAAGTTTCATTCACTAAGTACCATTCATTCTTTGTTATTTTGTTTAATATATTTGACCCTTAAAAATGAAAACTTTACTTTCATCAAATCTATCTTAAAGTAGTGCTCCGTGCTCTATCAGTAACAGCTAGCTAGACATTTTTGAAATTCCTTAAAGCTTATATAACTATATCATCTGTAAAAAGCATACACAATAGATATTGATTTCCTACCCTATGGGCATCTCCATTCAGTGTAGACAAAGTAGATGGTGAATCATATATGTAAAGTGAATATAATAAGAGTGCAATTAGGCATTCTAATTCTCAAAGAAAGACCTTGATCGCCACCTATTAAAACATGGCGCAAGGTTGTAGCATGCAAAGCTTATATTGAACATAATAGATGACAATCGATACCTAATCATTGTAGCTTTTTCCATTGTCAGCCTTCCAAATATTTAAAAGCTTCAGAATAATCTATAAATGCTGCATAAACAAACTGGACAGAGGGATACATGCATTATCCTGTAATTGATTTGAAATATTGCAATATTATCTAACGTTGAACTATTGACTCTGAAGCCTGCATGTATTACTGGTAATATTGCATTATCATTTACCCAGTTAATCAAATGATTAAAAATACTTTTTGCAAAAATCGTACTTCCTAAATCTAAGAATGATCTACCTATAATTACCAGAACGACTACGCGATCCTTTTTTATATAGAGGAACAACAATACTTCCAGTCCATGAACTTAACATTTTTCTCTTGATCGCATTAGTTAAATGGACAGAGTAAAAAAGTGGACCATGGAGTTGCTTATCTTTTTAATATGGTAATAGGGATTTGATCTGGTCCCATAGCTCCTGAAGGTCTGACCTTTAGAATACAATATTCAATCTGTTCCAAGGTAAAGGGTCCATATTCAAATGTAGGAATTAGAAGCACTCGAGTATCCACCAAATCCATCAAATCTGATGCATACGGTGCTGTGCAGAATTTGACCCATTCACCATCACTAACTGGGACTCGCTTTGACACAGAAATGTGCCCTTTAAACTCAGAGATTAACTTCAAATTTTTCCTAGTATTGTTTACACTTGCAGCCTTTGGCAAGGCAATCCAGAGTTGATCTGTAAGGAGCTATTTTCATAAGGGTTTGATGTCTAGTTCTTCTCATTTTCATTAGGTGAATTATCTACTCCACAATGGGGAGAAATATATAAGAGACAGCCAACCAGGCTATTTTATTTCCCTAGTGAGCTTGTAATTGAGCGACAATTTACTCACTGTAATCTTCCCGTAGATTCCTGTGTTAACTGAGATCTCATACCCAAATAAGATTTGATATAATTTCATACTGTACAATTGGAGTGGATTCTGACTTATCCTTTTCCTCAACACCATTTTTAGGTTTTAACTAAGATTGGTTAACTTTCTTGAATTCCAGTGCATTTGCACTCTGGAAAAATAAGTTGTATTCCCATTCATGTTCCAAAAATCTTCAACTAAGATGTCACAACTAGAAGATATTATTTTATTGTCACTATATATATTATCAATGACTGTCATTTTAGACAATAGGCAGAAAACTATAATTTGAGGTTATTATGTCATCTAATATAGACGACCCTTTGCTACAATAGTGGGTGTAAATAGTGGGAATTTCCCTTCCCAAGCTTTCATTTACGATGAAACAATCATGTTTCCTTAAAAAAATCCAAGTGTAGTGTTAGAACTGGCTATTTCTGGTAGGCTAAGGCGGACGCCAAAGCCAGGCAGAAACCACTAATCTAGTCAGGGCAAGGAAGTCACACGCCAAGATAACCCCTGCTCACCCCCTTGGTAGCTTGGCACGAGCAGTCTAGGCTAAACTCGAAGGGCAATGTGTAAAGCATTTGCGTCAGCGCACAATAGCAACAACATACTAGGTACACCACAAAAGAGACTCCACACAAGGTTATTATAAAAATACCTTTTGTATTGTAAAAGCACATCAGATAAAATCACACATATACATGGTGCCAATTGGCACGGGCAATATTCACATGGGACTATTCACAAGACAGGGCCACATGGGCCACTGTCATATTCAACACTTTCCGAAATAGGAATACTTGTCAGAAGTTAGAATAAGCATATCAAATCACTGTAGCACAAAGTAACAGTTATGAATCACATCCAGTAACTACTGGGAACAGGTAAGTACACACTACGCAACCCTAAACACCTTAGGAGCATGTCACGCAGGTACCCAGGACCTCACTAGGACCACCTGTACTAGAAAGAACAACCACCTAAGGATGAAATCCACTTAGGGGTATAAATCAGGACTCACTACCCATGATGCATGAATATACATTCAGAGGAGTAGTAAAGAAAGAAAACACATGATGTATAGACCTACACATTCAGCGGTGTTCAGGACAGAGCACATGATGCAATCAAAATACATTCAGGGGTGCAGCGCAAGAAGACACATGATGACTAAACATTCAGAGGTGCAGCGCATGAAAAGAAAGACACATAATGCATCCAACATTCAGAGGTGTCAAGAGTAAAGCAATAGCGCAAAAATCACATGAGGCCTAAAAACCTTCAGAGGTGCAGGAATAACACATGATGCAAAAGATCACATTCAGAGGTGCAATAACCATGCCATTGCGCAAACTCACATGAGCCACCACCTGTGGCAGTCCCTAGGCCAATGGCCTTGTTGGGGCTCAGACGCCCTGAGTCTCAGTGTCAGGGTGCGCTGCCATGCAGCGCCAGTCTCAAAGTTCAAAAAGCCTAAACGTGGCAGGTGCCCACTAAGTGCTGGGCACCTGGAGAACAACAGAACTGCGCCACCTGAGCCACACAGGCTCTCAAAACACTGAGCCAAACGTTGGAGCCACACCGGCTCTTAAAGCAATGGTGCCCCCATGAGCCTCACCGGACTCTAGCCCTCACACTCAGGGGCAGGAGGGGACGAGCACCGAAAATATGCCCCGAAGCCCCCTTCTCGAATATGGCCCTCTCTGGAGCCAAACGGGCTCTACACGTCGTTGGGGCGGCCCGCTGCCATCCGGGGCCGCCCTGAAGCAGTGCCTCCAACCCGGCACCAACACAAAGAAATGCGGGCCCTCAAGAGCCCCTCGCGGGCTCTGTGCTCTCGGTGGGGCGACCCACTGCCATTCGGGGCCGCCCTTCCTTGGTGCCTCGACCGGCACCACGAGAACCCTTCTGCTCCCTCACGGAGCAGCAACAGCACTGCCCCCGCCTCACCCGGTCCACACGGAGCCCCCCAGCCCTTCAACTCACCGGGCCTCAGGGGCGGCTCCTCCGGGCGGCGGCTCTCTTCTTCTGGCCAGCGCGGGGCTCCTCTTCCACCACGGAGCCCCGCCGGGCCGCTCAGACGCTCTCCTCTCGCTGCAGGGCTCCCTCGGCACACGGGAGCCCTGTTAACCGGCCGCCATCTCCCCGCGCCTTCCTCCTCTTCCTGGGCCCGGCGGTGAACACGAGCGACGGGCCAATCCCATCGCGGCCCTCGCAGCGAGCCTCCCAGTGACGTCGGAGCGTCGGCGGGCCAGGCAGCCAATCCCAGCGCGACTCTCGAGGGCAGGCCTCTTGCAACGGCCAATCAGAGCGCGGCTCCTGTCGGTGAGGGACCAATCGGGTCCCGGCCCCTTCGTTCTCCTCTCCTCGGCTCCTGATCGCCTTCAGGCCCCCGGGCCGCAGCGGTGACAACACGGGGCAATGCCGGGTGGGCACCGGCCTCCATTAAATGCAAAATAAAAGCGCTACTAAGCGCTTGGGCCAGATAAAGCGCTCCAAAACGCTAAAGGGCAAAAACACGCGCCCTCCAGCCCAGGATTACAGATAAAGCGCTATCAGCGCCAGGAATCAAACCATAGCGCCTCCAGCGCTACAAGGACCAAGACGGATTTAAAAATAAAGCGCTCCCAGGCGCACTCAGCAGCAAAGTCCTCCAGGCACTTCCAGGCTAGAATAAGCCTTGGCAAAAGCAAGCAAGAAGTCCTCAGCAGTCTGCAGCAGGGGACCACAGGCAAAGGGGTCCCCCAGGGATCCAGGAAGGTCCATCAGGTGCCCAGGGCTGGGCAGAGCCAGGGATTCCCCTGAGCTCAAGCAGCAACAGCCCCTGGCAGATTCAAGTTGAAGACAAGAACCAGTTGGAGGGAGACACAGCTCCTTCTTATAGCCAGGAATGTCTTTGAAGTACTTCGTGCAAGGGACCCTGAGTGCTGGAATGTTTCTGGTTTACGTCTTTCCTGACAGCTTCAGGGCCAGAGGTGACAGTGAGCCGTCAGGAAGGAGAGCTAGCAGGGTGGCCGACAGGCACGGCCCGGCACCACCAGACGCTCTTTCCTCCCATCCCTGACAGCAGAGGGGCCTTTCATCCACGGCTGACTCAGACCCCCTCCTCTGGGGCCTTGCAGACCCTGCAGACCCTGTCCTACTCAAACCGGACAGTCCATCCACCAGCAGGTCCAGGCACTCCTGGGCAGACTCACCAGCCAATCACACGCTAGCACCAACTTACACAATTATGCCAACTTCCAAAAGTGGTACTTCTAGACTAGACACAGGCATGCTTCATACATCATTTTGCAGCATTCATTCTCACGAGTTGATACATATCAAACTCGACCCCTGCACTCCCCACACAACAGGATCTACCATGGGCATACATATTCCCCATTCATTCCTATGGGAGGGCAGGTCACTCACTCTTCATACAGAGAGCTCAAGCACTTTACACTGTACCACAGTGAAAAAAGTGCGCAGAGGCCTAGAATCACCAACACCAGGTTCCAGAAACAGGCTAGGAAAAAGCAAAAAGTCTAGGGGTGAACCTGCCCAAAAGGGCCGGGTCCAACACAGCCCCCTTCCAGCCAAAACGCAGGGTAGACCAATCACTCCACTGATGGGCTTCACTGCTTTGGGCGACAAAAACCACGGACACGGACCTGCCCGGCAGGGACAACCCCTGGTTTTTCGCCACTCTGAACCTACTGGTTACCTCTAAACACTAACTCTCTGACCCAACTAGGACACCCCACTGGTACTCCCTAGTCATCCACAGCCAAGACCATCCAAATCACAGGTCCTAACCAATCCACAGAGCGGGGGGCAATAACCCCTGGCACACAATAGCCATTCTCCACTCCCTCTCTCAGTGTAGCTACAACTACCACTGATCCAACAACCTAGGGTCCACACCCCCCAAGCTGACCAGAGGTCTCGGGTAAGAATGCCCCACCCTACCTCTACTTCTGGTTTTCCGCACCCTCACAGAGAAGCATTCACCAGAACACAATTCTCCTACCAGCTCAGGACCTCACTCCATCACTGGTCTACCACCTGGAAACTATTCCACTTCTGAGGTACAAGCACACCGCACAGTCCCTCTTCAAGCAGGTGGGGGGACACAGTCCACAGCAAAGCCCCCTTTCCTCTACCTTAGTGGAAACAACAAACTGCATGCGGGCCCCAGAACACACAGCATGGGCAGCCCCCTCAGTCTCTTCCGCTGATCCACTTTGGCAGAGATTCCTCTTGACCTAGAAGTTTCCTAATCTCCCAACCTAAGATCTAAACCCTCAGGTTGCACCGGGGTCAGAAGTAAGGACACCGTCCCTCTGCACCCCCTTCCAGTTCCATGACTACAGGCCCAGTATGTCTCAGGCTAGACAGAGCACACGCCAGCGGCGTATCAGCGACACACTCTCCTCCAGTACTCCCTATCACAGGGTGATTCTCAGTATGTCCCAGGCTAGACAGAGCACACGCCAGCGGCGTATCAGTGACACACTTTCCTCCAGTACTCCTTCCAGGTCAGGCCACAACCCCAACCCGGCTTTCCCCCCTCCTCGGGGAATAACCTCCAGAGGCCCCACGAATGGTCAAGCACTCTAGACGGTCAAATGCTCAGCGAGCCAGGACTTCTGCACCCTCCACTTAGGAGCGGTACTGCCCAACACTAGGACCGCCGGAGTTCTGGTTACAGACACTCCCCGTCCTCTAGACACAGGAAGATCCTCCTCAACTGACCTGTATGTACAGCCTAGGCCCCTGACCTGGCGCTCCCTTAGGGAACCCTCCGGGCCCTGAGATAAGGTTTCAGGCCAACGTGGGACACACCGTCCCACACTCACTCCGCCTCCACTGAGACAGGACGTGAGCCCCTACACCCCTACCATCGTAATGGGATCTAGCTGGGCTACACATGAACCTCTTCCCCTACACGGGATCATCAGATACACAAGCCACTGCTTTTAGAATCACTCCCTAATGCCACTGCAAGACATCTAGCACACCGCCAGACATCCACCTTCTTGTCCAGTTCCTCTGCAGGACCTCCTGCACACCACCAGAGGTACACCTCTCATGCAAGCTCTTTAACAAAAAGAAAACTCACACCAACTCCTCCAGTTCAGCACCACATAACTCATGCGCACACTCCCCCCCTCGGACTGGTAAGGCAGTTTTTACCACCCCTGATCACTCAACCTGACCACCCGTGACACAGGTACCAAACTCTGGGAGCGGGGAATGGGATTTCACACGCACTGGACACATTTAAAGCTGCCACCACTGGATCCTACCACACTGGGGAATCCAGACACACACACTACACTCAGGGAACAACCACCCTCCTGAGCTAGTCTTTTCTCCTCACACTCCCTCTCTCTCCTATCTACCCACACACACACATGGGGATAGGATTTGGGATTGGACACTGGACCCAGCAAGGGATTCCTAATCTATGGGAACCTCCCCCTCTACTGGCGTCCCGCCCTGTCACTTTCTCTCATCTGCCGCTAAACATAAAGCGCAGAAACACATTTGAAAATGACACTCTTGAGGAAAAAAATCAAAACAATAATCCCAAACATGTGACTATCTGAAAAAAACAATTGTAGAGTTTTGTAATGTAGCCAGTTGTCGCTATGGCACTGCGCAAACACAAGTCCAAAATCCGCACCGCTGACCCACCAATGTTAGAACTGGCTATTTCTGGTAGGCTAAGGCGGACGCCAAAGCCAGGCAGAAACCACCAATCTAGTCAGGGCAAGGAAGTCACACGCCAAGATAACCCCTGCTCACCCCCTTGGTAGCTTGGCACGAGCAGTCTAGGCTAAACTCGAAGGCAATGTGTAAAGCATTTGCGTCAGCGCACAATAGCAACAACATACTAGGTACACCACAAAAGAGACTCCACACAAGGTTATTATAAAAATACCTTTTGTATTGTAAAAGCACATCAGATAAAATCACACATATACATGGTGCCAATTGGCACGGGCAATATTCACATGGGACTATTCACAAGACAGGGCCACATGGGCCACTGTCATATTCAACACTTTCCGAAATAGGAATACTTGTCAGAAGTTAGAATAAGCATATCAAATCACTGTAGCACAAAGTAACAGTTATGAATCACATCCAGTAACTACTGGGAACAGGTAAGTACACACTACGCAACCCTAAACACCTTAGGAGCATGTCACGCAGGTACCCAGGACCTCACTAGGACCACCTGTACTAGAAAGAACAACCACCTAAGGATGAAATCCACTTAGGGGTATAAATCAGGACTCACTACCCATGATGCATGAATATACATTCAGAGGAGTAGTAAAGAAAGAAAACACATGATGTATAGACCTACACATTCAGCGGTGTTCAGGACAGAGCACATGATGCAATCAAAATACATTCAGGGGTGCAGCGCAAGAAGACACATGATGACTAAACATTCAGAGGTGCAGCGCATGAAAAGAAAGACACATAATGCATCCAACATTCAGAGGTGTCAAGAGTAAAGCAATAGCGCAAAAATCACATGAGGCCTAAAAACCTTCAGAGGTGCAGGAATAACACATGATGCAAAAGATCACATTCAGAGGTGCAATAACCATGCCATTGCGCAAACTCACATGAGCCACCACCTGTGGCAGTCCCTAGGCCAATGGCCTTGTTGGGGCTCAGACGCCCTGAGTCTCAGTGTCAGGGTGCGCTGCCATGCAGCACCAGTCTCAAAGTTCAAAAAGCCTAAACGTGGCAGGTGCCCACTAAGTGCTGGGCACCTGGAGAACAACAGAACTGCGCCACCTGAGCCACACAGGCTCTCAAAACACTGAGCCAAACGTTGGAGCCACACCGGCTCTTAAAGCAATGGTGCCCCCATGAGCCTCACCGGACTCTAGCCCTCACACTCAGGGGCAGGAGGGGACGAGCACCGAAAATATGCCCCGAAGCCCCCTTCTCGAATATGGCCCTCTCTGGAGCCAAACGGGCTCTACACGTCGTTGGGGCGGCCCGCTGCCATCCGGGGCCGCCCTGAAGCAGTGCCTCCAACCCGGCACCAACACGAAGAAATGCGGGCCCTCAAGAGCCCCTCGCGGGCTCTGTGCTCTCGGTGGGGCGACCCACTGCCATTCGGGGCCGCCCTTCCTTGGTGCCTCGACCGGCACCACGAGAACCCTTCTGCTCCCTCACGGAGCAGCAACAGCACTGCCCCCGCCTCACCCGGTCCACACGGAGCCCCCCAGCCCTTCAACTCACCGGGCCTCAGGGGCGGCTCCTCCGGGCGGCGGCTCTCTTCTTCTGGCCAGCGCGGGGCTCCTCTTCCACCACGGAGCCCCGCCGGGCCGCTCAGACGCTCTCCTCTCGCTGCAGGGCTCCCTCGGCACACGGGAGCCCTGTTAACCGGCCGCCATCTCCCCGCGCCTTCCTCCTCTTCCTGGGCCCGGCGGTGAACACGAGCGACGGGCCAATCCCATCGCGGCCCTCGCAGCGAGCCTCCCAGTGACGTCGGAGCCTCGGCGGGCCAGGCAGCCAATCCCAGCGCGACTCTCGAGGGCAGGCCTCTTGCAACGGCCAATCAGAGCGCGGCTCCTGTCGGTGAGGGACCAATCGGGTCCCGGCCCCTTCGTTCTCCTCTCCTCGGCTCCTGATCGCCTTCAGGCCCCCGGGCCGCAGCGGTGACAACACGGGGCAATGCCGGGTGGGCACCGGCCTCCATTAAATGCAAAATAAAAGCGCTACTAAGCGCTTGGGCCAGATAAAGCGCTCCAAAACGCTAAAGGGCAAAAACACGCGCCCTCCAGCCCAGGATTACAGATAAAGCGCTATCAGCGCCAGGAATCAAACCATAGCGCCTCCAGCGCTACAAGGACCAAGACGGATTTAAAAATAAAGCGCTCCCAGGCGCACTCAGCAGCAAAGTCCTCCAGGCACTTCCAGGCTAGAATAAGCCTTGGCAAAAGCAAGCAAGAAGTCCTCAGCAGTCTGCAGCAGGGGACCACAGGCAAAGGGGTCCCCCAGGGATCCAGGAAGGTCCATCAGGTGCCCAGGGCTGGGCAGAGCCAGGGATTCCCCTGAGCTCAAGCAGCAACAGCCCCTGGCAGATTCAAGTTGAAGACAAGAACCAGTTGGAGGGAGACACAGCTCCTTCTTATAGCCAGGAATGTCTTTGAAGTACTTCGTGCAAGGGACCCTGAGTGCTGGAATGTTTCTGGTTTACGTCTTTCCTGACAGCTTCAGGGCCAGAGGTGACAGTGAGCCGTCAGGAAGGAGAGCTAGCAGGGTGGCCGACAGGCACGGCCCGGCACCACCAGACACTCTTTCCTCCCATCCCTGACAGCAGAGGGGCCTTTCATCCACGGCTGACTCAGACCCCCTCCTCTGGGGCCTTGCAGACCCTGCAGACCCTGTCCTACTCAAACCGGACAGTCCATCCACCAGCAGGTCCAGGCACTCCTGGGCAGACTCACCAGCCAATCACACGCTAGCACCAACTTACACAATTATGCCAACTTCCAAAAGTGGTACTTCTAGACTAGACACAGGCATGCTGCATACATCATTTTGCAGCATTCATTCTCACGAGTTGATACATATCAAACTCGACCCCTGCACTCCCCACACAACAGGATCTACCATGGGCATACATATTCCCCATTCATTCCTATGGGAGGGCAGGTCACTCACTCTTCATACAGAGAGCTCAAGCACTTTACACTGTACCACAGTGAAAAAAGTGCGCAGAGGCCTAGAATCACCAACACCAGGTTCCAGAAACAGGCTAGGAAAAAGCAAAAAGTCTAGGGGTGAACCTGCCCAAAAGGGCCGGGTGCAACATGTAGCAATCCATGGTGATCAGCTTTGATACTTCTAAGGAATGTAGGAAAATTCATATATGTAGCTAGGCTTGCACTTTATGCGGAAATTCAGATGGGACGAACAACGAAAGCCCTTAAGATTACAGCATCACTTTCCTTTAGTGCATTAATAAACTTTAATCACAAATATGGGTGGATTTTCGTTGTGCCCCCTACTCAAAGTCTAGATTAGTAAAATACGTCCCATGGTACTTTAATGTTCCAAAATTCGATGTCTTGACCCTAGAGTAGTAGGAGAGCCCTTTAGAAAGATTCTATTTGAAACAATATTTAAATCTATCCTCATGGTAAAAGTTTCAGGCAATGCGGTGTGAAATAATTCTCTACTCCTGGGCAGAAATGGTTGAAGTGGAAATCACAATAAAACATAATGTCTATGTTGAAAAAAGACACAATGTAGTGAGATAAATTGGGCATAAACACTATTAAAACTATAAGCTAATACCAAAATAACCATTTGGGTTGGACGATACTTCTTATTGTAAACATTTCCGTGCCAAAGCAATTTTCATAAATCAACTTTATGTATTTCCCTAAGAAAGGATAAAACACACTTAACAAAGAAACCATCAATTGCTCCAACTTTAAGATCGCAAGGAAAATAAATTTATTTCCTTGTATCCATGAACTACTGGATGTCAAAACTTAGTTAGCATGTAGTTCAATATTCCCTGTTTTAGGCTTTTGGTCAGATTTGCAGGCAAAATAAAGTATCCAGCTTTGTAAATGCAATAATGGATGATCAGTGACCCACGTGCCAGGTGATAGTCTATTGTTCCTTGCTAGTGGATTGTCCAATGTTCCTAGCGAGTGGTAGAACGTTTTTAAAGCCTGTTTGTTTAAAAATGATTCCACTTTTTAGAAGCCTTAGGCAATAGATATTTTATTCCAATATGCATTTGTAGATACTGCAATAGGGATACCTCGTTTTTAAATTCCTCTTAAACAGTATTCTACATAACATGAATTTTATTTTGTATTTTCATGTTTTATAGACAAAATTAGGTTACTGGGCCTGTGATGCACCTGTCCTATGGGGATGTAAGGCAATTTGCACGGTGCTGCCAACACTGAACCTTCACGGGGGAGTTTGGAGGGTTGTGTGAAAGACAAGCTTGCACTACTGTGAGCTCCCTCCTCAGTGTGCGCAGTAGGCTTGCACTTGTCTGTGCTGTACCGCTTCAATGCGTCACAGATCCTGCTCATTTTTGGGGAAATCTTGTATTGCTTAGGACTACTCTGCAGCACTTTTGAAAGTTAGTGATAGAGAAGAAAACCTTGGCATTGTACTGTTGGCTTTGTCAGTTTGTTGAGCCGAGGCACATGTCTGAATGTACTGCAACTCGCCTTCCCTGCTCCCACTTCAAGAGGTTATTTTTTCCCACTTCCAGGCTTTTTTTTTTCAGTCATCCGACAGTATTTTGAAAGGATGGCAGGAGTCCAAAAGCGGCGGAAATAGAGCAGCCCTCCCAAATGTTACACCCAAAGAGCTCTTAGTTCAAGTATGACTGAAAATATTTTTGTTATGGTTTCAAGAGTCCAGCTAAGATTAATGGAAACAAAAATTAAACAAAAGCAACATGTTTTCTCTATCCTGGCGTTCAGAGAGCGGTTTCCCTTCCTTTTTGGCTCTCCACCAACTTGCTCTTTTTCTCGCTTTCACCATAATGCTTACTTTTCGGTGCTAGGGTATTTGCATTCACACGCAAAGTGAATTTCGTCTGCACTCCTGTAAATCAATCTGTCTGCTCCTCTCCAATGACGGCAGTGCATTAGGCTTTCATTTTCCACAAACTAACCTAGGAAAAATTTAGATTTGCAGCCTCTTGTTTATATTTCATTCATTGTTTTTTATAGTACTTATAAAGCTACACAATGAGTTATTGATAACAGAGATAGAGCAACACTGAGATGGCGGGAGCACAGAGGGCATGGTGCGACAGAGCAACAAGGAGACAGGGGTGCTAGCACCTCCCCAGACAGGCCATAGTGTATTGGGGCAGGGTGGGTTGAATGAAATGAGACACTGCCTGGGGCACACAAAGTGCTCCAGGCATAGCCCGGTTCAAACCAGTTGCTGGGGCACTCCAGCCCCAGCTCTGGCACGAAACTGGACAAAGGGAAAGGGGTGTCATTTATTTTGGATCATAAGAAGTCATCAAGACAATCACATAAACCAACACACGTTTTGATACCTAAAAAAGATCTAGCCGCTCAGGTCCAATTACTACCTGTATCCCTCTGTGGAAGAATGTGCACTGCATGACTGAAACTGCTGCGGTGTGCCATGCTTTTGGCTGCAACAGTATGCTTTGATGATGGATCAGTGATATTTCGTGTTGGCTTACAGGCACATATGTGCAAGTGATCAGGCTAGAAAACAAAGGGTCATATTGAGAAGACCAACGCATTAGATTTGATCCTAGCTCTAAATTGGTGATACCTAGTTGGAGTTCAGAAATCTGTTGCAGCTTTCAGTCCACTCACGCTCTTCTTCTTTGCGGTTCATTCTGTAGATCTGGAGCATGCATTTACTGCCCTGGTGGATAATATGAATGTATGAAGCTTATCTCTTGTTTATTTGTCACAACATCTTAGATTCCTTCCATTTCTTTGTTATATACATACTAACACTATTTTGCATTGCTTCCATCCTTTCGCTTGCCCTCACTAACTAATAGGTCTTGAACTTCAAACAGCCTTTCACTGGTGTGTAGCGAGAAAATAAAGACATTTTCCGGTTAATAAAGAAATTCCTGTTAACAATAGCAAAATAAAGGTTTGCAAACCAGAATTCACAACAGCAATTTCCATACCAATGAAGATAAAACGCCATGAAAACTAGATTTTTAAACCTAACACATTTCCTGTAATCACGCCGAAAATGTGCTAAAATAGCAAGTAAAAGACGGTAACGAGTCTATGAGGACTGTTATTTACTGACAAACCCGGGTGTAAATCGCTTCTGACATTCAAATGTGAAGTTAAACTATAAAGCAGAAATTCTACTGTTAGAATGAGGTTGGTAAAAAAACATAGTTGTTTAGGTCTCGGCCTGCTAAAGACTGCGCAGACATGCGCAGTCGAGCTAGCGAGACTTAATACGATAGAGTGAGTTTCTCTAGCGAGGTTTAGCCCCGCCCCTCTTCTCCATTGGCTGGCCTCCAAAATGGTGGCCGTTTTATAAAGACAAGGGGAACCCAACGGATAGCTAAGAACCATGGGTATAACTTTGTTATGGAAAACAATGGAACCTAGCTTATTCAACATATACAAAATGTAGTATAGAAACTCAATGGAAGCTATACAAATCAGGTTGTCCTGACCCAGCCGGGGCAGGAGTTTATTACCAGCAAACAATGTCAAATATACAATACAATTTTTAAGACACAAGCCTGTGCCGTACTGACAAAGAAAGGAGAAATAGATATAGGGTGAGAAAGAGGGTGATTATCAGGCAAGGAAAGAGAGCAAAGACAGGGCACTGCAGAAAATGAAAAGATTACTGGCAGTGTCGCCTGGAGTGGAATGTACACAAATTTCTTTAGAAAATATTATGAGTGTCAACCCACTCTTGGGTGTCGACGTTTCGATCCCTAAAAGCTCTATTGGATGCATGGGATCATCATCATACATACATCATACAGGCTGTATCCGGCATTGACCGAGCACCCCTGGGAGAGGCGGTTGTCTAACTATGACTAACGCCCGTTATCCACATTGCTGAAGCCCAGGGCGAGGCGAGCCACAAACTGTGTCTTCAACGAAAACGGAATACTGACGCAAAAGTATAGTACCACTGATGCCTCTATACTTCAGATTCCGACGCCAGCATACAATCTAAAAGTGCGGCCACCCACGGACGGACGTTGAAGCTTTTCAACATAATCATTGAACTCCACTGAAACTCACGTGGATGCTCAACCACATGGCTTTGCTCATTCAGGCATGTTTTGCTACTTAGATAAGTCCTGATGATGATCCCATGCATCCAATAGAGCTTTTAGGGATCGAAACGTCGACACCCAAGAGTGGGTTGACACTCATAATATTTTCTAAAGAAATTTGTGTACATTCCACTCCAGGCGACACTGCCAGTAATCTTTGCATTTTCTGCAGTGCCCTGTCTTTGCTCTCTTTCCTTGCCTGATAATCACCCTCTTTCTCACCCTATATCTATTTTTCCTTTCTTTGTCAGTACGGCACAGGCTTGTGTCTTAAAAATTGTATTGTATATTTGACATTGTTTGCTGGTAATAAACTCCTGCCCCGGCTGGGTCAGGACAACCTGATTTGTATAGCTTCCATTGAGTTTCTATACTACATTTTGTATATGTTGAATAAGCTAGGTTCCATTGTTTTCCAAAATGGTGGCCAGCCATTGGAGAAGAGGTCCCAGTGACGTTCTTCTTTCTCTTTAAGCCCCGTCCTTTTCAGATTGGGTTCCTTGACCTTCTGCTGAAGTAAAAGGTTTCTTATCTTCTTTATGGGTCCAGATGGCCCCATAAAGAAGATAAGAAACCTTTTAAGTCAGCAGGAAGTCCGGGAGCCCAGTCTGAAAAGGACGGGGCTAAAACAGAAATGTGTACCAGGGGCCGGAGCTCACTGCCACACCGCTTGGGTTCACCAATGGGGAATGTAGTGTTTTGAAAGTTTTAATTTGATTTCCTGCTGTTTTTATTTGAAGATAAAGCGTATTGACTACAGGTGGGTGCTAAAAAACAGTCGCTAACTACACAATCAACTACCGTCGTTGTCTGCAACTCCAACTACAATTCCGGAACACTTGCATGCTTAAGAGACCGGCTAGATACTGCCGATTGGTCGATAGTGGGGTGGGCTGCTCGTTGATTGGCAGAGATCAGCTGCCTGGTTGGCTCGTGCAGACCCTCGTGACACAGTCCCTAGGCACAAACTTGCTTCACATATCCTGTAACCTGCGCCAACTAGTCAGACAAGGCAAAAGGGCACGCCCGGGCCACGCACCTTGCGGCTTTTATGTTGTCACCGAGTGCACGCAGCCCTGGCAGAATTGGAACGGGTGGCTTGGGCCGAGGCGGGAAAGCTATCAACCGTCAGCTGTGTTTAGGAAGCACGAGGGGTCAATCCCCACTAAAACCACTGATCCAGGCCGACCAGTGTTCACGCAGTGTCGTCACTCCTACCGCAATCCCTTTTCTTAGGGCCTGGCCCCCCGCCCGCACTGGAGGTCAATGAACAACCCGCATTGCACGGTGAGCACCGCCGGTAGAAGGATTGAATTGCCCCTGTGAGGGTTGGGCGGGGGCAGTTTGACATGTGTGAGAGTAGTGCTTCTGTGAATATCTCTGGGGTGTGAGTGTAAGCCCTTGTGTGGTGGAGGAAGTGTAAGAATCCGTGGACGTGGTAAGTGTGATGTTCTTTAGTGGGTGGCAATGTTAGATGTGCAGTGAGGTGTATTCATTTATTCACCCGTAGAAGGCTGAAATGACCTTATTAGCAACAGCGCTGTGATGGGGTGAGCGATCGTAATGGGAGGACTGGTGATGAATAGGGGTGGTTTAAGTACCTTGGTTCTTGCTAGGGCTGTTTGATGGCCTTGTGAGGCTTGTGAGTTTTTGTGGTATACGCTTAGTGGGCGAGGCCTCCTGCGTTTTAAGGGCTGCGATGAACATTTGTTGGGAAAGTGTAGTGTGCTTTCCTAGTAAGAACATTTAAATGTTGGACAATTAGGACCTGTGAGTTAAAATGAAGTGATGGGACCTGTCGGGACCGTGCTTTGGGAAACGTTTAGTCTGAATTTCTTTGGTTAGGTAGTGTGGACTGTGGGAAGTCAAAATAGTCTGTAGGGCAGTGTGTTTGTCTACTTTCAGGGCCATAAGGGTTCAGTTCTGCGTTACCACCTGTGATCTTGAGGGACTGTACCAGAGTCAGTGTTCCGGAGAGCATCATAGCTAGATGTCCTCAGGCTGAACCAGACTCTAATTAAGGGCATCTGGATAGGTGATAAGTAAATGTTGTAAATGTAAATGTTTTTGTACTTGTATAGCGCTACCCGCAGTGGGTTTCCCGGCGCTTGTACGAATACCGCAAGGGAACCCTTCCTGGCTTTCCCTGTGAAGTGTCCACTCCTGGGCACCCCCATGGTGCAGACCAGGCATCCCTTGCGTTGTGGGGGCCGTTGTGGAGACTAAGCAAGCTATTGCCCAGAGTTGAAGCGTGGGACCCATGATCAGAATAGGCACTGAGGCGAGAATATCCGGTTAGGGGAATTAATGAGCCAGAGACCCGCCAGGGCAAGAATCGAACCCTGGTCCCTGGCCAGAGCTCTGCATCGAGGTCTGCCTGCTCTAACCATTGAGCCACACTTCTCCATAAGTACATCTGGGATTTTCGAGGGAAGTCCATGGCGGGGGTCATTGTCACGGCTTATAGGGTAGTATTGGTGCAATTAGCCCTCGGGATGCATGTCACACCCGTCTGTTTGCCCTTAGTAATTATACATGGTCCAGCTAATCATAAATGTAAAACCACTAGGGTGGTCATACCTTGTTTGGGGGAACTGTCTATTTAATATTAACATTAAGAATGTCCGTTTTTTTCTGCGGATCTTGTCAGCGAGTACTTAGCTTGCTGAGCTACCTAATTCGGAAGTCCGGCCTGTTTCCTTTAGAGAGCCCCTGTGGGTGCTCAGGTGTAGCAGCAACTTACATTCATTAAGGTGGTTCTTCTGCTTGCTGCCTGTTTCCAGTTTCAGCCTGCAGGTGTGGCTCAGTGTGTGTGTGTGTGGCTCTGTGTGTTTGTGTGGCTCTGTCTGTGTGTGTGTGTGTGTGGCTCTGTGTGTGTGTGTGTGTGTGGCTCTGTGTGTGTGTGTGTGTGTGGCTCTGTGTGTGTGTGGGTGTGGCTCTGTGTGTGTGTGGGTGTGGCTCTGTGTGTGTATTCGGCTCTGTGTGTGTGGCTCTGTGTGTGTGTGTGGCTCTGTGTGTGTGTGTGTGTGTGGCTGTGTGTGTGTGTGGCTCTGTGTGTGTGTGTGGCTCTGTGTGAGTGTGTGTGGCTCTGTGTGTGTGGCTGTGTGTGTGTGTGTGGCTCTGTGTGTGGCTCTGTGTGAGTGTGTGTGGCTCGTCGGCTGTATCGCTGTTTGATTGTTCTAATTGTGTTTTAAATTTGCATCAAAATAAAAAGAAGAACTTTAAAGACTATATTTGTGGACACAGACTTAAAAATGTATTTTTCCTTGTCTAAATGTTTGGTGGTGCACCTTTGCTTTTGTTTAAATTGTAATATTCCTCTTTTGGATTTGCATTGTGACAGTGAGTGTGTTACAGTGTGCACACAGATCTCTGGGTAGTTTCAGAGGATATATGTATTATAGGGATAGCGGACCAGGTGATGTAGACTAAAGGGTTCTACTGTTTAGCTCAATTTTTCCTTGATTTAATTGCTCAATTCAAATGACTGAACTACAGAAAAACTAGCATTATAGTCTCACTTTGAGAGCATCTTTCGTAACTAGCAATCCAGAACTTGCTACATTTTTAGGGTCAAGCCTGCGCGAACCATGCACTAGCGGATGCGCTCTTGCTTGCAAGACACATTTGTTAATAAAAAGAGACTGAAGCCCGCCCATTGCTTACCATTTGTTGGCATGCATGGCATTCTCGTTTATAGCCTCATAATTGGTCATTGCGGGCCATGAATAATTTCTGCTCCTTTCTGTGGAGCATGGACCAAGCACAGTTTGATTCAACTTAATCAGTGTCCATCCGCTGCTCCGGACACTGCTGAAGTACTATTTTGTTCTTTTTAACTGCTAGTGTCCTGCAAACAGAAGGCAGCAGACACAAGAATGTAGATAATGGAAACAGAACTGTACTTAACCCAGGTTTCAGGAAAAGTAAACTTGCCTTTAGCACCAGGCCAGTATGATTGACAAGCCATGGAGCTGAATAAGCATTTTCAAGGTCAGCCCGCAGAATATTATTATTGAAGATCAGTGTGACTGGAAAAACATGGCCAACAGGGCCAACATATTTGTAAAATTTTAATTTTCTACAGTTAACTTTCATTTTGCCAAATCTTTGCTCACTTTTCAGACTCGTGTTTTGTTTTTACTGGTAGGCGCTGTTCTATATAGATGACAATAATTATCTTGTTCTAAATATTGCAAAGCGACATTGTTTCTTTCCTATGCGTAATTCCCGAAAAGATGCCTAAACACATAATCGTGCAGTACACCCCTATCCACGCCACTTCAATCCAATCCACTTCAATCCAATCCACCCCATCCTACACCAATCATCTAACTCTAATCCACTCACCCCAATCCAATCCACCACATCCAACCCCAATCTAACCCACTCATCCAAGTCCAATCCACCCCAATCCGCCCTACTCCACTCAAATCCACCCCACCCTAATCCAATCCAACCCAATGCAATCCACCCCACTTTACCACAATCCACACCACTCCAATGCAATCCACACCACTCCAATTCAATCCATCCCACCCCAATCCACCCGCCCGGATCCAATCGACCTCACCTCAAACCAATACACCTCCCCAATCCAAAACACATCACACCAATCTAATCGGCCCCACTCCCATCCATTTCACCCACCCTATCCCACTCCAATCCAGGGAGATTTCTTCAGTCTTCTGTGGAGCAGAACGTCGAAGTCCAGAGTTTCTTCTTTGTAGAGTTGTTCAGGATAATATAGTTTGGAATGGGACCAGCTCCTACCTTTATTCTGCTTAAGGGGGCTGCACTATCACTAGGTCCCTCCTATGGGTGGGACCAGGAAGGGGGGTGGTTACACCCCCTATCCTTTGTCCGGTTTCGCGCCAGAGCTGGGGCTGGAGTGCCCCAGCAACTGGTTTGAGCCGGTGTATGCACAAGGCACCTTGTGTGCCCCAGGCATGTCTCATTCCTTTCAGACCTGTCCTACCCAATACACCAAATCCTGTCTGGGGTGGTGCTAGCCCCTCCCAAGGCAGGAAACCCTTTGTCCTAGCCTCCCTCGCTGGAAGGACTCCCAGCAGCAGGAGGTCAGACTTGTGTCTGTGGTGTCAGCATCCATTTTGTGATGCTGAGGCTCGAATTAACTTTAACCGGGGTTCACAGTTACATACAAGTTGTGTCCCTCTAAAAGGGTGGAATGCTACCCCCGTCGCCAGAACTGGCGAGGGGGTAGTATTCCAATTCGTATGACACCTTACTCGACATGTTTTGATAATGCTATGCCAAAGTTAGCAATAACCGCGAGGATTATAATGCACTTAAGAGTATATGGTATAGCGTTATCTTGGAAACAGCTAAAGGACTTGGTTCCGAAAGCTGCAGACAGGCTCAGCTCATGTTAGAGCACCATCCCACATAATTCCAAGCACTCTGCCTCCAGGATTGTTAAGGCCTGCCATAGGAGTGACTTATAGGAGGATATGTGTCCATTTTAGGGTTAGATATAGGTATACTATATCTAAAGCAAAGGGTGATTACACCACCTTGCCCCAGCTGTGTTACCAGCCAGTTGTGTCAGTTTTGGATGGCCAGCCAGGGATGGCATAATACATGCTGCAGCCCCTGGTAGGCCTTGGGTGCACTTATGCCCTGGGTACCTATGGTACACTGTACAAGGACTTACAAGAGTGACCCAATACCAATTAGATATGTACCTAAGGTACATGGAGTCCATTTGAACAGAGAGAGCAGGAAGCCTGGGGTCCTGGATAGCAGGATCCCATGCCAACTATGTTGAAAACCAGCAAAACACTAGGCAAAAAGTTGGGGCAACCATAGTCAGATATCCACCTTCCTACATAACCCCCCCACACTCCCCAAACGAAAGGAGATAAGGCTATCCTTGTTCAGGTAAGCCTCTATTCCTAAGTGGCCATATAAGGAAGTAACAGCACTGGCATGGTTACCCCCTATCTCATGGTCCACTAAGCAATCCCTCACCCTAAGGGTATCTGAGGGTCTCCACCATAGGGAATCTCTACATGTGGTGTGCTTTGGCAAAGTAAAAGGCTGGTGCTGGGATGGAGTACTGAAGTGATGCTCCACTAATGTGGGGCTCAACTTCCTCCAATCACTATCCACCATATATGCCTTTCTTTCCAAGACTGAGTTGCAGTGTGCTCTCAGGGTCAGCCTCTGGCCACCTAAAGCTGGAGGCTGGGTCCCTCTGTTTGGCTTACTGGAGGGACAGGTCAGGTTTGGGGCCCTTAGGTCCCAGGTTTGGCTGTGCCCAACAGTGTCCATCTGTGGGAGGTCCCTAACTAAGTTTAAGGGGGATCCCTCAGGAGTTTGTTTTATTTTCACCTGGCTAGGACTGCTAGCTTTGGTGCCCTTAATCTGCTGATTGGGGAGTTCTTTTGGACAGGGGGCCCTTTGGGGTCCACCACTGGCCTCCCTGACCTCTACAGCCCTGGGCTGACTGAGGCAGGGTAGAGAGGGGCAGGTTACCTGCTCCAGACTGGGTCCCACCTTGGAAGGGTCCACTGACATCAGGGGTTCTGTCAGGCTAGGCCTGACTACCTCTGGGGCAGTTTCTTCACAAGTGGTCAGATCAGTTCCCTGAGGAGGCTGATCCTTTCCTAAAGTCTGGTGGGAGGGAGATTTCTCTTCTTCCTCAATGCTCTCTGTTTGAATGGGGTGATCCATAGTTTCAGGCTTCACAACACTATTATCTGTCTGAGTTTGGGCTGTGGCCATCACAGCCCCACCAACCTTTACATGAAGGGACTCAGTTTGGGTATGGGCTGTACCCATCACAGCCCTGCCAACCTGTTCAGGAAAGGAATCTGTTTGAGATTGGTCTGAGACTGGCACAGCCCTCCTGACCTGTCCAGGGAGGGCATCTTGGACTGGGGCTGTCGCCATCACAACCCCACTAACCTCCCATGGAGATTTACCATTTTAAAATGGATTTCTTGCTCTACCTCAGCCCAGGCTGAGATCTCTAAATCATTCCCCAGTAGACAATCTACAGGCAAGTTTGATGACACTGCCACTCTCTTGGAACCAGTGACACCTCCCCAGCTGAGATTTACCACTGCCATGGGATGATCTTTCTGCACTCCATCAATGTTGGTCACCTGGTATTTGGCTCCAGGTAAAAGTTGCCTTGAGGGGACTAGGCTCTCAGTCACCATGGTGATGCTAGCCCCTGTGTCTCTATAGGCCTCAACTTTCAGACCATTGATGAGGGGCTCCTGTCTGTACTTGTCCAAAGTGTTGGGACAAGCGGTGAAGTTGGCAAACCCCATGCCATTTTCACAAACAGGAGTATCTGTGTTCTGGGACCTGGTTAGGCCAGAGTCCACCTGAGTTCCCCAAGTATACCCAACCAAATTCTTGGGGGCACTCCCACCACCTGGGGGATTACTACTAGTAGTAACAGGAGGTGTTGGAGTTTTACCTGGAGGAAGATTTTCTTTATTGTTGGCCTTGGAGCAACTGCTGTCAGTTTTCCAATGGCCTACCTGTTTGCAGGCATGGCAATAAGGTTTCTTTTGGGTATTGGAAGGATTCTGAGACCCACCCCCTTCAGAGGATTTTTGGGGCCCTGATGTGGTTTGATCTTTTGATTTATTCCCACCCTTCTATTGAGGCTTGGTTGATTCTTTCTTTTGGTCACCACCCTGATTCTTAGGCCTAATTCTGGTTCTGACCCATTTGTCTGCCCTCTTACCCAATTCTTGTGGAGAGGTCAGATCAGAGTCTACCAGGTGCTGGTGTACTAACTGGTTCTGACAATTATTTAAGACTTGCTCTCTCATAATTAGATTATACAATCCTGTGTAATCAGTAACCTTACTTCCCAGTAGCCAGCCTTCTAAAGCCTTAGTGGCACAATGAAAAAAGTCAGTCCAATCCTGAGACTGAGTTTTCTGGGTGTCTCTGAACATCAACCTGTACTGTTCAGTTGTTAAGCCAAACCCATCAATCAGTGCATTTTTCAGGACTTGGTAATCATTAGCATCCTCAGCTGTAACAGTGAGGAGCTTATCTCTACCTTTACCTTCAAAGGAGAGCCACAAAATAGCTGCCCACTGACTCTGGGGTACCTGCTGTACAGTGCAGGCCCTCTCCAAAGCAGTCATCCATTTGTGGATGTCATCTCCTACCTTATAGGAGGGCACTATTTTACTCAGGTGTCTATTATCAAAACTCCTGTCTTTATCTCTAGGGATAATGCTGCCAACAGGGTTCTAACCCACTCAATTTCTGCTCTCTGGCAAAGGCAAGTTTCTCTTTGGCAAGGGCAAGTTCTTCCCTTTGGATCCTCAGATTCCCTTCCTTCATTTTTGCTTCATGTTCTCTTCTCTGAGGGGAAGTCATCCCTCTCTGAGAAGATGCCTGAGAGACATGGGTGTGAATAGATCTGTTAGAGCCTCTGGAGTGAGACCTAACTCGTCTAATTCCAAGGTTAGGCCTGCTTGAGGATGGGCCTGGGGCTCCACCAGTTCTATTCTCATGTAGGCTTAAATTGGCCCTGATAAGTCTCCTGACCATTGTCTACCTCTCCATCAGATGATTCCCCATCTTCCTCACCATCTACATCTTCTGTTTCAGGGAAGTTAGACTCAGGGTCACCTTCTAAGGGGGGCATGCTTCCATCTGTAGGATCAGAGGGGCCTGGATTAGAAGCCCTTCTAGCATCATATGTCTCTAAGAGACCTATCAGAAAAGGAAGGGTAGGGTTAGAACTCTGTTTCAGTTTCCTGGAGGTACACAATTGTCTCATCTCCTGGAAGCTGAGGGCTGCATATCTTGAAATGACCTGTGGAGGGTCACTAGCCACAAGGGGAGCCACTGTGTTCTCTCCTGTGGCAGACATGCTTTCTAGTGAGGTGTAAGTGGTGCACTTACCTACACTAAGTGTTTTCCTACTGATCCCTTGCTAAGAGTTGTAGTCAGGGTGTTATATGTACCTATGGTACCTTATGTGATCTTTCAAATGATATCTCAAGATTATATTTGGTAAAAACAACAGAAAGCTCAAATCCCAACCGCTGCACACCAATGTGAGAAGTTGGCCTGATATATGATGCTCACTAGTTCTAGTGATCACCTTGTATCAGTCCAAACAACCCTTATGGTGATTGGTTGTAAGTCAACCTTATAGACCAGCTATCCTAATGGTAGCATGGACAAAGCAGTCTTAGGCTAAACTCTTTTGGCATGTGAAGCCAGCTGTTTTACCACATATAACCCCTTCAATACCAAGTGAAAGGACACCACACAGGTTGTTATGAAAATAAACAGTATATTTATTAATAACAAACACCTCTGAACTCTTTATGAGATCAGAGGGCTAAGCACATGACAAGACTCTTAGGAAAAATACGTTTAAGTTGCACAAATTACAATGGTGCCCTTGGGGCACGTCAAACCACATACTATGTAAGTGGGTTGATAAAGTCAATAAAAGGAATGGAGCTGTCCAGAGGCTGTAGGATCGCTGGGACTACACTACCCTAACCTTAGGTAAGTAATAGGAGGCCCACGGAACGCGTGTGCAGAGTGTGAACTCACACGCGAGATGCGTAACAAAGTCAATGGACAGTACAGTTTACGAAAAAGGTAAGGACGGACAGTTCTGACTAGTTAGGACTAAAATGACTGTGAAACTGGACAGTAGGAGAGTCAATCTACCCTTGAGCACCGAAATGCTCTTGTTACCTCACCCACGGGCTGCGGGTGCATAGGTGTCAAAGTGTGTCGGGTTTCCGCGTTGAAGTCTATGGAGTCTTGAAGAAAGATGCTGCAGGCGACCAGGAGGAAGCTGTCCGGAGTGATCCAAGGGTGGATCAAGGAAGATGAAGACCTGAAAGCAGAGGGGACAACGTTCACAGTCACTAGCCACTGACTGGAGTGGAACCAGGAGGGAACCAGATGCTGTCGCCGCGATCAGGTGAAGAGTGGACGCTTGACTCTGCAGCCACGTGGACCAGGTGGTGTCTTCGACAACCAGGATGAAGGCATGAGCTGTCCCACGCAGGCTCTCGCTGTCGGCGGTGTTGGTTCCGGATTCTGCATCAACAGGCTTTGGCAAAGGCAACCCACGCGGTGAGTGGAATCGGCGTCTGGTGCGGACCAGGAGGGTCCGGGGTGATTCTCCTATGCAGGGAAGGAAGGGCCAGTCTGGAGCAACCAGACCAGCGGTGTAGATTTCAAGGATCGTCGTCTAGGAGGCCACTAGCCAGCCGGCAAGTGACCAGACAACGCGTCAAGCAGCAATCAAGCAAAAGGGCCCCGAGCAGATCTCGTGGATGCTGGAGGGCTGATCTTCTGTGCAGGAGCTGCTCGGGGCTGGGGCTTCTCAATCCCCAAAGCACTTTGTCGAGGATACCTCAGAAGTCGTGCTGGAAGCGAAGTGCAGTTTTTTCAAGATGGTCGTTCCCATGTGTCTCGTCGCACCCACAGATCTCAGCTGTACTGCAGATGTAGGTTGAGGTCGGAGAGGTCTGGAAGTCCGGGTCTCGTCGGGCTCTGAAGTCTGGATCCACTCGGGAAGACGACAAAGTGAACCGCTGGAACGCTTGATAGTGCCTGCTTGTCCAGGGTGGTCACTCCTTGGCCACAAGGGAGATTTCTTCAGTCTTCTGTGGAGCAGAACGTCGAAGTCCGGAGTTTCTTCTTTGTAGAGTTGTTCAGGATAATCTAGTTTGGAATGGGACCAGCTCCTACCTTTATTCTGCTAAAGGGGGCTGTACTATCACTAGGTCCCTCCTATGGGTGGAACCAGGAAGGGGGTGGTTACACCCCCTATCCTTTGTCCGGTTTTGCGCCACAGCTGGGGATGGAGTGCCCCAGCAACTGCTTTGAGCCGGTGTATGCACAGGGCACCTTGTGTGCCCCAGGCATGTCTCATTCCTTTCAGGCCTGTCCCACCCAATACACAAAATCCTGTCTGGGGTGGTGCTAGCACCTCCCAAGGCAGGAAACCCTTTGTCCAAGCCTCCCTCGCTGGAAGGTCTCCCAGCAGCAGGAGGTCAGACTTGTGTCTGTGGTGGCAGCATCCATTTTGTGATGCTGAGGCTCGAGTTAACTTTAACCGGGGTTCACAGTTACATACATGTTGTCTCCCTCTAAAAGGGTGGAATGCTACCCCCGTCGCCAGAACTGGCGAGGGGGTAGTATTCCAATTCGTATGACACCTTACTCGACATGTTTTGATAATGCTAAGCCAAAGTTAGCAATAACCGCGAGGATTATAATGCACTTAAGAGTATATGGTATAGCGTTATCATGGAAACAGCTAAAGGACTTGGTTCCGAAAGCTGCAGACAGGCTCAGCTCATGCTAGAGCACCATCTCACATAATTCCAAGCACTCTGCCTCCAGGATTGTTAAGGCCTGCCATAGGAGTGACTTATAGGAGGATATGTGTCTATTTTAGGGTTAGATATAGGTATACTATATCTAAAGCAAAGGGTGATTACACCACCTTGCCCCAGCTGTGTTACCAGCCAGTTGTGTCAGTTTTGGATGGCCAGCCAGGGGTGGCATAATACATGCTGCAGCCCCTAGTAGGCATTGGGTGCACTTATGCCCGGGGTACCGAGGGTGCACTGTACAAGGACTTACAAGAGTGAACCAATACCAATTAGATATATGTACCTAAGGTACATGGAGTCCATTTTAACAGAGAGAGCAGGAAGCCTGGGGTCCTGGATAGCAGGATCCCATGCCAACTATGTTGAAAACCAGCAAAACACTAGGCAAAAAGTTGGGGCAACCATAGTCAGATATCCACCTTCCTACAGTGTACGAATAAAATGTCAATTTGTGTGCCTAGTTCAATCCTAACACCTCCCAACATATAAACATGAATAGTAGATAACTGACAAGAGGAAATCTATTTTGTACATGATTCTGCGCCTTACATAGGCCAGATAGTTGACTATTTGCCCATCCTGTAAAGAGTATTTATAAGTCACAAACCCTTACTGGTTATTAACAGTATGTCATCAATTTATAAGGACAAACCCTTTCAATTTAAAACATAACATACATTTTCGGTTTCCAAACTTTTTATTGATTTTGAGGGTATACAGGAAAATAATATACAAATCCCATATAATGCTAAAAGTCATTTAAACATGAAGTGGTACATTTAAAACTTAAGGTAAGCCACTGAGACTATTGATTAGGGTAAAGCATTGTTGGTTGAAACTTCATCAATAAATAGAAAATAGGAGAAGGTAAAAGATGGAAAAGGTAAGTGTGCAAGGAAGAAATAAAACCCATGGGATATACAGAGGGGTAAGGGGTCAGTTAGGAATATGAGAGTAATATAATAGACTGAGCGGCACAAGTATAAAAGATGCTGGCAGTGTGAGTACACAAGCTTCGTGGGTTGCTAGCTGTGTTGATTTGGTAAATTATGTGCTATATAGATCAAGGTGGTTATGCTGGGGTATCTTTTGAGGCGATGTTTAAGGGTGGTTTCATTTTCCGAATATAAATATCCATTTTGTTCCATAAATGGAGTGGGCCCTGTGTCTAAAAGTTATTATTAAATAATGAATTATCCGCAATTCTTGCGAGCATAACATATATTTTTTAGATCGCATGTTAACCCAGGTTATCTTAATTTTGAAATAACAGATGTTCATTATTAACCATCCATTAGCCCAAAAAGTCACAGAACTTGGATGAACCATTCATGTGTTTTTATAACAGACTAATGTAATATATGGAAGATGCGAATAACTGGATTGCAGCTTGGTAAAGTACCTCAGCTAGTTAAAGCACTAACACTGATTCTGTGAAACCACAAAGCTGAAATCTGAATCGCGTCATGGGTGCATCAACATTTATCCTTTCAAAGTTGACCAAGGTGTATCTATTCTGAATGAATAAGGAGTGCTTATGAATAAATAGGCCTAAAGGTCCTGAGCCCAAATGGATGGAACATTTCCATAAAGGCAAAAATAAATCAGAAATAGACCAGAACTTAATGAAGATAAACTAGTCTAAATATGTATATAGTGGAAGAAAGGAAGGCGAGGGCACGATGGTGTTCGGTAAACCACGCAACCTTATTTTAGCTATAGAGCTCACACTATAAGAAGGTTAACATGGAATTTTCATAAGAACAAAAACAAGTCACTAACTGGAATGTTAAGCCATGTATACATACATCTGCGACATTTAGAAATCGCTTGGTGCAATTATATTTAATAGCTAATAAAATGATATTTAAAAAAACAACTAAACAGCAACTGGAACAGCAAAGCAACTCTACTACTATGTCTCTTTATGCAGGATGTATGACATTACAGTGCATGCTTTTACCACGCATGCCGTTACAACGCAGTTTTTACAACGCATACCTTTACAACGCATAGCGCTTTGGGGTGCTGGATCGTGAATAGTTTAATTTACTATTCCAACTCCAGTCCCCGTGGATAGTAGGGAAGGTGTTGGATAGTAAATTAAATCTATTCCCTATCCTAGAGCGCCCCCCAGCGCAATGCGTTGTAATGGTTTGCGTTTTAATGGTTGCGTCGTAATGGTAGTGCGTTGTAAAAGTTTTGTTGTAAAGGTTGTTCACCCTTTATGCAGTCCATAAAGAGGTGTGCAAAAGATTTTTGATGATTCTGAAAAAAAAGAAATGTAAAATGTATTTACTTGCTTAAGATGTTGTTCAAAGTAGACCATAGCCTTTCAGGCTGTCAGTGCACAGTACCTACATTTTTTATTTGATTGAATTACTTGGAAACCATACACCTGGATTACACTATGCGAATCAGCACAGTACAGAAAAAAGAGTCACAGCACTTCTATGAGAAGAAGCCTGTCAATGAATGCATTTGGCTTACGTTTCCCAGGTATTCCATGTTTCTCCAGCCCCTATCAACTCTTAATCCACTCCCTTCCTGTAGACTTTCATAGTATTCAACAGTTGCTCCATGCAGCCACCCCTTTGCAACACTCTCAGGTATCTTTTCACCGGGCCCAGATAGTACCCCTCGACGAGGGGTAGCTACTGTCCTGATATGTAGGACAAAAGCAGTGTTAACAATACTTAGACTTGGGAAAAATATTATACAAATCTATGGATACTGGTTAAGCAGTGAACTTAAGCAATCCATTTTCATTTCAGAGCTAGCTTTCAACATTGATAGGATGCATATCAAAACAATTGGTAAAAAAAGCATACCTAGCCGGAGTATCCATCTCAAGCAGCATGGGGGATGAATATTTTAAAGTACTATAGACAACCACTAACCTTGATACAACCTAGAGTCTATTTTTAAAACATAAGGGTCTAATTAGTTCTATAAAATCCACCTCATATCATGAAAAAGTTTAATTATATCTAATAGGATCCCTGAACTCCATTAACAGGGTTACCATCCTACACACTATTATCAATTCACATAACTAGTAATGATAAAGGTTCTATCTGAGAAAAAGACAGCAATGTCGTAGTAATTTAATCATTTAACATACAATTTAAGGGATCTGTTCTATTTGTTAAATTGATGTGTAGACAAATACCAAGGGACACGGTTAGGGCAAAGACAAACTTTGTATAAGAAGACACATTTTTTCACATTTCATAAAACTTTATGCGGCCGACGCAGCCATAAGCGTACAAGCATACAATAAAATAAAACACATTATCAAATCCTGCCAGGCCACTGACTAAGGCCAACACAACATATGCTTTATGCAGTTGAAGACAACTGTTTTCTAGAATCCACTTTTCTGCTTTTTCACAAAGCATATCACACTGGACATCATCTTTGTGTGCTGCCCATTCCACGCTTAAGACACATTTTCTGTGCTAGAATTAATGTGTAATATAAACATTCTTCTGCATCAAAATATATGATTTGCACACAGATGCAATACAATTTACCAACGAATGACGATCACTCATTATACCTCACTAGAATATTTAGAAATTTTATTGGTTAGGAAATAAATGCCTGACAAATCAAGCCTTTTTGTATACATGGCAAATTATTCATGTGAAAGTACTTTGCATGAACTCCATGATTATCAAAATTAAGAAGCAAAGGCACTATTACACTTACATGGTCTCAACCTTATCCTCTGGGCCTTGTACTTGGCCGATTACCGTCCCTTGTCTTGTATTTTTAACCCAGCCAACCACTCCAAGTTTTCTAGCTTCATCTTCAGTGTACTACAGAAAAATTGGAAATTGATGAGAAATATACAGGTAAAGCAAATTTGACATTAAGTGTAAAGGCTAAAGCACAACACTAGTCACACATAAAAAAAGGTTAAAATACAAAACAACATACATAAAAACTTACTGTCTAAACACTTGGACACCAAGATTCTGTGACCTTAGGAAGGTCTCTTAAAGCACAACTTATATCACACAGTGTGGGGGTAGCCACTTTGTAGTTATAGTTAGGATTCCCCGAGAGAAGAATTCCGCAAATTTTTGGTCGCTAATAACTTTGCACCTGTTTGGCAAATCTCCCAAAAACTTTGTAAACCTATTCCTTTTTTAGGTCTCGCCTGAGCTGGCGCATGCTCTGCTCTGGTGAGACATTTAGTGAGTGAGCTTTAAAAAGCTCCCCCTCCCCCACCACAGAGCACTTCTTCTATAACCCTCTCTCTCTCCCTCTCCATTCTCCCTTCACCTGTCCATCACTCCCTTCCTTTCGCTTCCCTGTCTCTCCTTGGTCTCCTCCTGCCTCCCCTTTCTCCTTCGTTCCTACTGAGTCCTCTCCCTCGCTCTCCACCTCCCCGGCTTTCTCTTCCTTCAGACTCGATTTTGCTTCTGCCTCCCTATTCCTAAACCCCCTTCTCTTTTACATCTTCTTTGTCTCTCCCCCACCCCTCGCTTTCCTCTTCCTGTCCGTTCTTTCCGTCTGTACCCTCCCCTCCATTCGTCCGGTTTCTCCTTCCCTCCCCCTTCCGTTGCATACGCAGACCTGTTGCCCACACACGCCTCACCGAGAGACATTCAATGCTTTCTGAAATAACAAAGCTGCCGGCGGTGCAGCAGCACTGATGGCGTAGAACAAAGGCAGGCCTGCTCAGGAAGTCACGATGTGTGTGAGCTGCTGGCACGCGCACCCTGCCTGTCTGTGAGCTGGCAGAGCCCCTGTGCCATCCCTGCCCAGACATTAATGGCATGCACATAGGTTTATGGGGATTTATGCTTCATTGGATGGCTATGGGTTTATTTGCATATTTACAGAGTGGTCTGCGTGCATCTCTTTGAAAGTTTACAGAGAGGTGTGCACCTCTGTGTGTGTTTACTAAGACACGTGTGGTTGTTTGTGTTGGGTACCATCGCCAACAGTTGTGCATCTCTCAATGTTTACACACACGTGTGGTTCCCTCAGCATGTTTACAGAGAGGTATGTGTCTTTTGGTATGTTGAATGGCAGGTGTGGATCTCTGTATGTTTACAGACAGGTGCACAGCTTGTAGTGTATTTGCAGAGCTGTGCTATGGTTCTCTTGGTATGTTACTAAAAGATGCGGATCCTTGTGCATGTATACAGAGTGGTGTGCATGCCTTAGTATGCCTGAACAGATTGATATGGTTCTCTTCTGATGTTTAAATTAATGAATGGTGTGAATCTTTCTGTTTACAGATGTGTGCATCTTAGTGTGTTTACAGATGTGTGTTGTAGTGTTTTTGGTATGCTCACCAAAAGATTTGCATCTCTGTATGTGTACAGACAGGTGTGCATTTTAGTATGTTTACAGACAGGTGTGGGTGTCTTGGCATATTTAATGGCAGGTGTGGATGCAAGTTTAATAGGGTCGTTCACATAATTTTTACTTGGTTATATATAACAAAAATGCTTATAACATTTTATCAAAACTTTCCAACATGCTGCACAGCAGCCACACTGCTCTACAACATAGCGTAAACACATTGACAAAGCCAATAGCTCTCGCTAAACACTTATACGGTCCCAAAGGCGAGACCTATTGGCTATGCCAATGCTTGTCTACATTGGCGGATGATTCAAAGTTTAATGGAGATTTGTCAAGGGGTGCAAAGATAATAGGGGGGTCCAAAACAAGATTTGGCACTAATGCATTTTTATAGACTTTGTACTCACATGTAGCACGATAATGGCAGAAACGATTTTAATGAAATTTGGCAGGAGTATATAATATGGTGTATGGATGATTCTTTTGGGTAGCACAGGTACGTTTTTTTCAACTTATAAAGAATTTTACCTTAGTGATATCTCTTGTTACTGTAATTTTGCGGTATTTCATGAAAGTACAGATGTACCTAGCAATGACAAGGCATTATGTGATTGGCTATTGACTGCCTTTACAATAGGTAAAGGCAGCCAGGTTGTTTTAAAGGCCACTTTCCCTGTGTTCTTGGTTAGAGATATAGGTTAGCATTAGGTTTTATAAGGTTTCCCTACCTATTACCACTTAATCAAAGCATTATTTGGTAGGGAAAAATTATATATAGTTTCTATATAATTTTAAAACATTTCACAGAGCACGGCAGTAGTACTAAGGAGGTACTGCGGTACTTAAAACAATAAAAGAAAATAATATATGTAAGAAAATAGAAAACACTGTAATACACTATATTTCACAAATATACTGTACTACAGTGTATTTTTTATGTTTTACATATTTAATTACTTATAAAAATGTGTACAGAGTACTGCGGAAATACAGAGAAATTACTGCACAACATAAAAACTATTTTAAAACCTGCACATTGCTTAAAAAAATGGGTCTTCCTAGGTACTAGTGTGTTACTCGTAAACTTTCCTAAAAATATATAGAAAAATATAAATAAATTTCCCTACCTAGTAACAATTTGTGGTAATAGGTAGGTAATAATAATCAAATTTACTACTTGCCTTTAATTAAGACCCTTACCAAGAACACAGGTAAAGCGTATTCAAAAAAATATATCTGCCTTTTAATTTTGCCAATTATATACTGCCTTGTCATTGGCATGCATAGTGGAATACCACAAACTTACCACAGTATACTGTGTCACAATGTATAACTGAGGGCCAGGTGTATTATTGTATTGTGTTACCCTAGTGTCACAATCGGTCTCTTATGGGCAACGCAATACTTAGGTCCCATTTAAAAAGCAACGCAAGGCCACTGTGCTGGGCCCTGCTTACTTGGTCAATCAATCAGAGTCAATCAAGGTTGGTGAAGCGCAACTACTCACCTGTGAGGGTCTCAAGGTGCTGGGGGCGAGGGGGGCACTGGTGGCACCGTAGAGTGCTGGGGTCAATCAAAGAGCTAGGTCTTGAGGTCATTCCTGAACAGGGGAAATGTGGGAGATTGTCAGAGGTGGATGGGTAGGGTGTTCCAGGCTTTGGCTGCGAGGTAGGAGAAGGATTTTCCTCCTGTTCTAGTCTTGTTGATATGAGAGACGGTGGCCAGAGAGAGCAGGGCTGATCGGAGGTGTCTTGTGGTTGCGTGGAAGGAGAGGCGACTGTTCAGGTATGCAGATCCGGTGTTGCGAAGGGCCTTGTATGTGTGGGTGAAGAGTTTTAAGGTTATTCTTCTTTCGACTGGAACTAGTGGAGATCGGGCAGGTGTTGGGTGATGTGACTGCGATGGGGGATGTCGAGGATCAGTCTGGCTGCGGTGTTCTGGGCAGTCTGGAGCTTGCAATGAAGTTTCTTAATGAGTCCAGTGTAGAGAGCATTACAGTAGTCCAGTCTGCTGCTGATAAGTGTGTGAGTGACGTTTTTTTCTGAATTCAGTTAGGATCCATCTGAAAGTCTTGCGGAGCATGCAGAGGGTGTTGAAGCAGGTTGAGGATGCGGCGCTGATCTGGCGGTTCATTGTGAGCGATGAGTCTAGTATGATGCTGAGGGTTCGTGCGTGGTCCATCGGGGTAGGTGGATTTCCGAGGGCAAAGTGCAACCAGGAGTCATTCCATGTGGAGGGGATGGATCCAAGCATGAGGACTTCTGTCTTTTCTGAGTTGAGTTTCAGGCAGCTGATCTTCATCCAGGGGGTGACAGCTTTTATCCCTTCTTGGAAATTGTGTTTGGTGATGTTGGGTTCGTTGGTGAGGGAGAGGATAAGCTGTGTGTTGTTGGCGTAAGAGACGGTGTTGAGCTCGTGGTGCCTGACGATGGTTGCGAGGGGGGCCATGTAGACGTTGAAGAGGGTGGGGCTGAGGGAGGAGTCCTGGGATACTACACAGTTGGTCTCTGTCGGTTCTGAGAGGTAGGGAGGGAATCTGACCCGCTGAGTACTGCTAGTGAGGAAGGAATGTATCCAGTCGAGGGCGGATGTAGGCATCGTGGAGTGGCTAGGGTGTGGTGGGAGCCGGTGTCGAATGCAGCTGAGTGGTCCAGGAGGATGAGGGCTGCCGTTTTGCCCTAGTCGAGAAGGGAGCGGATGTCGGTGGCGGTGAGTAGGGCGGTCTGGGTGCTGTGGTTGCTTTGGAATCCGGATTAGGAGATGTCCAGTATCCTGTTAGCTTTGATGAAGTTTACTAGCTGGGTGTTGACAGCTTTTTCGATGACCTTGGCTGCGAAGGAAAGCATGGAAATGAGCCTGAAGTTCTTGAGGTCCATCAGGTCAGAGGAGGGTTTCTTCAGGAGGGGGTTGACTTCGGCTTGTTTCCAGGCATCGGGGAAGTTGGTGGTCTTGAAAGAGTAGTTGATCATCGGACATAGTTCGGTGTGCGATGGCAACGGCTCTTGGTAAATCTGGAGAAACCCAGCACAAATCGTTGTCCTAAGTTAATCTGTACATCATATTGTATATTCCTGGCAAATGTAATGCACATCCATACGCCACTCCACTATACACCATAACATAAGGTGTATTTGTAAAGCGCACGTTCACCCAAGGGTATCTTGGCGCTGAATAACAGATGTATATTGTTATTCAACTCAATAGTATTCATTTTATCGTCCTCAGAAGGATGAAAGGCTGAGTGGTCCCAGGCAGGGCCAAGCCGCGGACCAAGATGGCCATGCGGCGTTGAAGCTACAATGAAAACATCCTTAATTTGGCTCCACAACACGCGACACTTGTTCTGCATCGGATGGAGCTGTGGCAGTGATATTTTCGGCCCAGAAATCGATCGTATATACGCAAAAATCCACTTCGTGATTTGAGGGGGCGGAGCCTGTGGAGACCTTTTGACGCGGCCTGTTGGAGGGGCTGGCCTGCAGCTTGTGGGTGCACGCTGACAGCACTCAGATCCCTGTGGAGAAGCTGGGGCAACGGTAAGTGCATCACTTACATATTCCCGCCATCCTACGCCCTTGCTGGCCGTCGCGGAGTCCCCCGCTTTGACAACTGCTGCGGGGGCCGCAATTGCTCCACTGATGCTCCTGTAGGCCCTCAAGGAGACAGGGTCCTCGGGCATGCCAGGGAGGCAACTTCCCGGCGCGCGCGGGGGTTTGAGCTGCTGGCACCCACACGCCCACTGGCCACGAGACTGTTGAATGATTTGGGCTGCGTGGAGCTGGATGTATCTGGCTCGGCTCGCCCTTGACCGCTAGACGCCTTAGAGGGGGGGTGCTGCCCCGTCTACCCTGCAAAACATCTAATGGGCACCCATAAGTAACTCTTCATTCCCACTGGAACCTGGCCTACCCTGTGTGGTGAATAACTTCGTAATCCACTGAGTGGCGGCGGCGCTTCTCTACACTGGTTGCTGGCCTCGGTTCCCGTCCTCCGGCCAGATGCGGCACATTCTACATTGTTGAGACCTCGCTCTCTGGCCCATATTTTGCGGGGCACATCTTTTCCATAGTCCTGGGCCTGCTGCCTCTGTTGCAGCGATAAAGGCCTCTATTGCTAATTACAGAGGAGAAGCCAGTAATCTGATTCCCGTCTGCCCAGATCCTGCTAAATTGAGGCCTGTGTTACCCCAACAATCTCACCTGCCGCCCAGATATGCTCAAAAAGCGCCTGGACTCACATGGGGTTAAATTGGACATTCATGAAAACAGGTTGGACACAGCGGAATGTCGCATCACGGATCTTGAAGACGGCGCCACTCAATCAACCTGGACCGTATGGAGAAAATCCTGAAAGACATTGCTATTAAAAATGAGGATTTAGAAGCATGCAGTTGCGCAATAACATCCGTATTATTGGGGTTCCGGAGTCAGCAAACATGGGCAGAATGGACACCATTGTGGAGTCACTATTGGTTGACATTTTTGGTAGGGATGTGTTCACCTCTGGCTTTGTGGGAGAACAGGCTCATCGATCTTTAGGCCCTCGTCTCAATCCTAGATGCCCACCACGCCCAATCATTGCCCGTATAATGAACTTTTGGGATTGAGTCACAGCTCTACTCTTGGCTAGAGAACGAGGTGACCTTTCCTGGCAGGGCTCCACAATTATGGTGCAGGAAGCCCGCTGCAAGTTCACTGGTGTCAAAGCAGCGCTGAGAAATCTAGGCCTCAGATATGGCATGCTGTACCCAGCCCAACTGCGGGTTGATGTTAATGGGCGTTCCCGCTTTTTTGATAGCACCTCTGAAGCACAGGCATTTTGCAAATTCTCTAAAAACTCAGACACTCAGCGGCGAGTTGTTGGCAATGACTAATCCTCTCCACAAAGTAGTTCTGCTGTCAGTGTTGATCTTTTCTCTCGTGAATGACCCTCAAGCCAATTTGCATTTATCCTGCTCCTGTATTGCAATAGTATAGATGCCAAGTATTACTTTGTGTGGTTATGGTAATTGACATGGCATGACTTTCAGTTTTCTCTTTTATATTGTTAATATGACGCTGGGCACCATTGGAGCATTGCCACCCCCCTAGGTGCGTAGAACTCTGTTGAACTTTCAGATTATAATGCACCAACCTTTGTCATTTACTCTCCATTTGGGATGTTATTGGGATGCATTGGGAAATTGGTTAAATGGGTGTTTGCCTTGCGTTTCCGGGTGTGTGGGGGGAGGGGGTCGGGGTATATTCACAAATTGTTAGTTGGTATTTCATTACCAGCTCCAACCATGGCAATGCAGCTGATGCTCTTTTTACTCCACACTTTCATTATTGCACTGCACTGTGGCTATGACTTCCATTCATGACTTAGCTGATCCTGCAAAGCTGTCCCTCTTAACCTGGAATGTCCGGTAGCTAAATAATCATAAAAAAGGTAAACATGTGCTCCATTATCTACAACCCCCTTTTGTACCGCTTTTGGCCGCCATAAGTGTGGCAGGGTATGCTCAGACGTGAGTGCCTTGCTCACTTTGCTACTGGATTCAAGCAAGCCGGGCTGAAGACGGCTGGAATGCCAGAAGTCCTCGGAAGCTTGTTTCCGGTCCAGGGAAGACATGACTTGGCAGTTCGGGCTGGACTGTTCCCATGAGGCACAAGGTCAGACTGATTTGCATATGGCCATGTCTGAACTGGGGTGGCAGAGTGGGCTAAAGAACGGTGATGGATTAAACCCAGATCTTTTGACTGGGTGTGAGTGTTTGATTGATTCAGATACTCCGTCCATCACCACCCCCTTTTGTACCGCTTTTGGCCGCCATAAGTGTGGCAGGGTATGCTCAGACGTGAGTGCCTTGCTCACTTTGCCACTGGATTCAAGCAAGCCGGGCTGAAGACGGCTGGAATGCCAGAAACCGGTCCTCGGAAGCTTGTTTCCGGTCCAGGGAAGACATGGCTTAGCAGTTCGGGCTGGACTGTTCCCATGAGGCACAGGGTCAGACTGATTTGCATATGGTCATGTCTGAACTGGGGTGGCAGAGTGGGCTAAAGAACGGTGATGAATTAAACCCAGATCTTTTGACTGGGTGTGAGTGTTTGATTAATTCAGATGACCCGTCCATCACCACCCCCTTTTGTACCCCCATTATCTACAACAGCATAAGGTGGACATAGCATTTCTGCAAGAAACACATTTGCCCCGGTCTGATTCCACACATTTTGTATCTGGGTGGGGTGTGTACAGATTATTTTCCAACTACAGCGCCTATGCCCGGGGGACAGCGATTTTAATACATACGAGATTCCCTTTTTCTTTGACTTGCTGCCATACGGACCGAGAGGGCTGATACACAATAGTTGTGGGCAGACTGATGGGACACAGTCATGCTCATTTGTGTCTACGCTCCAACTGTGGACAACCCCACATTTTTTCTAGATCTTGACGCTGCGCTGTTACGCATGGGCACAGGCAATATGTTATTGGGTGGGAACTTTAACTTACTCTTAGATCGCGCTATAGACTGCTCCTCTAATGCAGCTGATTCCAAGCCTAGGTCACTTCCGGTGTTGCTGGACACATGCAAAGCATTTCAACTCGCTGATATTTGGAGGGTCCGCTACCCGGCGAACCCGGGGTACACACACTATTCAGCACAACACGACACCCGGACCAGAATAGATTTCTGGCTGCTCACTCCGATCCCACACATATGGTGTATTGACATTGCGATCCTTCCCCGGACATACTCCGACCACACCCCCCTTTTGTTAAAACTACGCTTTTCCCAGGCCGGAAGGACATGAGCGCCAGTGGCGGTTCGCACGTAGGAGCTAAATGATGACCTAATCGATGTTGAGATTAGAGAAGCCATTGAGGTTTATTTTGAATTAAACACGGGGTCAGTGGACACATGGGCGATGCTGTGGGAGGCCTTCAAGTCCTACATCAGGGGCATCACTATCTCAAAGCACACCAGTGTCTTGAAAGATATGAGAAACACTCTAGCAAATATGAGTGGCAATTGACAGCATTGGAAGCCGCTATGATTAATTCCGCTGATGCTGCTGAGGAAGAGCAACGCCGCTTGGTGTTATTGTTAAAGTTTTGGGAGGCCGCAGAAAGAAAGACTCCCCTCCTCAGCAAATGTGGAGTAACCTGTAAATATGGTGAAGGTGAAAGGCCAGGACGCACGCTAGCCAACTACTGAATTCCCCTTATTCCAAAGCCTACATCACATCCCTTAGTTCTGACGCGGGAATTACATTAACGGAAACATCTGCAATCCGAGACACATTCGTGGCGTATTATGAACAACTATACACTTCCAAACTAGTGCACGGAGCAAGATGATTACTTTGCGGAGATCGCGATGGTCTATATGGATAAATATATGCAAGATTTTCTTGCGGAGCCCTTTTCATCCGCCCCGGGCCTCGACGGCTTCACAGGAGATTTCTATAAAAGGTATAAGGATATATTGGCTCCCAAGCTCCTTGAAGTATAACATGAATACCTTGAGCGGAATCAGTTACCTCCCACTTTGAGAGAAGCGGTGATCATTTTATTACCCAAACCCGGTAAAGACCCTTCACAATGCTGTGCATATAGACCATTTTTGTTGCTAAATTTTGATTATAAAATCTTAGCGAAAACAATCTCAATCCATCTGGCTTTGCTATTAGATAAAATGATATCCCCAGTACAGTCGGGGTTTGTCCCTCACAGATCTACCTCCTTAAATCTGCGAACTCTCTTTACAGTCCTGCACCGCATTAATCTGGCTACACCGGCAGCAGCGGTGCTGCTGGATGCGGAGCAGGCGTTTGATTCTTTGGAGTGGCCATTTATATGGACCCGATGCGTCGGCTGGGCATGCCCTTCGGGTTTGTCAATCTCACTACATTGCTGTACTCAGCTCCCACTACTAGATTGTGCTTAAATGGCACACTTTCTCGCTCCTTCACATTATCCTGTGGCACAAGACAGGGCTGCCCCTTGTCTCCATTGCTGTTTATTCTGGCAATGGACCCACTTATTAGACACTTTCAGGAACAGTATCTGCACAGGGGGATGCAATTTAACTTGGGTCCATTATTGGTGTCCTTATATGCAGATGGCGTCATATTGTATGTCAGGGATCCTCGCTATAATTTAGCCCCCCTGATCAGAGAAGTAATTAGATTTGGCGGCTTCTCAGGCCTAGTTATATATGTAAATGTAATGTAAATGTATAGGCATTTATATAGCGCACTACTTACCCGGAGGGTCCCAAGGCGCTTCGACCGCTGCGAAACCCTTCCTGGCTTCCCTGAGAGATGGTCCCTTAATGGGTATCTCCAGGGTGAGACCAGGCATCCCCAGCGATCTGGTGGGGCCGTTAGTGAAGATGAGGCAAGCTAATGCCCAGAGTTGCCGAGTGTGATCGCTGATCAGAGTGGGCACCGAGGCGAGAGAATTATCGAGTCCGCTGACCCTAGTCCAGAAACCTGCCGCGCCGGGAATCGAACCTTGGTCCCGGGCCGTCCTCTGCTCTCGGGTTTGCCGCCTCTAACCAGTGAGCCGGCACAAATCTGTGCTATTTCCCCTTATTATAGGCACAGTCAGATGGGCCTGTGAATATCCACCACCAGCTGGGCCTGGCAAAAACTGGTCCGGGTGATGGGATAGCCGATTATGTATTCTCCCAGCTTACCGCTCCCAAACCGACGCTGGATCCCAATAACTGGGGAAGGAGTAGTACTGCGCACTCTTACCCGATTTGATTTGACCAAAATAGGGGACCTGTCTACAGAGGGCCAAGCTTCTCAATCACGGACAGGGACAAATTTTCTGAGGCCTCATTTATGGACAAATTCGTACTGACTCATCTGTTAGCAGCCTTACGGGCCAAAGTTCCGGGCTTCCCCATTGAACCGCAACATTTCATCCCTTTATTCACGGTTATAGAAAGCAGCAGGAGGGACCATCTGGTTTCGAAGTTGTACAGGGCCTGTTTGGGGATAATTCCAGTCCAAGATACGGCCAGTTTGGGAGGCAGATCTGGGACATCCTATAACTGATGAGCAATGGGCTGCATGCTGTCTCCAGACTAAAGAGGTCATAAGCTCCTACACTTTAAATTCCTACGTAGAATTTACATCACACCAGAAATGTCCTATAAAATAGATCAAGACAGACCGCACTGTTGCCTCAAATGTAAGGCCCCACATGTGGATTTTGCGCATCTAGTTTGGACATGTCCTAAGATTAGCAGATATTGGACGGATGACTTTCCTACACTGGGGGACATGATTGTGTTCGACATGGACCCTGCACCGGCCATAGCCCTGCTGGGATACATGACCAACATCCTCACGGCGGTCAGGAAATTCACGGCATTAGGATTGCTATTGGCGAAAAGGGAGACTGCGCTCAAGTGGGGGAGGAGGGCAGTGCTACAGTGCAAAGACTGGTTACATAGCATGGCATATTGTAACATTAACTATGATTTATATGCTACTAGGCTGCCCAGTACATCCCAGCCGCAGGATATTTAGGGCCCTTCCAAATGCTACATGACTACATCACATTCACAACCTACCCCACAAGCCGACACTGGACTTGAGCCTGCTGGTATTGATTGACTGCTGTAGCACAGAAATATGAGGATTGGTGTCACTACAACGCATGCTTTTACATCGCATGCCTTTACAACGCGGTTTTTACCACGCAGTCCATTACAACGCATAATGCTTTTAGGCGCTGGATAGTGAATTATTTAATTTACTATTCCAACTCCAGTCCCCGTGGATAGCAGGGAAGGTGTTGGATAGTAAATTAAATATATTCCCTATCCTAGAGCGCCCCCCAGCGCAATGCGTTGTAATGGTATGCGTTGTAATGGTTGCGATGTAATGGTAGTGCGTTGTAAAAAATGCGTTGTAAGTGATGTTCCCCAAATATGAGCTTAGCCCTTTGTTTCTGCATATCCCTTTAGTATGGTTTCCATATTATGCGTTTATGTAGGGGAGGGATCTTATTATGGGAAACGATCCTGGTACTAGATTGGCGAGATGTAAGTGAACCACTTGTTGTGATGGGCGTGCACAGTGAAGTGGAGCCAGATGCCATGTTCTGCAGTAACATCTGTATTATGGTGAGAAATGTTGCAACTGTACTATTTGGGAGCTGCTGGAATTGGTAATGTGTTAATCCAAAAATGGGTAAATTAAGTTTAAAAAAAAGGCTGAGTGGACCCAGCGGAATTTGAACCTGTGACTATGAAGTTGAACACAGGCCCCTACAGTGGAAGCATTAGTCCACTAAGATACCAGATACGGCACGCCACTATAGACCACTCCAGTCTACTACATTCCACTGTATGCTTTTCCACTGTACACCACTGCACTCTATGCTATTCCACAGTATGCGACTCCAGTGTATGCTACTCCACTCGATTCCACACTAATCCACTGTATGCCACTCCACTGTTCGCTACTACACTCTACACCACTCCACTGTTCGGCGCTGTACTGTACACTAATACACTGTATGCCAATCCATTCTGCGCTATTCCACTCTAGACCACTCCACTGTACACCACTCCACTGTACATTACTACACCCCATGTCAATCCACTATGTGCTATTCCACTCTACCCCACTCCACTGTATGCCACTCCATGCTGTTCCACTGTATGCCACTCCACTCTATGCTCTTCCACTATATGCCACTCTGCACCATTCCACTGTATGCTTTGGCGGCTTCTCAGGCCTAGTTATATATAGGCACAAATCTGTGCTATTTCCCCTTACTATAAGCACAGTCAGATGGGCCTGTGAATATCCACTTACCTGGTGTATCGATTCTGTCAAATACCTGGGGATACACAATCATTTAAACTCCTCTGATGTTTTTTTGTTAAATTATGGCACGGCAATACATAAATTGGAACAACAAGTGGATAGGTGGCTTGGTTGTGGATGGCTGTGAAGGCATGAGACAACATCTTGAACTGGCATCTCTTCTGAATGGGGAGCCAGTGGAGCTTCTTGAGGTGAGGGGTGATGTGGGTCCACTTGGGGAGGTCTAGGATGAGTCTGGCTGCTGCTTCTGAATCGTGTGCGGTCTCTTGAGGAGGTGTGAGGTTATTCCTGCATTGAGTGCGTTACCGTAGTCCAGTCGAATGGTGTCCAGGGCCTGTCTGACGGTGCATCTGCTATCAATGGGGAGCCATCTGAAAAACTTGCGGAGTGTGTGGAGGTATGAGGAAGCAGGCGGATGAGACTGAGTTGATTTGTTTTTTCATGGTGAGCTTGCTGTCCATATTGATGCCAAGGTTGCAGGCGTGGTTGGTCGGTGTTGGTGCGGGTCCTAGTCCAGGGGCCACCAAGCATCATTCAATGGGGAGGTGTTTCCAAAGATCAGCACTTCTGTCTTGTCTAAGTTGAGGTGTAGACAGTTGTTCCTCATCCATTGAGCGACGTTTGTCATGCATCTGCCGAAGTTTGTCAGTGTTGTGAAGGGGTCTTCTGAAAAGGAGACCATGAGCTGTGTATCGTCGGTGTAGGATATGATGTTGTGTCCCAACACATACATGACTCCCCTGGCCAACTCTATGCCACTGTTCGACACTCCACTCTACGCCGGTCCACTGTGCAATGCTACACCCAACTATACTCTATGCAACCCCACTCTACAAGACTCTACTACAACCTATACCCCTATATGACACCTTACTTCACTCTATACCCATCCACTCTACCCACTGTACTGCACGCACCTTATAACACTGTAGTACATGCCACTTTACTGTCCAACACACCACTCCACCACTATTACTAGTCACCCCCGCTATAATAGTATCCTATACTCCACGGCACTGTACCACTGTACAAAACACCACTTTACAACACTCCACTGTACGACACTACACTGTAAGGTACTACAATACTCTATGCAACTCTACTGGATGACAGTCCACAAAACTGAATTGTACTCCACTCTATGCCATTACATTTTACAACACTCTTCACCACTCTATGCCACTGTAAGAGACTATACTCGACGACACTCGACTGCATGACACTGCAGTCCATGACACTCCACTGTAAGACACTCAACTGTACTGTATGACATGCCACTCCACAACATTCCACTCTACGATACGCCACTTCACTATACAACAAACAACATCTTTCCTCTGTACAATACTTTACACCAATATACACAACGCCACTCGACTCTACTCCATTCTATTCTACTCTACAACACTAGACACTATGACACTAAACTGTATGACATTGCCCTTCACTATACTCTATGCAACTGCACTTAACACTCAATTAAATGACACTTAACACTATGATTTGGAACACACTTATTTTTAAAAAAACATTTAAATTCAGTGAAAAAACGAAAGGTTTAAAGATGGGTTAGAGTTAGGAAGACTTTATTTATTTTATCTTTATAAACCCAGCTTAAACTATACAAACAGTAAAAATTCTAAAGTTACAGTTATAACCAAAAATTCTAACTCACGCACCGCCTTCAATTTACTACAAGTCACGCACCTCCGTACAAAGTCTTGTCAACTCACTCTCTACACTACATTAACTGTAATTTGCCCCTTTTCCATGTATTCAGTATACCCTTGCATATTTCAGGAACTATAGCATGTGAAATTATAGCATTGATATCAACACATGATATCTGAAATTATATTATTTCAGAGAGCACACTGCCTGGTAGAGTGCCGAGCCTTATTTCTGGCCGAGTTTATAGGTTTGTGCCTGTTGTGCAAGGAGAGTGGCATAAAGGACCTGACACTGAGCAGCTTGTGTTGTAACTTGGTATGCCCCTCCTCACTCCCTGTCCCCCCTTTCCCCTGTTGGTTCGACCTACCTTAGAATGTTGGAGTGAAGCTCGCCTTGGAATGTTGGTGAGCTCACTCTAGTGGTTGGCACTGAAGAATCCGGTTCGAAATAAACTCCTTTTCACCTCACTTCTTGTGGAGTTACTTCTTAACAGCTTGCTTTAGGGATATCGTGATATTCAATATGTGCTTTGTGAAGTGCAAGTTGCTTCTTCAAATAATCGAACTATAAGTGGATTAGTTTAGACTGTTGGTTTAGTGTTGGAGGAAAGCACCAGATCAAATAGTATCTAAGGTGATTGTCTTTGGTTACCAGGATTAGTTCTTGGTTAAGTGGTTGGGGCTAGGCGAATAGAATGTGTTGGAGTTGCAAACCTCCGAGGAACAACTCCTGTGGTATCCTTGGATAACAGAACATGGGGGGAGGGGTTGTAAATTCCATAGAAAGCTGGGGATTGAGATGACGTGAATGGACATTTTTTAGAGGGAGGTGAACCTTAGGAATAACCAGATGGTAGGATGAGGCATTTGAGAAACAATTTATGTAAGATGAAATCATTAAGGAGTGGGGTCTTCTTTGTGACTCTGGTGAAGAGTAAAACTGCAAGCACAGAAGACAAGTTAGCGCATCAACAAGCGGTAATCAGGGAATAGTTCTGGAGCCTAAAAGGAGAAGCGGAGAAATTTAGCAGTGCTGACAGGAATGGCGACTCCAGCAACAAAAGAACGAGGAGAGCATTGATATGTGAAAAAAGGATTAGTAAAACAATTCAAATACATTGATGAATATCACAAGACATGTAGTGAACCATACAACCAGATAAATAGGGGAATTCACTTGGCTGTTAAACAGGAAAGTACGGTAATATGTTTAACTTTCTCTATTAACATTCAAGTGTTCCAAAAACAAACATCTTTCAATTCAGCAGGCGTAAGTGCGATGGAGGCTGTTCTGTACACTCACAAGAAGCAGAATGTGACAAGAAATGATGTGTTTCAAAGTAAGAGAGCTGAAAAAGATATGTAAAAGCAGAGTTACAAGTGACAGTAATATTAGGCGTTTACAGTCTGATTAAAGATTAGAACGAAAAACATAACACTACAAAATGAGTAAACTAAGCACACTCAAGTGGAAATTAAAATTAAGTACTCGGACATCATATTGGATATTGTGGTGTTAACCTTCATTCGTCTGATTTGCGGTGTGCCATAGTTTGTGGGTCACGTGCTGTGTTAAGTGTGGACGATCAAAACACAATGCAGAATTTAACAGCTCTACCATTCTTTCTCTAGCAACCTGCAGAACCAGTACTGTAGTGGGAGTAATGGAGAAAAATAATTTGCTAATTAGCCAGAGTGTGTGGGTGTAACCTAGGCTCAGAGAGTAAACTATCAATATTGGTGCACTGTTTCGGGCCAGATATATGATCACCTACCTAACTTAACTAATGAAGCTGCAGGACTGAATGAGTACAAGAAATCTATAACTAAAAACGCTCCCTGCATCATTTTCCCAAAGTGAGAACTATACTTGAACTATTTCCTTTTGGAAAGAGAATAGATGGTTAGTTTAAGAGTGCATAACAGAACTAAACACATTGGAAACTTGCATAGATGAGAGTACCAGGGTTGAGTTCATGTTAGGGTGTATTAATGATAAGGTTATGTTATGTTATGTTAATAACATTTATTAGGCGCAACAGCTGCCCCAGCGAAGGGGCGTCCTGGCGCCTGATCATATGCAACAACACAACAGATCAGAGCTGAAAAAAAAGGGAATATTAGCTAACAGAGATGAACAGGTGGGTTTTGATGGCCCTTCTGAAGAGGGTCAAGCTGTTGAGGGCGCGAATGTGAACAGGAAGGGAATTCCATAGATCCGCCGCCAGCACACGGAAGGAACGTCCTCCCATCCTACTAAGCCTGAACCTAGGCTTGTTCGCCAGATACTGGGCTTCGGATCTGAGGGATCGCGTGGGGACATAAGATGAAATAAGGCCTGTCAAGGGAGAAGAAAGCTTTAAGATCTTGAATGTCAGACAGAGAGCCTTGAATTTGATTCTCTGTCTGACCGGAAGCCAGTGCAGAGAGGCCAAGACAGGAGAGATAGAACATCGTCTCGGGAGGCCTACAATGGCCCGTGCAGCAGCGTTCTGCACCCTCTGAAGCCTAGTCGCCTCAGCCTGGTTGACTCCAAGGAGCAAGGCACTCCCGTAGTCTATCCGTGAAAGGATAGAGGCCTGAACCACCAGTTGACGTGTGGGAGGGTCGAAAAATTTGAGGACTGGTCTGAGCCCTCGCAGAATGCCATAGCAAGTGGCTGCTGTCTTCTTTGTATGGCTGGTAAAGGAAAGGTTAGAATCCAGCCATACCCCCAGATTTTTGACTTCGTCCACTGGAATGGGCATCGCCCCCAGTTCGAGAGGCCACCACTGGTCTCCCCAGAGTTCCGCCTGCTTCCCCACAATCAGGACCTCGGTTTTCTTGGCATTAAGCTGTAAGCAGTTGTTACGCATCCAGCTAGCCACAGCTATCAGTCCTGCCCGGAATCTGGGCGCAGTCACCTCAGGGTCCCCACTGAGTGTCACCGCCAGCTGCGTGTCATCGGCATACGATGTCATCGTAAGGCCATATTGCCTGACGACGGCAGCCAGCGGTTTCACATACAAGTTGAATAATGTGGGGCTGAGAGCAGAGCCCTGAGGGACTCCCAGTTCCAGAGAATGGTACGAGGACTGGCCAGGTGGAATGGCTACTTAAAAAAAACGGTCCGAGAGGAATGAGCGGAACCACTTAAGAGCCTTCCCGACAATCCCCACTTCCTCCAGACGCCGCAGCAAAATGTCAAGAGACACCGTGTCAAACGCGGCGCTCAGGTCTAACAATAGGAGCGCCGCGGTCTGCCCCGCATCTAGCACTGACCGCAAATGCTCGATCATAAAGAGCAGAGCCGTTTCAGTGCTATGTTGAGCACGAAACCCATTTTGACTCTCGTCTAAGATGTTGTTACGCGAGAGGTGGGCAGACAGAATGGTATTCACGTGTGCCTCCGTGACCTTGGCAGTCCAAGGCAGGAGGGAGATGGGCCGATAATTCTCCGGGAGCAAGGGGTCAGCATTAGGTTTCTTCAAGATGGGCTTGACCACAGCCTGCTTCCAGGATAACGGAACCACGCCCTCACTGAGGGAGAGATTGATCAGCTCCAGAATGGGCTCACGACATAGAGGCGGGAGAGAGGCGAAAAACTCCGGCTTCAGAGGGTCTGAGGGAGAGCCTGATTTAATTTTGAGGCTCAAAGTGTCGAATACCTCATTGGACATAGTCGGCAGGGTTGACAGGGTTTCAGACACCAGGACCTCTACTTCGCTAGGAACATCCCCGGGGGCAGCTGGTGCGAATCCTCGGTAGATTTTCTGTACTTTCTCCACGAAAAAGGATGCCAGGCTTTCACAGTGCGAGTCCGTACAGATTTCTTGCGAGGTAGCCCGTTTCCCCATCAGGTCTTTAAGTACCTTGAAGATCAACTTAGAGGGGTTGGGGCTGATGGAAAACTCAGCTGCGTAATATGCGGCCCGGGTTTGGCAAATAGCTCTGTGGTAGGACTTAAGCTGGGCAAAGTACAGCGATTTTAACGTGGGATCAAAAGCTTTTCTCCAGGCCCTCTCAGCTTGCCGGCAGGTTCTCTTAAGCTCGGCAAGAGTCTCATTATACCAAGGGCTACGATTTTTCGCATGACATTTTGCCCACCGCAAAGGTATGAGAGAGTCGAGGGCAGTAAGAACCCAGTTGCAGAATTGTTCATAGCCCTGTTCTACATTCTGCAGTTTGCCTAGGGGTTGTGCCTCCAATAACCTGACAAACTCCTCCAGCTTAAGTTTACGCCAATTTCGCTTTAAACTCTGTTTACCTGCAGGTTTCAGTTGTGGGGTGTCAAGGGGACATGACACTTTAACCAGTAGATGGTCAGTCCAGCCCACCACCATCGGGTCAGCTGATCTAGCCCGAGCTAAGGTGGTAAAAAAAGGGTCCAATATGTGTCCTCCTGTGTGGGTGGGGGAGGTGACCAGTTGGTCAAGTTGCAACGCTTCTAAGTCCGCCAGCAAGGAGCTGATGGAAGGAGATGACGACTGATCCAGATGTATATTTAGGTCACCTACTATATTGAAATTAGAGCATGTTGCGGTCAAGGAACTGACTACATCCACAAGGGCAGCCTTGAAGGCGGTGTCATTCCCAGGTGGACGATAGATAAGCACACCGCTGAAGGTGAATTGATGACTGACCTTTACCTTAAACGATGCGCTTTCACACATAGGGAGGTCCAAGGCCTTCCACTCAACCGGGAAACAAGATTTTGTCGCCATGGCTATACCACCTCCCCTCGTCGAGCGGTTTAAGATAGACACCGTATAGGTAGAGGGGAAAGCCAGGTTAATGATGGCAGTGTCCGCGTCCTGTAACCAAGTTTCGGTCAGGAAGATGATATCGGGAAGGTCCACGTCAATCATATCCCGTAGTGACTGATGGTGTTTGACCAAAGATCTAACATTCAAACTCCATATGTTAAGAGCTTGTCCGGACCATTCCGTATGGGTACCACGAACAGTCCTGCTAACTGGACGGACTCCAATGGGAGAGGTCAGAGAGAAATAACCGCAGGTACACTCATAAGGTCCTGAAAGAGGGGGTAGAGGGTCATGATTACAAACCCGAAGACTATCTCTTATGGAGAAGAGAGCCGCGCGATCGTACCTGAGCGCCGCCATGGTACACAGGCTGCTAATAAGGGAGGGATCCAGAGTCCATAGCCCGCACCCGCTACCTCGACGCGGACGAGCGCAGACGGGCAGGACTCTGGCACGACTCCGGCTAAGCGACGGCGTCCCACTGCGCGTTCCCGCTGCGCGGGAGAGGGCAGCTTTAAATAGGCGCCTCCCTAGACACCTCGAGCGTCAGGACGCTCCAAAATGGCGCCCGCGCTCCAAACACTTACCCCAAGCCAAGATGGCGCCCACGATTCCAGCCCCAGGGACCCGGACCCGCCAAATGGCGGTGCAAATTCCAGAATTAAGTGGGAGTAAGGGGGCAGCCCAGACACAGAGAGCGAATTAAAATCAGGGAAGAATCGAACTGAAAATAACCAAAATACACAAAAGGTGAGCTTAAAAATGTAAATAACGCAGCACGCCAGCAGCGCGACCTGCGCAGATGCTACAGTGATCGGATGAAAGATGATCCTTTACTTAGTGAAGGTGTAATTCTGTCGAAATGTGTGCATGCATTGAGGAGATAAAGAAAGAAAATGGTTAGAGAGGAAATATACAAGTAAAAAGCATACAGCAAGATGTGAATGGAGAGCAATCACAAAAAACCCTCATGGTGTGAAGGTACAAAGGAAAAAGGCATTTCAAGGAACATCTAATTTTTGCCCAGCTGTAAAAGTGAACTGTAGTAATTTCAGACAAAAAAGGTCATTGTGTCAAATGCTACAGAGAAGAAATAAATATGAGAAAAGATAATAAAATAATTGAAATAATTGAATAAGGGGAAGAAAAAGTACAAGCAGGAAACAAAGAAAATTGTCCGTAGAATGATGGTTACATAGAGGGTGCAAACATAAGTATGCTGATTAATTTAAGAGCCTGACTGAAATTAATATTTAAAGAGACATGTCAGAGAAAGACAAAGTGAAGTTATTTAAGTCAGATGTGAATCAAGGAGGGTATGGTGGAGAACCAAAAAAGAGTGTTAAGATATTTCAAGGGATGCATAGAGTACAAAAGATATACTGCTGGGAAGATATACTAGTCAGATAGAGGGGGCTGTTTTAGAAGTTGACATCGCCAAAAAGATCGATGGTTGTTACAGGAGCTGAACTCCATCCCACCAATAATGCTAAAGCCCTAATTACGAGTCTGGCGGTCTGAGGACCGCCAGGTTTCCGGGGGCATGACAGTCCAGCCACAACCACACCGGCGGTCCAACCGCCCCATTATGAGCTGGCCGGTCGGACCACCCTGGGTCTGCCCTGGGACCGCCGACACCACTAGGGAACTGCTATTCTCTGGAGGTGGTATGGCGGTTCGGACCTCCCAAGGCCCCCTGTTCCTGGTAAAATGTAATGTAAATGTAAATGTATTTGAGCTTATATAGCGCACAGCTACCCACAAAGGGTTTCCCGGCGCTTGCTTAGGGAACCCGTCCTGGTATTCCCCTGTGAGATAACCCCGGCAGGGTATCCACAAGGTGAAAGCCAGGCATCCCGCCGCGAGGGGCCGTTGTGGAGATTAAGCAAGCTATTGCCCAGAGTCGCAGAGTGTGAACCCGTGAGTTGAGAAGGCACCGGAACGAGAATTATCGAGTCAGTGGAATTTTTTGAGCCCAAGACCCGCCGAGGCGGGGAATTGAACCCTGGTCCAGGGCCGATCTCAGCTTCCGGGTCTGTTGCCTCTAACCCCTGAGCCACACTTCTGGTACGCTTGTGGATGTACACAGGGGGGCATTACATGTGCCCCTCTGTGTACATTCAAAACAGTTCCTGCACTGCATGGACTTTCGAGTCTATGCAGTGCAGGAACCTTGTTGTGCTGTCTGTTGCAGTGCCTTTTTCAAAGGCACCACTGCATTTGAAAGAGGCCCCACAGCGGGACAGCCACGCCACCGCCCAACCAAATTAAAAAGATTGATCGTTTTTTGGAGTAGGAGACTTTTATAGTAAGTTTGGACCAATCATTGCAAATAAGACATGCAATACGAGGAATCTGCTCAGGAAGAAGGCAGAATTCAAATGGCAAGAGGTACATGATTAGGAATCTGTAATATTCAGAAACTTTTTGTGATAAGTTGCAAATGTAAAAAGGTTTGACCCAAATAAAGTCAGTGTGATAGTAACAACCCAAAGGTTTAAGAGGAGTATTGATGTAAGGCAGAAGTGGGAAAGAAACAGCAATAATATTTGCTTTAAGAGTTCTTAGAGGGACACAAACTTAATATTCAGCATTAGAAAGAGAAAGTATATCAAGCTATGGATACATTTTACAAGTTTGTTTGGTAAACAATATTTACAGTAATAAACTGAAACACAAACAATTTCAAGAAAGACTTCGCAAAAATGAATTGGTTGTATTATCAAATCATGTTTACAAGTGGGTGTTGGCACTGCAGGAACAGGAGTTTGTACTAAGCTACTACTTACTGGGAGTTAAAAATCCCATCGCAGACTGTCCTTCCAGATTGGAATGTGAAGATAAAAATTAAATGCATGAGAAGGATGACAAAGAAAAGAAAAACTAGTAGACCGTGCGGTGATACTAGAAGAAGGCTGGAAAGAAGAAGCAAGTAAGCAGACAGTTTTACAAGAAGTGTTCAAAAACATAAAAGAGGAGTAGAAAGGGAAAGTTAAACAGAGAATAGCGAGTAGGAGGTTTTGGTGGATGGGGTGAATCAAAAAGGAATGATTAAGTGTACAGATGAGAGAGACTAGATCTCTCCAGCTGCGTCAGGAATATAGTAGATTCAGCCTATTAGGGGCATATGGGCATGAGTAAAAGTAAATGAAGGCTGGGAGGGTAATTCATGGCCAGTGATGGACAAACCGGTAGAAAGAGTGGTAAAGGAGTGTGTGGAACGGCTAGCCGAGCAGCGAGATGGCCGCTCTCTGAGTGAGCTCCGCCGGCTACTTTTATTAATCCTTACCTGATCCTGTTCCTGGTGACTGCAGTCCCCCATTCCTTCGGGGTTCTGCTCCTGAGACCCGGTTGTTCCTCCAGCCCGAGTTTTGGACGCGGGGGCGGCTGCCCTCGGAGACGGGACCATCCTCCGTTCTCGCCGGCCGGCGAGCGGCTCCTGTCCCCAACCGGAAGTGCCTGCTACTGGGCGCCGCGGAACACGGTGGGCCGAGGCTGCATAGGCCCCAGCAGATCGAGGTCATTTTGGGGAGGAGAAATACCGCGCCGCTGCCAGGGGCGCTGCCGGAGGAGTATTGACGCTGCTCTCCCGCTGAGGCTGACGGTAGCTCCATCTGGCGCGCGACCGCGGGAAGATAGCGGAGACCGGAGCGGCTGTACAGGTGCAGTTGCGCAGAAGTGGCAGGGATCCTGCGGCCGCCGAAGACGGCGCGGACACGAGTGGCGCCCGGTGGAGGACAGAGTGGCCGCGCCTGCACCATCCTCATCATTGCAGTGCGAGAGCGGAGGTGAGCGGGTGCTGCCGCGGAGCTGGGGGTTTCACATGGTGACACGTACTGGTGGATAGCTGCGCATGGCCCCCCCCCGCTGCTCTGAGACACGGCAGCACTAAACACCGCACGCTTGATGCGCCTACTTGCCGCACTGATCCCCTGGAACTCCTGAGCTGCTCCTCCTCGGGTGTTTGGGTGGTCCTAGAGAACGCTGCCAGCGCCCGCCATTTTGGACCGCGTGGAGGCCCTGAATACGCGCATGAGAGCCTGTAGCGGTTTCCATTTCTTGCTGAGTCTACATAGGCACGACTAGAGTGCACTGGCACCACCTGGGCGACCGCGCTCACACAGGACACTTGCTCGCTGGGACGCAGTGGAGTGCTGCCCCACTGTGGGACCGGTGAATTACTCTGTTCGCGAAGATGGGGAAAAATGAAGCCAAGCAACCAAAGCTGAGCTTTGATAATAGAAAAACGCCAAAGACCACGCCGGTGGAGTCGGATGGAGGCGCAACGTCATCGCAAGGAGGTGCCCAGGACATAGATTTTGGAGCCCTCATCATGGAAGTGAGAACCAGCTTGAAAAGCATAGACGCCAAGCTTGATAATATGGCGGCGCAACTCGAAACCGTGAAAACGAAAGTGGACACTCACGAGAAAAGGCTGGACTGTCTCGAGAATAGACAAACTGAGTGTTGTGAATTCCAACAACAGGCCAAGAAACACATCACAACGCTGGAGCGGGAAATTGACAGCTTGCGCGCCAAGTCGGACGATTTGGAAGCACGTTCCAGGAGATCCAACGTTCGCATTACAGGCATTCCAGAGACCACAAACACCGGGAAGATGGAATCGTATGTATCAGACCTACTCCATGAACTGTTCGATCCGGATCTGTCCCCGGTTTTCACGGTGGAGAGGGCGCACAGATCCCTTGGAAAAAAGCCCCCAGTGGGCGCCCCACCGCGCCCAATCCTGGCTAAACTACTCAACTACCAGGACAGAGACGTCGTGCTACGCCTGGCGAGAGAGAAAGGTACAATCACGCATCAGGGAAACCACATTTCCTTTTACCCGGATTTCACCCCTCTGGTGCAAGCGGCACGAAAGGAATTCCTACCGGCGAAGAAGATCCTACTGCAAGCTGGAGTGCCCTACTCACTCCTATACCCGGCGAAATTGAAGGTTCAACACGAAAACACCTCTCACTTCTTCACTGACGCCAAATCAGCCCTCAAGTTTGCCAAACACATATGTGCTGGAGCCAGGAGAAAATCGCCACGGCTGGAGGACGCCTCGGAGCAACTCAGTGACAATGACTGAAACCTGTGCAACGCTCATCCGGCACGGTAACCGAACTGCCTGTTACACTGGGGCTGGGAGGCCTGGAACAGTCTTTCGTAAAGGTATGCTCCTGCTGGACTGCCTCCTTTTGGGTAAGTCACTGGGCCGCCTTTATACTACCTTTTGCTGCTAACTCCGTGCCTCTGCTGGGACATTGGTAGACTTTGTCACTGGCGGATTACTGGATGGGGGTCGCTGTCAGATCCCAGGGACACGGAAATTTGACTGTAGCCACCCCGTGTATGCGGGGGTGTTGGCCGAGCGCACCACGCCTCATGGGGTGCCTCCCTTTGTTGTTGATGTTGGGGTACTTCCACGCATTGCGTGAGGACTTTTGGGGTATATCACGACCTAATTGGGGGGTTGCTGAGGGTGGGGGGTTGATGGGAGTTATTCCTGAGTTGCGAGTTCCTGTTTGTATTTGGTGCAATGTACTACTACAATTGTCTATGTGTTCGCGTGCTAAGTCTGCAATTATGGCGTCTGGATGCCTGAGGGGCCTTATGGGGCGGGGAGGTGGGGTGGGGGCTGGTTACGGTTGTGTACTTTAATGGGAGGTATCAAACTCTGGACTTGGAACATTAGGGGCCTGGGGGACTACAAGAAAGCCCGCTTACTGCATGGAATGTTGTCTAGGCACAATGTAGATGTATGCTTCCTTCAAGAAACTCATCTGAATGTCGCCCCCTCAGCTCGACTGAAAAATTCCAGATGGGCGCATGTTTATTCTTCCATCTATTCGAATTATGCGAGGGGTGTCGCCATACTCATTCGAAGGGGGTTGGATTGGCGGGAGTACTCCCAGGTGCGGGATGAGGAGGGTAGGTATGTTCTGCTGCATGGGTCATTACAGGGGCGACGGATTGTCCTAGCTGCTATCTATGGCCCCAATGTGGACGATCCGGATTTTTTCAGAAATGTTTGGGCGAAAATTGTGTTACTGGACTGTCAATCGGTAGTGTTGGGAGGGGACTTTAATACTGTGTTGAATGATGACATGGATCGCAGTGGCGTAAGCAGGCCGCAACACAATAGAACGCGCCAGGCGATATCTGATATCATGAATGAAGGTCTGCTGTCTGATGTATGGCGTGCTAGACACCCGGGAGCGAATGTGGGAACCTGTTACACCTGCCATAAGGTTGCATGGTCGCGGCTGGACTTCTGGTTGGTGTCTCCCGAAGTCGCGACATGGGTTTCAAAGGTTGATATCATGGCTAGATCTTTGTCCGACCATGCCCCATGCATGTTGGAACTACACCCCCCGGGAACTCCACATAGGGCATTCCAGTGGCGCCTCCCTCCACACGTGCTCACAGACCCTGTGTTCGTAGAAGAGATAAGAGAGGACATTAACAATTACTTTGCTGAGAATGCGGGATCTGCCACATCTGAGGCCGTTGTGTGGGATGCATTTAAGACTGTCATCAGAGGTCAATGTATAGCGCGCAAGGCAGGGGTGCTGCGTACCATCAGGGATGAGCTGGCTAAAATTGAGAGGGAGCTGCAGGCCCTAGATGTTGCGTTTAGTGCTAACCCGTCGTTAGAGACTGCAGGCGCTCTAAAGGCCAAACTGCTGACCTTTAACGAGGAGGCGGAGCGGGAGGTGAAGTTTCTAGGGAAACAGGCAGAAGCGCGCAGGTATGGGGAGGGTGATAGGCCAAGCAGGACCCTTGCCAGACTGATAAATCCCCGCGCATCATCACATTTCATACACACTATTCATGATGCCACCGGACGCCTTGTGGTGGGACAGGAGGCAGTGTTAGACGCCTTCGCAGACTTCTATGCTACCCTGTACACCTCACGACAACCCACTCCGCCGGCATCGCTGCGAGACTTTCTTGACTCCATAGCACTTGTATGGTTCAACAACAACCACAGGCAATACATGGACCTCACTGTCACAGTACAAGACATAGCCCAGGTGATTAAGAGTATGCCGGCCAATAAGGCGCCTGGCCCTGATGGCCTGACCACCTCCTTCTATAAAACATATGTTACTGAACTGGCGCCGAGACTTCATTCTGTATTTGTCGAGGCTCTCGAATTGAATTCCCTCCCTGACTCCATGCGAGAGGCTCTCATTATCACACTACTCAAGCCGGATAAGGATGAACAGCAGCTGGACTCCTATCGGCCCCTGTCCCTTATAAACGTTGATGCTAAAATATACGCAAAGGTCATCGCGGATAGGTTACAGCCGATGTTGCCTATGATAGCGCTCCCAGATCAATCAGGCTTCATTCCTGGACGCGCGACGTCACACAATCTCAGAACGATCTTTTCGGTCCTTCACTATTTACACCCGTCAGTACAGGCAGCAGTGGTGTTTCTGGACGCCACCAAAGCCTTCGATTCATTAGAATGGCCCTACCTCTTCAGTGTATTAAGGCGGATGGGTTTCAGTCAGAACTTCATGACCCTGATAAAGCTTCTTTATAAGGAACCAAGGGCCCGGGTGTGCGTCAATGGTCTCGTCTCCGAGCCATTCAGTATTACACGAGGCACTAGGCAAGGCTGTCCCCTATCGCCGCTCCTTTTCGCGATTGCGATGGAGCCGCTGGCGGCCAGAGTCAGACAACACCATACCGCCAGGGGCATCGGATTTAGTGCTAGAAGCTTACTAATCTCGCTATATGCGGACGATGTAACCCTGTACGTCCTGAATCCTAAAGAGAACCTGAGCCCGCTACTCCGGGAATTTGTACGATTTGAGGGATTAGCGGGGATATCCATTAACTGGGCGAAGTCAGTGGCCTTCCCCCTGACGGAGAGCACTGAACGCCCTGCTCCTGACTACCCCCTCAGATGGGAAACTGAAACTGTCAAATATTTGGGCATCTGGATCAGCAGGGATGTGCAGGAGTTGTGGCAGATGAACTTCGGTAGAGCGGTGGATTGGTTGGAGGGGAGGGTTGAGATCTGGAATAAACTACCGCTTTCCCTGGTAGCAAGAATTGCGTTGGCTAAAATGGTGGTCCTCCCCAAATTCTTATATTTGTTTGTAAATGTGCCACTGCCTATGACAGCTTGCTTCCACGCCCGGGTCCGCTCACTGCTACTTAAACTGGTGTGGGCTGGAGGACAGGCTAGAATCTCCTGGGACCTGCTCACGCTTCCGCTGCGACAAGGGGGACTAGGTGCCCCAGATTTGAAACTTTACGCACTCTGTGCGCAAGCCCAGTTCCTGCATTTCTGGGCATTCCCTACACCTTACCAACCACATGTGGCGGTGGAATTAGCCGTTGTCGCCCCCTTGCCATTACGAGTCGCACTGCACGGTAAGGTTACATGCCCGTCACGCGAGGTAGACACAGTAGAGATGGTCCGCTGGACATGGCGCGAACTCCAAAAGAGAGCCGGTCTCTCCCTGCTTTATGCACCAGCTATCCCCCTGAGGGGCAACCCGATGCTGCCGTGTCTGACGGCCAGAGGCGACGTCCTCACTATCCTTGGGAATAGGCTACTCACTTTTGCAGACTTATATCCAGATGGTACCTTTTTCGAGCTGTCTGCCGAGGGAGCCGACCGGCTCTGTACATTTAATGACAAATTGCTATTTCATTCCCTTAGGGAGTCTTGCAAGAAGATGGGGCCGTGCTTCCCGGAGGAACCCCGCACACTTGCCGCCCTCCAAAACTTGCTTTCACGACCTTCCCCCAAAAAGCTGGTGTCCAGGTTATATAATTGCATGCAGGAACAGGCCCCGGCGACAGTAGCCACGGCCAAAACCAGCTGGGCTGAGGACCTGGGGGACGAGCTACCAGACGACGCCTGGGAGTATTGCTGTGCGCAACTTACAGCCCTGTCCCCAAACTATCGTCTGAGGCTCATCCACTTCAAATTCCTACATAGATACTACCGCACTCCGACTCTACTACGCCGAATGGGCGTCCGTGAGGATGCCAACTGCTGGAGATGTGGAAGTGAAGAAGCGTCCTTTCTTCATATGGCCTGGAACTGCCCCAAGCTGACTACATACTGGTCAGAGGTCTTCACGGCCATAAATCAAATCACCCGAAGGGAGGACTCACCTTCCCCGCTGCTAGGTCTGCTGGGGTATGTTAAGGACACTGAGCCCTGCGACAGGAAACTGCATGCCTTACTCCTTTTATATGCCAAGCGACAGATCGCACTGCACTGGGGTAGACCAGCCCCCCCCTCTCTTGAGAGCTGGATCAGGGACGTGACTTACGGCCACACGCAGTTAACGCACTATTGGGAGTCTATGCCCACCGCTTCCAGACCCACTGACATATGGGGCCCGTTTATACAGTGGGCCACAGCACGCAAGGGCTCTGACTCACCAGATACCTCCCGGGATACGAGTGTTTCAGACGACATGGGCTGAAGGTGCGCAATGCGTAAGTTAGTTATGATGATCCCGCAGTCCCGCGTTTACACTGACAGGCCCTGACCGGACGCACGCTGGGAGACTGCTGCACACGCTGACCCGAATCGAGACCCTGGCCGCCCTGCGCCCCACTGGCAGTCTTGTGTTCTAGCCTCTGTCCCTGGCCCCCTCCCCCCCGCATCGCCCATGCTCCCCTAGACTGTGCATAACCGGACTAGATATCCTTACATTCCCGCCCTGTATGTAGCTAGCCCACTACCTGCATGACCTGAGGCTGGCCCATATGACCTCGTTGTGGACTACCGTGTTGTGTGAATGGTTTGTCCATGTACTTGCACCTCTGTTTGTAGTGTTTGGTTTGACTTGCTGGGGGGGGTTGTTGGGAGAAAAATGGTGCTGACGGACGCATCCTTTTACCGTACCGCTGTGACGGGGGATTAACCACTTCCTACTCAGGGGCGACCTCGTTGATTTTCTATATCTTTCAAATGTCGACAGCACTATGAGAAAAGTAAGACCGTTTCCTTGCTGAAGTTGTACTGCGTATGCTCAAAATTCTGTTGTGTCTCATGCTTTCATATGTATGTCTTACCCGGCTGGGTGAAAGACTCCGGTCTGTCTCTCAGTGATCTCTGTATGAACTTCCTGATAGCGGCCTGCCTCCGGGTTGTTGGCGTGACGCAGTGTACATCTTCATGGCCTTTGTTACAAATAAATGTCTTACACCAAAAAAAAAAAAAAAAAAAAAAAAAAGGAGTGTGTGGAACACAATCAAAGTTATAAAAAAATACAAGCTCAACATGCATCGTATGGCTTGCAGTAATTTACCAGGAAGAACATAGGATGATATCGTTCTACATATAATAAGATCGTTACTGGTCGTTATACAAGGAGATTTTATAATAGTATTAAATAGCATTTCATCTAAGTGACCAAAATACTGGCTTGTTAACTACAGAGACAAAAACAGTGATTTATTTTCTTTAAAGCTTAAACGAAGTGCTCTTTATCAACCAGAGGCAAATTGAATGGTTGAGAGACTGAATAAAGCAATAATGGAAGGGTAACAATTGGCAAGGAGTAATGAGTGAAATTAGAGGCAGGAGTTGCGTCAGGAGAATAGAGGTGTGCATGAGGTCTCCTCATGCTGCCACTGCCTTGAACTGTTTAGAGGTAGAAAATATAGCATACTAGTGAGTCCAGAGTGTGTGAACCAAGTGAAAGAAATAGGGAAAGATTAGGTAAAAATAAAAGGGTCAGAAGTAATAAGAAATGTTTCAAAATGTCCAACCATATACAGGGATAAAACTGCTCACAAATGCAGTAAAAACAGAGAATTAATGTGTTAGACCTGTCAACCTCAAGGTGGTCTTCCCCCAAATGTTCAGCCTTACGCCTCCATTTTTGTTGATCACAATTTGGTTGGCCTTAACACTCTGTGCACTTTACAACTGCTGACTAATGCTAAAGTGGGTGTGCTCACACCCTGAATCATGGGAACACTGGCTTACATCCAACTGGCAAATTTAATTTACTTGTAAGTCTCCAGTAAAGTGGTACTACCTGTAATATGGGGCTATACATTAAATGCTACTAGTGGGTGTCCAGCACATATTGTGTTATCCCCTTAAGTAGCTTTGTAAACATGTCTTTGGCCTGCCATTGCAGCCTGTGTATGCCGTTTTAAACTGCCATTTCGACCTGGATAACAAACCTTTTGCCAGGCCTACACCTTCCTTTTTAATACATATGTCACCCCTAGTGTAGGACCTAAACAGCCTATAGGGCAAGGTGCACGGTATCTAAAAGGGTGGATATGTACTTTTAACTTTTATATTTCCTGGTAGTGAAAAACTCTTACATTCGTTTTTCACTACTGCAAAGCCTGCCTCGCCCATAGGATAAAATTGTGATAACTTTCAGTTAAGATCATGTAGGAATGTCAAGTTTGGTGTATAAAGAATTGACATTGTAAACCCTCTTTAATAGTAAAGTCGGGTTTTAAGTCACACTTCTGAAAAAAAACTATTTAGAAAGTTGGCATGTTCGTGTGTCAACCATTTGGTTCCTGCAGCCTGCATCCTGGGTCACATGACTATGTGTAGCCGGCATTTGGTCTTTGTGCATTACTCCCAGACAGTTAAACAAAACGGGAATAGGTGTTGGCAGGATGGGCCATCTCTGAATTGAAGAGGGTAGGAACTGTCATCAACCACACTTGCACATCAAAAAGGCTCTGCCCCAGCACATTGACAAGGGATTCACATAAGTGTTTTGGTTCCCCTGACAAGTTGGTGCCAGGATGTGATTTGAGCATTTATAAAGCGTGCAACTGCCCAGAGGCATATAACCGCGAATACCCTGAAATTCAGTATGGTAGCCACTGAGAATGAGTATGAGAGGTTAGTTGACGAAGAGCCATGTTTTTAGAGCTTTTCTGAAGGCCAAAAGTGTTAAGCTGTTTTTTATCCCGGCTGGGAGCATGTTCCAGGTTTTAACAGTTCCGACCAGGAAATTTCTTCCACCCCAGCGAGCTCTCTTGAACCTGGGTGTTTGTAGAAGTTTGCAGAGAGCAGACCTTAGATTTCTAGGAGGTATGTACCAATTCAGTTGGTTCTTCAGATAGTGAGGACCAGACCCTTGGAGTGTCCTAAACGCTAGGCATTGGGATTTGAATGTAATCCTCCTTGCCACTGGGAGCCAGTTCAAGGTTCTCAACTTGTGCTAGAATTGCAGAAATTTCGGGATATCCAGCAGCAGTCTGGCAGCCACGTTTTGAAGACGCTGCAGCTTTTGAAGGTGCTGCGTTTGGATCCCTACGTACAGCGCATTCCCATAGTCCAGTCTGGACATGGCTAGTGCTGTCACTAGGATTTTTAAGGATTCCGGAGTAATGAAGGGGCGATTTTTCCTGATCATCTTTAGGATGAAGAAGATTGAAAAGGTAAATAATCTGATCTGCTTTTTTAAGGTCAATTTATCATAAAAGATAAAGCCTAGATTTTTTTGCCTTATGCACAGGGACTGGAAGGACTCCCAAACTGGACGACCACCATCTGGGTGTCCTAAATTAGGTATCTGTGCCAAACAGGAGAGCATCTGTCTTTTCCCCATTCAATTTCGGACAGTTCTGACTCATTCACTGATGGACCTGAATCATACAGCGATTGAAACGATCTGCTGTCTCTTCAATGTTGCTGGAAATTGATACTACTTGCTGGGTATCATCAGCATATGAGACCACTGAGAAGTCAAACTTCCTGATGATTTCAGCCAGCGGGAAAACATATAGATTAAACAGTGTAGGGTTTAAAGCAGAGCCCTGTGGCACACCACACAGGAGCGTGAACTGTTCTGAGGAAGAGGCTCCATCCTCAACCGATTGAGCCCTATCAGAAAGGAAAGAGGACAGCAGTTTGAGGGCCGTGCCTCTGATTCCTAATTCTGAGAACCTGTTGACTAAGATGACATGGCTCACCGTGTGACACACCGCCGAAAGATCTAGTAAAATCAAGGCAGCCTTCCACCCATCATCTAGAATTGATCTCAGCTCTTCAGTAGCCATACCCAATGCTGACTCTGTAATATGTCCCTCCCGGAAACCGTATTGCGATGGGTCCAGAAGGTCCGCGGAGGAGATAAATGTTGTAAGTTGCATATTTAGTATTTTCTCCAGCACTTTTGCTGGGAAGGGTAGTCTCGAGGTGGGTCTATAGCTGGTGGGGTCAGCTAGGTCGAGATCAGGTTTCTTCAGGAGTGGCAGAATTGACGGGGAAGATTGCTGAGAAAATGATCTATTTGAAAATGACCCTCAATCGCTCGCTGACAGTTTCAGGAACCAGGTGCAGTATTTTTGGAGGGCAGGGATCTAATGGGGGCCCAGATTTGAAGGACTTGACCACATGGATGACCTGTTCTATGGGTGGTGAGGAAAAGGAGTTCAGCAGGTCGGGTGTGGAGGGTACTGTGCCTGCTGGGGGCCTCCCCGTTGTGGTGTTGCCATATTCCCTAAGTACTTTGTACACTGCCTCTACTTTGTCCCTAAAGGATTGGGCCAATAAGTTGCAGGACTTGGCACTACTTTCCATCCTAGGAGGCTCTGGTACTTTAGCTAGGCTTTTCACTGTAGAAAACAGCTCCTTACACAAGTTCTTTGCCTGTGAAATTTTTGTTGTAAAGTATTTGTTTTTTTCTTCTAGAATCAGTTTCTTGAAATCAGCCAACAATTGCATGTATTGTGTTTTATCAGTTTGGTCATAATTCAGTCTCCACTGCCTCTCCTTCCTATAGATTTGTTTCTTGTTTCCTAGTTTGTCGGAAAACCAGGGTTCTGAGGGCTTTTTCCGCCTATTGGAAAAAGTCTTTATGGGGGCTAGGGGGTCTACTGCGTTTTTGATCCAGGTGGAGAACCTGTGGACATCAGTATTGCATCTGTGGAGAGGTTGGGCTGTGTTGTAGAGGGAGACGCTTGTAAGGGTGGGGCATCGATGTTACTCCAGTCCCGCCTTTAAACTGTAACACAGGTACTGTACGGTCTAGTGGAATGCTGATTGATACTCACAGAGAGCATTATGGCATTGTGGTCTGACCATGGGACAGGTATTACTTCTGAAATCTTCAAATGGGGGGTTGACGTAAATATACCATCCAAGGTGTGTCCTCTATTGTGAGTAGCCTGTTCAATGATCTGTCTGAGCGAGAAGCTGACCAGGGTGTCCACCAAGAGGGCTGTGTCACGGTCATCCTGTTTTTCTAAGTGGTAATTAAAATCCCCAACACTGAGAAGTCAGCTGCGACGCAGCTAGATACAATGAAGCGACTAATGGAGTCTAAGAAGGTGGTTCTAGGCCCAGGGGACCTATCTAGAAATAGGCCCTTGAACGTATATGTTTTACTTAATGTAATCTGGAAGGATGAAACTTCACAATCTGGTGTGCTTCCTGCTACCGAACCTGCGACCACCAGGTGGTCTTTGAAGATAATTGCTAGGCCCCCTCCCCTCTTGTCAGCCCGATCTGCCCTGAGAATTGCGTAGCCCGCAGGAATATCCAGTCCCAGATCTGAGTTTGAGGGTTTGTCGGCCCACGTTTCGGTCACAAATGATAAGCCGAGCTTCTGTGAGCTCACCATCTCTGTGCATTCTATGTTGTGTTTTACCAGGGTGCGCGCATTTATAAGCATGCCCTGGAACACCTTTGTGTCTTTTGCCTGGGAATGTTTGTGAGGTCTTGTAGCCGACCTGTTTTGGATCTTGGCAAAGCTCAGGGGTAGCTTGCAGTGATTACATTGCCTGGGCTCCCTCTGTAGATCTAACAGTGGGCAAATAGACTTATTGTCTACTGGGTAAAGGGACAGTAATTAATTTCTGGAGTATTTGTGGCCAGACCCACCCTCTGGGAGGAAACGGGCAGGGGTTGTGGCCCTGGGCCTGGCCCAGGCGCGGACGGGCTTGCCTTAGGTGCATCCGCTGCACGCATCCGCTGCGCGCGTCCACTGTGCGCGTCCACTGCGCGTCCACTCAGGCATCTCCCTAAATAGGTGGTTGGGGCGGGAAACTACACCACGCCCCACCCGGAAATGCTTGCGGAGCATCAGACATGACAGGAAGGGTGTGCCTAGTCTGTAACGCCCTCCGCGCAATCAGCACCAGCAGTGGCAGAACAGGGCTTAGACCGGGCCACCAAGCCAATCTGTTGTGGTGGGATACAGGTGCCCCAGTAGTGTTCGAAGAACTGAAACGCAAGGTAAATGGAGATTAAAAATATTAAAATGATGCAGCCACTCCTAGAAACAGTCTGACATACATAAATATTAAACGTTTAAAAAAGTATGTTTAAGTAACGAAGGGATGCCGCTCAAGGCTGCAAAACTCAAAGCAGAAGCGGCAACCTTACCACCGGTAGGACTGCTGTGTTGCTCTGCTGCAAGAACGCCTGCTACTCTACATCCCCGTTGCCTGAGTGGGAAGAACTGAACCTGCATCTTGAACCCAGTACCACCAGAGTGACTTCTAGGGCTAGCTGACTGGCCTCCTGATCAGAGCCTCAGAGACAGAAAAGCTGCAACCACCTTGAACCTTGCACTTGGACTCTGCCTTCTGTGAGCCTTTCCCCCCGAAGTGGTGTCCCCCCAGTCCGGACCCTTGGATGTAGGCCTGAAGTTGATCTGCCAGACTAGATGTGGTCTGTTTGGCAGAACAGACACTGCACAACGCATCCCCGACACAGGAGTCCACAGATCTTCGAAACCGCTGCTGTGCACCACTTCCTTGATGTAGGTAGGACTTCACATTGCAGCTACGCAGCTCATTGGAACAGCTCAAAAAGCTCTACAACCAGGATTCATGGTACTTTGTTCAGCTGGCCCAACTTAGTCCCTGGATCTGGCCCGCATACATCACGGTCGGCTTAAACTTGTGACTTTCTCCCAGTCTGGCGGGAGAAGATAACCACAGTTGGCGCTTTGTGCTTTTAAGCACTATGTTCATCTAAATCTTTAAAATTGCATATCTCTAGTTATACTAATTGAATTTTTATCATTCTGGTATCAGATAATTTATTACATTTTACTCTGTTTTTCTAAATTAATATGGGATTTTCTTGTGTTGTGTTTTACTGTGTTACTATTTGAAGTGCTGCATTCTTTACACATTGCCTCTAAGTTAAACCTGACTTCTTTGTGCATTGCTACCAGAGGGTTAAGCACAGGTTAATCTGGGGTTTGCATGTGGCTTCACCCTGACAAGAATTGAGGTTGCGGCTGAAGTAGGATTTCACCCCCTCAACCAATAACCCAATTTAATATATCACGTATACAGATTTTGAAATGCAGTGATTACCAGGAGCATTAATTATTATTATGTTTTTAAATTATATTCATATTTTGCAAATGAAATGATAAATACAACCGCACAAGGGAAAGCCATCAGGGAAACACCCTGCTTCAGTACAAAGAACAATCAGAATTGCACCATAGCCAGTTTCCCTTCAAGAATTTCAACAATGGTATATGAGGAAAACCACAAAAAAAAAAAGAATTGCACCATAACTTCAGTATCTCGTCCCGCAAGTAGGGTTGGTTATCAATTGTGGATGAGCAGGCTCCACCAGAGCAGAGGAAGGGGGGAGAAAACAGCCCAGAGAAGAGGGTGGAGAGGAAGAGGGGGGTGAGGCGGGGAACAGAGAAAACAACACACAGGCACTCAATAATGCCCCCCTGAAAAACTGAATCAGACAGTAGCTGGAGCATTTTACGATGGAAGGGAGCACTCCGCAGTGCTGCATCAGCAAACCAGCAGAGCATTAAATGTTAACATGTTCCTTGTTCATCATTCAAGATTTTGTCGGTATTGTGACCAGTGTATATAGTTACTAAATTAAATGTAAATGTAATGTAAATGTATAGGCATTTATATAGCGCACTACTTACCCGTAGGGTCCCAAGGCGCTTCGACCGCTGCGAAACCCTTCCTGGCTTCCCTGAGAGATGGTCCCTTAATGGGTATCTCCAGGGTGAGACCACGCATCCCTGGCGGTCTGGTGGGGCCGTTAGTGAAGATGAGGCAAGCTAATGCCCAGAGTTGCCGAGTGTGATCGCTGATCAGAGTGGGCACCGAGGCGAGAGAATTATCGAGTCCGCTGACCCTGGTCCAGAAACCTGCCGCGCCGGGAATCGAACCCTGGTCCCCGGGCCGTCCTCTGCTCTTGGGTCTGCCGCCTCTAACCAGTGAGCCACACTACTTGGATGGAGGTATATTGTATTCTTGGACAATAGAAACTGGGGCTGTCCATTCGAGGAATGCTTAAGGACTTAGATATAGAGAATGTGCATTTTGTAGAGCAGTGGGGATGGTTGGAGTAACTCAATAATGGAGGAGGTGCTTAGGAATAATAAAGTTATGAAACCACTAATGTGACTTGCCTCCTTTGTCACATCTCTTTTTAAACATGGTGCACTATTGAAAGCATATTTATATACAGACAAATTTAGATAAGATATTCAAACTTTTGGCTTGATTGGGTGCTGGCCACATAATTTCTTGACGGAAAGTTGCATCTTCTCTCATAAGCATATATTGTGTTTTAAATGTAAACTTGTTTTTATTTCAATACTGCACAAATATCACATTGCTGGATGTTAAATTGACTAAACCTTTATTGAATCAAGATTGAGAAAGGCACTAATCACCGAAACGCGTCAGTTGGATGCAATAAATGGTGTCTGAAACCCGAGAAGGGTTCCTCTTCTGTGGCATTTGGTGGCAGAAATAGGAGAGAACGTCTGAACCACCATAATCCTCGTGTAGCAAAATCCTTGCTGATGCGAAATTACAACATTACAAAATGGACAACTATTGATCACTCAAATCTTTGTAGCAGGTATGTGCTACAACTACGAGGGATGTGTGGCCGGGAGAGGGATACAGACTTGGAAATTAGAGTGTCAATTCCATTGCAGACAATTTATGATGACTGCAAAATGCAACTAAATAGCCAGAATAACAAGCAATTTGCTACCACTGACAGATAAATACTGTTACTATAACGATTAACGTCGAATGAGCATGGGTTTGTGAAACACTGCTATGTTGTAATATAGTGGTCAATAGACACTGAGATGGTGCCGGTGAGAGCGTCCGATTCTTGGTAATACTGCAGTCCTTCGTCAATGCCTCAGATGAATCATCCAATAAGAGCAAAGCACTGAGCTTAAAGGAAATGGATGTGAAATTGACTAAATCTTTATTGAATCAAACATTGAGAAAGGCACTAATCGCCGAAACGCGTCTGTTGGGTGCAATAAATGGTGTCTGAAACCCAAGGAGTGCTCTTCTGTCCTTTGTTGGATATTTGGTGGACACTGCCAAAGGCAGATTGCCGAAGCGCGTCTGAGTGCATTTCCAAACCAATAAAAAATTTTGAGCGTACCACCCGTGAGTGTTGAACTTTTGTTTATGGAGCTGGGAGATTTTGCACGAGAGCACCCTTGCGGATCAAGCACCCGCCTGTGAGTGCGGAACAAAGAGACAAAGGGAGCAAGTGGAGCGAAGAAAATATATATATATCATGCCCTAAGGAAACTATAACTCGCGCCCGTCATGTACAGTTTTCTCATCAATAATTTTACAGCACATATTGTAGGAATATGGTCAGTGATGTCATAGAAGTTGTCATGAGTGATGTAATATGGGGTGAACTTAGCACTGTATGGCAAGGGTGAGTTCTAATTACCTTAGGGCACGAGTTATACTTGAGAAAACTAACTATATCTGCTAAATGTATATGGTTTTTTGTGTGTAAAATCCGGACCTAACTATTACGTCCCTGTAATCTTTGTTTTTTCAGTGAATTTCTAAGGTTTTTTTAATTCTATTTCCTAACTAGAATGGATCTGTAACCTTGGACATTTTTCAGTGAATTTCCAAGTGTTTTTAAATTCTATTTCCTAACTATAATGTCCCTGTAACCTTTGTTTTTTTCAGCATATTTCAAGTTATTTTTTTTAACATAAAGTAATATTTACTTACCATACACTAATCCAACCGCCTGCGGTTCAACCTCTGCTGCTGACTGCCTTTGGCTGTGCATGGTGGGAAGGCCAGGCCCTGCAGCCAACGCCCCACATTGCAGTCAACTCCACACCACACATGGCCTTTGGCGGTTTCAAGAGAAGTTTCTTTTTTTTTAAGCATTTTTAGCTCCCCACAAGTTCCCTGTGGGAGCCCACCACCAGGCCTCGGGGTCAGGTTATTCCTACGCTGCTCCCTGGTTGAAGTTGTGACAGCCAATCAGATCTTAGCATTAGATCTGTCGGATCCACGAAAGTTGTGAGTCCTGTTAAATCGCAATTTACAAACGTGAACATCACCGGCGCCATCTTGCCTAATAAGAGCCATTGTCCGCACGTAAACGGCATCCATTTTAGGTGCCGTGGCAAATCACCCACGATTTACCCTGACCTCGCAACCATCCCCAGTACCCTGATTCAACATGACTAAATGCACTAAGGTCATAAAACCTTGTCCTCGTGACAAGGCCCTGGAGCCACTTCCCGCCCTAAACACGTTTGTCCTTTCATCCTCGAAGGCCCTTCTGATAACCCCCAACTGCACCAGGCCACTCGATCCAGTCCCAGGCTGTAAACCAAGCCCTGCGGACGTAGTTTATCACCCCCACACAGCAGGACTTGTTGCACGAACAGAAATGCTTGATCTTATCACTTGCATAACACTTAGATATGACCGATAACACATTTACAGATCCTGTCGGAATGTCCAGCTGTGAGATATCAATCACTAATTAAGACCCGGGTGGGGGACGAAAAACTGTTGGGACTCTGCGAGAACCTGCTGGGGGCGGGAATTCCTAGGATATTTGACCACCTATAAAGTTACTGTAAATTGTATAAAAAGGGGAGCATCGAAGAAGTTGTTAGAACACCTCCTGAAGACATCCCTTGTGTCAGACCTGACGTGTTCTCCTCTGGATCAATAAACCTGTTCTTGCTTTCCAGTTTCCAGCGCCTGCTTCTTTATTTTGGTAACTATCGATATTGGGAATTAGAGGCGTCTTGCACCAAACAGCCTGGGTATTCGTTAGAGATTGGCTGTTTTTCCAAAAATTGGCGTCCCAACGTGGCGCCCATCAGCGACACGAGGTCCGGTAGAGAGGTCCTAACGACGGAGTGAACGACTGCAACGATCGGGAAAGTGCACCTGCCTGAAAGAGAACCTCGTCTGGCAGCCGATCATCTGAACTTAATCGGTTCTTAACGGACCTCTCTCGAGTGACTTACGGTCCTGACTGGGATCCCACAGGAGTGCCGCGGCTAATACGGAGAAAAGAGGACGACCGGGCGCTGGAAGTGGAAGACTAAGAACTGTCCATACGGTCCGGGTAAGGTCGTGAAAACGTCTGCTGTCAAATGATTGATTGTATTGGAATTGTTTGGATTGAATACTATTATTGCGCTTTAATGGTTCGTTTAACTTGTAAGCTATTTCGTACGTTGGTTCTTTTTGAGATATTCTCTGTTTGCAAACAACGAAGAATAGGAATATTCTCTCTCTTTGCAGGCAGCGAAGGATAGGTAGTGCGGACCTTTGTCCACAATTGTTTGAGATCTTTATTTGTCCGATTATACGGCATGCCTATCTTCTCCCCACTGATTGGTAATTGGTTCAGCCCGGATCGTTTATTAGAGATCAGTCATCCAGCTCCACCGGAGGGCACCCCTAATAAGGACATGTATTTGAAATATGGAATAGTCGCTGTAGCTTATAGCAAACTATGGCACAAGCACACTAAAAAAGATCGAGAAAATCAGTGGCCACTGACAGGATATTTTGATCCTGCTAAAATAGAAACGCTAGAAATAGCCTTACGTGAAAACAAAACCACACCGACTATGCTTGACAGCTTCGGCTTATGGCGAAAAGAAACAACACAGCGAAAGAAAAGAGATGAAGCAAGAATAGAAAAAGAACTACGAAAATCAGCTCACCTAGCTGGCAAAAAGTTAGAATAGGAAGTTAAAGAAAGAGAAAAAGCTAGGAAGGAGCGAGAGGCAGAGATCTCAGGTCAATACCCGGTTAGAGCTCCCTCAACTCTTTACCCTGAACTCCCATAGAAACAAAGGGTAGACGACGATCTACTCCTAGGTGCACCGATTATCTACATGCCACCTCCCTATGCCCCTACCCATCCTCAAGTGCAACAACAAGGATCTCAGAATACAACTGAAGGTAGCGCCAGGGCCTCGGTATCCACTGCCTCTGCGCCGACCGAGCCTCTCACGCATAATGCCTTGCCAGACGGCACATCAGAAACAATTGAAGTGAAAGGGCTGGTGAGAATCCCACTATTAAGTCAAAATGAGTGAGCAGGCATCGATAAGATAGTTAAAACCCTAGTAGACAGGAAAGAAACAGAGGAATACATAACAGATATATGTAACTCCTACGTCGACAACCGCAAACGACACTTTGTTGCGCGCTTTTGTTATTACACACTCACAGCGTAAGAGGAAAAGTATAGGAATAAAGGGACCGACCGACTCGTGACCCTGTACAGAAAGGTAGATACAGGAGACGAGAGTGAATGCGATGTAGCAGAACTTTTTTCCTATACATTAGAAGTCTTCCGCCACCTCATGGAGCAAGGGCAGGTAGACAAAAATGCAACATCTGCAATGACGGAACCCCAGATAGAGAGAATAGATAACATGATGCCCATTAAGGAAGCTTCCCCCTATTGGGTCCCCCCTAGAGGACAAGGAACTCACAATGACATAAATCACCAAGACGCAAAGGGAAGGGTGGTCTATAATTGGGTGGATCAGCACTGGGATAGACAGGACATTCTGACGTTATGAAAATCCCTGCCGGACTTACGAAAGAATCCTACCACATTTTACACAGAGTTAGGTACAGCCCTAGGGTCGACAATTATGACGCTAGCCGACATCGATTTGTTCTTTGGGCTATGTCTGCCAGCCGATGTGTGGAAGCAGATCAGGAAAGTAGACCACACAGACCTGTTCGGTCATACCTGGGGACGACTCGATGAACCCTGGCCAAAAACCCTTGAAAGCCATACTAGACCTCCCTGACAAAATAGTGCAGAAGGTAAAGACCCTGATTCCCGAGAAAAAGATAGATTGGTCTATCGTAACAGCTTGCCGCCAGAAACCTCAAGAAGATGTTTCAGAATTCTTCTCTCGGTTCGAGACAGTGTTCTCCGATTATAGTGGACAAGACATGTCCACTGCGACCGGACACCACTTGTTCGTACAGAACTATGTTAAGGGACTGTTGCCAGAAGTCTCACAGAAACTACAGACCAGTGAGAGCAGTTGGGCAGCCTCTAACCAGCGGCCATCCTCCAGATGGCCCAGTACAATGAACAGCAGAAAAACGAAAATGAAAGGGCCAATGAAAAGAAAAAGAAAGATTTTGAAGAAAGAGTCATGATAGCACAGCTACAGGGTGTAAATTCAGGAAGGGAACAGTACAAGGGAGGATATCAGCAAAACACACCTAGAGCACCCCCTAGAAATAACGTGCCTACACCATACAACTGACGCCGAGACTTAGGGGAAGATCAGTGTGCATTTTGTAAGGGGTACGGACACTGGAAATCTCAATGCCCGATCCTGGCAGAAATAAATAAAGAAAAAGGTACGAGAGAATAAGCAAATGGACCATGAGGTAGAGGACGAGGAAGAGGGTACGCAAAAGACATTAGTGAAGAGAGGCCAGGTAGGACAAATGCTTTTCACCGCCCCCGACAGAACCAGTATCAGCAATCGGATTACGACAACACGTACGACTTTGCATAGGACAGCCAAGGGCAAGGGAGGGATCCAATCGAGCTCTATGTTGATCAGCAAGGCCCTTATGTTACCGCAAAGGCCCTGGGCACAGAGTCGCCATTTTTGGTAGACACAGGAGCAACACGTAGTGCACTATCCAAACGACTGATTCCAAGGGCACCCTTGTCTGGCTCACATGTAACCTCAATAGGATTTGATGGTACGCCCTCCACTAACCCTTTGTCCAGGCCCATCCCTTTTAATCTAGAAAATAACATCATCGACACGACATTCCTTCTCTCTTCCAACACTCCAGACGCCATTATGGGTCTCGACTTACTGAAGCACTTCCGTGCTTCTATTCGATGTTCCCCGGACGGAATGCGAGTAATCTAATATGACAACCACCAACACCAGAGAGATAGTCCACTCCAACGCATGTATCCCATCTCTGAAGCAGACACATCCCTACTGGACACTTTACCATCGCACTTGTGGGCTAGGGCTGACTCAGACGTAGGTCAAATGATGTAACAATACGACAGGACGCGACTCTGCCAAAGATACCGCAGTACAAAATCTCACCAGAGGGAGAGAGAGCACTCACAGACATCATTCACTCACTCGTAGAAGAAGGGGTGGTAGAAGAAGTGGTGAGCAACATTTGTAACAGTCCTATTCTGCAGATCATAAAGAAACAGGGAGAGGGAGACGGAAAAGCCTACTGCTTTATCATTGACCTAAGGGAGGTAAACAAGATTGTAGTGCCCCAATATCCAGTAGTTTCAGACATTACCACCATCCTGACCCTCATCCCATCCACTGCCACCGTTTTCACTGTTATCGATCACAAAAATGCATTCTTTTCTATACCCATTCATGAGGACAGCCGCTATCTTTTTGGATTTACACTCAGATCCCGTTAATTTAGATTTTGTAGAGCACCCCAGGGGTACACAGAAAGTCTGAGCATCTATAGTCAGGCACTCAAAAGACAGCTGGATGCCATACAATTGTCAGACAGAGTAGCACTGATACAATACGTAGACAACATCTTGCTGGCAGCAGACACCACTCCAATAGCGGTCACTACCACCATTCAGTTACTTAATTTCCTCGCCAAGAATGGTCACAAGGTCTCCCGCAAGAAACTGCAATTCTGCCAACTGCAAGTGACGTATTTAGGACACCTTTTGTCAAAGGAAGGGAGAACGCTCACACCAGACAGGATCCAGACCATTCTAGACACTACTGTCCCCAAAAGCCAGAAACAAGTCCGCTCACTGATATGCCTCACCTCATTCTGTCGACAATGATTACCAAACTTCAGCCTCATCGTCAAACCCCTTCTCTCCCTCCTAGCCAAAGACACACCCTTTCCACTCCCTTGGACACCGGAATGCCAGTCAGCATTCAAGGAATTATGAGATGCCCTTTGTTCAGCACCTGTTCTAGGGACATCAGACTACTCCAAACCATTTTCCCTTTACACACACGAAAGGGAGGGATGTGCATTATCTGTCCTGACACAATCAATTGGCCACAAGCAACACCCCTGTGTGTATTTCTCTGCCACCCTCGACCCAGTAGCTAGAGCAATACCCGCGTGCTTGCGCGCTGTAGCAGCTGCAGCAGTCTCCATACGACATTGCGAGGGAATAGTGCTCTCCAACCCCATCACAGTGCTAGTACCACATGCAGTCGACACATTGCTACACCAGACTAAGACGCAACATTTGACGAGTGCCCGACTGACTGGATACGAACTGACCCTGTTAGCACCACACATTACGCTGAAACGATGTTCCACCCTCAACCCAGCCACATTGCTGCCTCTTCCAGAAAACGACCCTAATACAATTTCGCTACACGACTGCGTAACCCTCACTGACGAGCAGACTAAAAGTAGAGTTGATCTCCGAGACACTGCCTTCCCAGAACCAGACGGGGAACTATGGGTAGACGGCTCATGCCTCAAGCTCCATGATGGCACTACCTCAGCAGCGTATGCCGTGACCACAGCTCAAACTGTCCTAGAAAATGCCTGCATTGCCCAACAATCTGCCCAAGCAGCTGAGCTCATTGTCCCTACACGAGCATGCATTTTACCGGCTGGCACGACAGTCAACATATACACCGATAACCAGTACGCCTTTGGGGTAGTTCACCATTTCGGATTCCTGTGGAGGGAAAGAGGGTTCCTGACGTCACACGGCACACCCATCTTGCACGGAGACCTAGTGTCCGCATTGACAGAAGCAGTCCTCCTCCCCAAGCAGCTAGCACTAATTAAGTGTCAGGCTCATAAGAAGGTGACCGATCTCACTGGGCAGGGAAATGCACTAGCAGACATTACTGCCCGAACCACAGCACAAGACAGAACCACGACACGCATGTATGTGACCAGGTCACAAGCAGAACACTGGACTGACGCTAGGGAGACTGTAAGGGACATACGACGAATAGGCACACAGAGTGAACTGACTGAATGGGCGCGGGTGGGACTGAAAGATGAGGAAGGCTGCTGGAGGACAAAAGACTGTGACAAATGGCTGTTACCAGACGCCTATCTGATCCCCATATTGACCATGGCACACTTACCTGCACACTTAGGATCCGCCCCCATGACCAAACTAATCACAAGGGTATGGCATAACGGCAAGATTGCAGACTCAGCAAGATGTTTCACACATCAATGCATGGTGTGCTTGCAACACAACCCAGGGAAGGGGACAGCAGTACCTCGAGGAGGGTTTGGGATCCCTGATCACCCCTTTGAAATCCTCCAATTGGATTATATACAATTAGAAAGGTGTCATGGTCTCAAATACGTCTTAGTCATTGTATGCGCTTTCAGCAAATGGGTGGAAGCATACCCCAATCGTGACAATACCGCCACAGCTACTGCTAAGGTGTTGCTAAAAGAATACTTCCCTAGATACGGTCTTTGTCGAATTTTATGGAGCGACAATTGCCCCCATTTCGTAGCGGAAGTGATTCAAAACATTCTGAAGGGCTTAGGGGTGAAGCAAAAGTTCCACGCCGTCTTTCACCCCCAATCAGCAGGCCTGGTGGAACGACACAATGCCACACTAAAATTAAAATTGGCAAAGATAGTCGCCACAACTGGGCTGAAATGGCCCGACGAACTCCCACTGGCATTGCTATCGATGCGTTCCACCCCAACCAAGCACAGACTGACCCCATATGAAGTGGTCTTTGGCAGGCCCATGAACATTTGGGCGGCACTGAAACCAACCACCATTAATGATGTCCCGGACATATTAATGTCTGATTACCTGTACAAGTTAATGAATGAATTAACGCTTATCCACCAAAAGGTGCGGCATGCCATTCCGGACGTATCCAGGGGCCCAGGACATGATATCAGACCTGGGGATTTCGTCTTGATCAGAAATTTCCAGAGGTCGAAGAGTCTGGAACCCAAGTGGACGGGCCCCTGTCAAGTCCTCATCAGCACCCGAACTGCCCTTCGAGTGGAAGGAAAGAAAAATTGGCTGCACGCCCACCTCTGTCGGAAAATCTCACCAACCCTGACAACCAGCAAGGAAGTGGACATCCAAGAAGAGCTCCTGACCAAAGATCGACCAGCCTTGAACTGCTACCCACAGACAGAGACTCTAGAACTGGCAGAGTATCCCGACCCTACTGTACCATCCAAGAAAGGGTACAACCTGAGGTCGACAAAAGGAGGGCGTCTCGACATGCAGACCACTAACTAAGTCAAAAGTCTCAGATCGGTAGTCAAACACTACAACGGCTACCAGGAGATACGCCAGACGAAGTATGTGGTCCTGTGAGTCATCGAGCCCCTTGAAAATGATGGAAGATCCTGGACGACCGAAGAACCGCCGCAATGACGCCAAGACTGCCAAAATTCACACAGTAAAGACAATCACACTCATAGCAGTATCTCTCACCAGCCTCTTGCTAATGATCGCAATCTGGATCATCGAAGAGAGTGCTCCTGCTTATCGAACATTGATGCCTACTGTGCAACCCACCACTGAAAAAGAACACTATCTGGTATCACTGTCACCACGCCTCCGAGAACAACGTAAAGAGTTCTGGAATAACTCTTTCGTCCAACTGTTGCACCAGCACAATCTTGTTGCAAATGCTACGAACTGTTGGGTCTGTGGGCTGCTACCACATGCTACTGAACATTCTATTCCTTTCATCCCTTCACCTTTCTCTGTTCATGGGTCCTGCCTTGCTTGGTTAATGCTCCTACAAGAAATCTACAAAGACAATGCCACATCAGATGGGACAATAAAACAATTCTATAACGAGTTCTGGCTGAACAAAACTGGAAGAACGGCTGCTCCCTTTTGTCCTCTCACTTCTAATGCGACCTTCCCAATGAACATTCCTGCAAAAGAACGAGTGGAAATGAAAGTGTTCAATGAACCAGCCAGACCCACCTTCTCCTTTCTAAAGAAAAGAACAGCTGCAACCACAACTGTGGCCCTATCTGTGGTGAACGTCTCAGGGCTTACCTGCATCGAAGGCCATGGGACGAAAATCGTGGGCCACAGTACCTGTCACATCACCAGGACTCTACACACTGCCGACCCCTCTTCATTTGGTGCATCACCTAATATGTACTTCATCTGTGGTACTAAAGCCTACACCTGGCTCCCAAAGAGCTGGAGGGGCACTTGCTACATTGCCTTTATTCTGCCTCTGACCTACACTGCACCTGCTGGACATCACCGAGAAAAGCGGTCCGGAGACACAGACCAAGCAGATTCTACTACATCCCAGTTTCTTGATGCAGTTAGAGGCCTTTTTCCACTTTGGGGTCCGATGGCAAACAGCCGGGCCATTCGACACCTGTCTCAAGCAGTAGAGTCAGCTTTGAACGTAACAGCTGGCATCCTCACCAACAACACTGCCGAGCTTCAAGCAGTCCGCCTGATGACTTTGCAAAATCGTCTTGTTTTAGACGTGGTACTAGCAGACCGTGGAGGAGCATGCCGCATCATTGGTGCCAGCTGTTGTACCTTTGTCCCTGACAGCTCGCCTTCTGTCTATAAGGCGATTGAACATCTGCACAGACTGGCATCGGAGATCCATCAAGAACAAGAGACTTGGACACTTGGAAGCTGGTTTTGGGGCATATTAAAAGAATGGGGGTGGAAAATATTGACGGTCCTCTTGGTTCCGATTTTTATAATATGTGGCTGCTGTTTGGGGATACACTGCATACCACCCTTGTGTTCTCTATGTTTGAACTCTTTGTGCCCTAAGACTGTAGATTCTCGCATAGAACGAATTAATGTAATACATGACACAGAGATACAGAACGTTATGGGGATCGAAATAGATTAGCAAGATGTCTTGGGAATGTTCAAAGGGAGGACTGTTAAATCGCAATTTACAAACGTGAACATCACCGGCACCATCTTGCCTAACAAGAGCCATTTTCCGCACGTAAACGGCATCCATTTTAGGTGCCACGGCCATCTCGCGCTTTGCAAGTCACCCACGATTCACCCTGACCTCCCAACCATCCCCAGTGCCCTGATTCAACATGACGAATGCACTAAGGTCATAAAACCTTGTCCTTGTGACAAGGCCCTGGAGCCACTTCCCGCCCTAAACACGTTTGTCCTTTCATCCTCCAGGCCCTTCTGATAACCCCCAACTGCACCTGGTCACTGGAACCAGTCCCAGGCTGTAAACTAAACCCTGCGGACGTAGTTTATTGCCCCCGCAACAGCAGGACTGGTTGCACAAACAGAAATGCTTGATCTTATCACTTGCATAACCCTTAGATATGACCGATCACACACATTTACAGATCCTGTCGGAATGTCCAGCTGCGAGATATCAATCACTAATTAAGACCCGGGTGGGGGACGACAAACTGTTGGGACTCTGTGAGAACCTGCTGGCGGCGGGAATTCCTAGGATATTTGACCACCAATAAAGTTACTGTAAATTGTTGTAATGGCTGCCCTTTTCTGGCTCTTTTAAGAGGGAGAATGATGGAGAGTGACTCCAGCCTATCACCCCCATAGGATAGGGATTAGGACTATAGACAGGGCCCCTGCCTTCCATATATTAGAGCATTTTCGTGTCACTTTCCTTAGTGTAGGGCTTATGAATTTAAGTTAGGGGTTAGATATATAAGTATTAGTCATGATTTGCCCATTTGCTAACATGTTAGGATATTTTCCATGGAGTTACGCATATTGTGGGCCCTGTAGGCCTTAAACGAGACAGACTCCATTTTGCTTTCTGCCCGGTAGCTCGAGAAGGCTTTCTAGGTGAAGTGTAATGTTTTAGTTTCAAGCTGTTGTTCGCTTGGAGAGAACCGGCTCAGGCTGGCCCTTATCGAAGGAATGTATTTTTCTCCACACCGAAGACACAACTTCAGGCCGGCCGGCTGGGAACGTGTCCTTGGTACGGGGAGGTACAAGAATTTGGTGGGCGGAAGGTTACTGGCCGTAGCTTTCCATGAAGGAACGGGCTTTGATATTAGCGAAGGTGTTAGTCAGTTTGTCAGTTAGTCCGTAGGCGGCATCTAGCCGTTAGCATCTCTGCCATTAATTATTTCATGGCGGACAGTCGCCATTTTTGAAGTCCGAGAAAGATTTAAGACCGAAACTCTCTGAGAAAGACTGAAGGAGAATTAGCGCGGAGCGCACTGGCACAGAGAGAGAGAGAGACGGTAGCTAATAACCAGCAAGGTTCCGGTGCCCTGGAGGGAAGCAGACGAGGTTGAGCCTAGCGGTGCAGACGTGTACTTGTGACGGCTGGGGTGTGACTGCGAGGCGAGCCAGGACACAGAGACGAGAAGGGAACCTAGATGACTGCCGAGCCCAGACTTCATATTAACCAGGTGATCTCCGCCCTTTTCCCAATTAGCGTGCACTCTAATCTTTACCTTTTCTTTGCAGAAATTATGTTGCATAGTAATGTGATATGTGTTTATTGCCAATAAATATCCTAGTTCTTATAGAACTACCGTGTGCCTTGTGTTCCTGTTCAATCTTGGTAAATGCATCTTCTAGTCGAGAGTTGTTTATGCGAACGGATGTGAAATCCCGATCAGGTAAATAGTGATCGAACAAAGAGGGAGTGAGTGGACCTTTGATGCCAAGAATAGGAGGTACATCATATAATTTGGGAACCGTATTAAAAGTCATTATTATAGTTTTATCCCGAGTAGATAACTGAGACATTGTCCTGATGACTGTTCATAGGAATGTGGTCGTCGTTGATATGCGGCGTTAGTGAGAACGCTGGGGAGGATTACCAGCGTGTATACCCACAAGATTGTGGCTTGCATAAGTGAGAGCGCCAGGGGGGATACTGGCGTGGAGATCTACCGGATTGTGGATCGTTTGGAAAAGGGAGCATTGGGTTCTGCAGGCCCATGTGTAGACACACCGGATTATGTGTCATATCTGCCCTAGGGTAGACCGGTCTGGGTCGGGGTGGCCGCGAGACCAACTGATGTGAATAAGATATTGTAGAAAATCTATGCATGTGTATTGCTATTCCACATCCTTAGGTGCGACTTGTATATATACCTGCATATCTATCCATTGTGAATACGTTCTAAGGAGGGTGAGTACGTTTTGGCTGGGTCATAGGGGCCCCTGGGGGCGGATCCCATCTAAGCGGAAAATCCGGCCATTACAATTGTATAAAAAGGGGAGCAGCGAAGAAGTTGTTAGAACACCTCCTGAAGACATCCCTTGTGTCAGACCTGGCGTGTTCTCCTCTGGAGCAATAAACCTGTTCTTGCTTTCCAGTTTCCAGCGCCTGCTTCTTTACTTTGGTAACTATCGATATTGGGAATTAGAGGCGTCTTGCGCCAAACAGCCTGGGTATTCATTAGAGATTGGCTGTTTTTCTACAGTCCCTAAATTTACATAAATCATTTTTCTTTAATAACTTAAAAAGTACTGAACGGATTTACACTAAATTACAGAAAGCACTCTTTCTGGACCAAGATGTAGCTTTCTGCAAACTTTGGTGTAATGTCATTCAACGGTTCGAGCTTTAGTCATGTTCAAAATCGCGATGGGAAATTGCCTCCACTTGACAAATCACCCCAAAACTTTCCAGACAGCAGCTGAAGAGATTGGTGTACTTGTTTTGAGAATTTCGCAAAGATTGGTCAAATGGCGCCCAAGTTATTAGCAAAGCAAACAAATGCTTGCCTATGGAAACTAGGTCCTAACTTTAACTGCCTACTGTCGACCGCCATTTTTACCATGTGCACACACTTGAGGAATAGTAGGAAAGTTTTGTGGATGGTTAATACAAAATCTCTTTCGATTTCATGGCACATCTTATATTCATTATAAAATTTATTTTCTGAGAAAAGAATCTAATATCTCAGGATTGCCAGGCTAAAGGAATTTCCCTGTGCTTGCTAACACCAACTAAGCTCCTAATTTGGTGCTGGCAATTTGATAAGTAGAAAGCAGATCAGCAATTGTTTCATTACTGCCATTGCAAACATGCAGAGTTCTTTAGAACATTTTCTGTATCTTGCCATTTTTGTAAGGCGAGTCTCGTAGACAAGGAATGGGGCCCGAATCGGGACATATGCAAATTATATTACAGAAGATATACCAGAGAATGAAGAGTAGGTTATTCGTCTGAAACCAAAGAAGGAATATCTGTCAGTACATATGACAGCATTCTCTAACACCACAGAAAGAATCACCTTCATGACCTTTTTCAGTATTCACTCATATATAGTTCTTAGGTCCCTTAATTTGTCTTTAGTTACAATCTTAACTTTTTTTCCCAGGTGGGCCCTGGGCCGCCATAGTCCTCGACTCAGAGATGCTGAACTGTCATGCAACACTTCACCACATAGATGCCTGAAACATAGTGAATCAAATCAAAATACTTCAGAGAGCATCATTGTGCAGTTTGTTTACTGGAAGTAATAAACTATTTGTAATATATGACAAAGAGGTGGAAAAGCACAGTGAAAAGCTCTGGATAATCTAGTTTAAAATGCTTCACCCACCAAGCCTGTTTCAAAAACAGCATGTTAGATTTGAGCATTTAAGTATTTTCTGATGTTGCAAAAGGTTGGAGATGAGAAACTCAGATTTTTTAGATTTGCCGAGTCACACTCATGAGAATACTTTATGTCCCTGAGAGACGGTCTGCAACTGCTTTTTTGCTCCAGGAAGATATACCAACAGCAGAATCTGATGTAGATGTGCCCACTTCTAGAGCACATGGTTTTAAATAGTACTGTACAGCAAAATGTATTGAGCACCTAAAAGACTGCTAAGAGCTCAATCAGATTGACATGGAGTTTCCTTTCATTTCCCAAGTTCTGTTGATTTGTCGCTTAGAAATATAAATGTGTTCCTCAGCCTTGAAGCAGTGCTGCCATGGCTATGGTCAGAGACAGAGTAGTGCTCTGGTTTTTAGACATATTTTGTCTTCTCACTTACCATTTGAGTGGTATTTTCATTGGAGAGTGCTTGTGGATTCCAAAACTCTAGATGCCTGTTTCCTTTGTTTTTAAGATCAATATTGTCTTGTTCACTCAGCACAGAGAAATGAAACAGAGGCTGGAGAACATAATGTGGAGCAGAAATTGGTATTGTTTTCATGGCCAGTGTTGGAGTCGATGAACATCTTCACCTTTTATGGAAGGGTTCGTTTTCTTACTTTATCAGGCTTTGCCGTGGCATTCGTTGAATTTAATTCTGCCCTCAAAAAAGGGACTGTCCTCGTTAGAACAAGTGATTTCTCCTCCCGGATTGTGAATCAGTAAGTTGACTGCACTTCTGTTAGTGGCATGTAAACTCCAAGTTGTGTGTCTGCTCTTAATAGCAAGTTCTTAAGGTAAGAGTAGATGAAGATCCCCTTCTTCTTGAAACATGCCTCCACAGTAGTTTAGCCTTTACAAAAATATTACATTTTCCTTATTACCATGAAATAAAATAAATACATATCACTGATCCTTAGTACTCTGCGCTCTATATCACTATTGTATATCGGAAAATACACTTTCTAAAGTAGCAATGGGAGAGCACAGAGATTCCCTTCTAGATGAACAAATTACTTACTCCCGGTAGCACTCTTTCTGGTGGATACCTCAACTGTAGATTTTTCACCTTGTGAATTTCCCCAGGTGTCAGACTGGATCTGGAAATTGTTTCCAGCAGTTACTCCTGAGCACCTATGGTGGCGTCAAGATTAAATCCAGCGATTCTAAAATATGTTTCGTAAAAGAAGCGCAGGCTATTCATGGCCTTTTCAGACCTAGAGTCTGCATTGACTCTTCAACTGAAACTCAAACATCAACATTCAACAGTGAATATACTTCACATCTCAACTCACCTCCAGTATACTTCATCCAATCCATGTAAAGAAGGAAAAGATCACGGAAAACATTAGGTCCTTGTCCCGAGGCCAAGATTAGATATGGGACTACATGGCCTACTTGGATTGGCAAGATCAGTAGTATTCTCAGTGTCCTTGGACACGTAAACCCCCGTAGTCTACCATATTAGCCCAAAATATGCACCACTAGTTTTGCAAACATATGATTTGATCCCTTAATGTCATTTGTTACATTTTACATTCCTAAAATATTCCGTAGTTTATGATACCAGTCATGTATGTGTGACAATAGATTTGGCCCTTATCGTGGCAGCAAAACCTGCATGGTAGTTTGTATCATTATATTGACTAATTTATAAGATCTCTTTTTATAAGACCCCAACTTGACTGCAGGCATCTATCTCCATAAAACGCTATTGGGGATAGGTGGTATGCACAGCCTCATGATTTCCTCTATTCCCCTGATACTTCCTTCTAGTAAAATGTGTGTGTTTGTTCTCTTCTCTACACATCCTCTCCATGATCTCCCTGACTCCAGTGAGAGATTTTCAATTTCAACTTGTGTATTCTCCTGCTCCAATGCATTTCGGGTCAATACCCTTCGTCTGGGAGCATCTCAAATGGTTGGTGCAGCACCATTGTAAACATCATTTACAACGAAGGCATTACTACGCGTTACGTTTACAACGGGGCACTTACCACGTAAACGTCTTTTCCACGCGTATGCCTTCCATGATCGTCTTTACCACGAAAGAAACATTCCGGTCAACCATCCTACGTTCAGCGCGTACGTAAAAAAAGAAGTCCTTTTTTATTTTGATAGAAGTGCTTTCACCATACATTAAGTACATGATAAGTAGTAAAGGCATGGGTGGAAATGTAAAAAAATTAAAAAGGGGGCCTGAGGGGGGGGTCTCCCCCCCCCAATTTTTTTTTTTAAACATTTTGGAATCTACATTAAAAACGATTAAAAACGCTAACTGAATGAGTAATATAAAATGTATATTAAAAATTAACAAATGACCTTTTTTGACGAAATATTCAGCCATCTTGCTTGGGGACACGATTTTAGAGGGTCAGTGAAAGTGAAAAAAGACAAACAATTAAACTTCTGAAGACATATTTTTTTTGCCTATCCGTTTCGTTATGTTTACTTTAGTGTATTTTTGGGCATAATGGACGTTGGAAGCTTACTAACGTTTTTATGCATGGTAAAATGCTGCGTTCTATTATTCTGCGTGGTAAGGACACTAGCGTTGTAAAATTCGCGTGGTAAAGCCATGCGTTGTATTTGAAATCGTGGTAATATCATATATTCGCGTCTCTGCACCTGTGCTATGGCAAAATGTCGTTGTACCAGGCTGTATGTTGCAGTAAGGAAACGCAAAATGTGAATGGCACCAGAACAGAACAATGGCATGAAAAGGGGAGACAGAAATGTCATTTATGTATTTATCTAAATAGGCATATAATTCTATTAAGATTTTCTTTGAAAACATAAGGCGCACAAACAGCTAAAGCCGCCTCTAAGCCAGACAGCTTACATTTAGGAAAGTTCTTTATAATAGAGGATATGAAACTGAGAAAACGATAACAAATGTCAAGAAACGTCCTCGCAGAATCAGTCAAAAGGAATGCACCCCACTAACCATTACCAAATTAGAATGTCAAATATTGCAATAAAATCATGCAGACAGGATATATTTCGTTAGCCTTGTGTACTTTAACATAGAGAGCCGTCTTAAAACAGATGTATTTGCTTAACTCAGTGGTAAAAAGTTCGGAGCTCTAAGCAGCAGGATTTGGAAGCTGGGTTTCAATACTAAAGCAGAGGGCTTCCGGCCATTAGTGATTCACTGAAATAACATCTGTGCAGCAAAACAGGCATAAAGCACTGGCTCATGTCTTACCATTCTGAAGCAGACGCCTGTAGGAAATAAGATACAAAGAAAAACAAGAATGAATGGCTTACCCTTTGAAAGAAAATACAAAAAGGCAACTTTCATTATTTAAAATCATGAAGGACAAGGCATGCAGGGGTTCAATAATCTCATGACACAATATTATAAAACACAAATACACAAGTCAGAAGGTATTGACAGTGAAAACGTTCAGCATTGCACCATGCTAGATGAAAAACTGAGACCATATCAGGATTACAGGTCTAAGGAACAGAGAGCAGGTTGATTCTTACACACTGAGCGTTTTGAAACCTACTATTCATTTTGGGAAGTAACTTATGTACTAAAAGATCACTTTGCAAAATTCACTTTCAGGAGATCACACAAACCTCCTGTATTGCTAAGATGTTGTGACCCCCTGCAAATGTGTATACATGCAGGGTCAGAGACTTGCCAAGGACAGCAGAGCTCCATACCTACATTCGCGATTCCCTGCATGTCAACATTTTTTAGAAGTAGGCCCTATCCATCATAAGCCAGACCTAATTCCTAATATGAATCCTCACCAAACATCGCTTCCAGGGACCCTCTGTGATACAACATTTTCGTTTCACTTTGGTCTAAGTATTTAGGAGGCTCAATCCTTCTAAGTTAATTGGGCTCCTTGCCTTCTATCGCCTCCAGCCTAGATGTGGCAAATGTGTAGAGCACTGTGATATTTCAGTAGTGATGTGGCCTAGCTCAAGGTGTTAGATTTTAGATACAATCGTAATTGGGGTAGAGATTTCTTATCAAAGTACATTTGGCCAACAAAAATTAAAACGCTCAGTCACCCAGGCCCTTATCTCCAGCCGACTGGACTACAGCAAAGCTCTCTACGCAGGAACCGGAGCTCACCTCCTCCTCCATCTACAGGCCATACAGAACCCCAACAGCCAGACCCGCCCTTGATCTCCCTAGACCACAGGTACTCATAGTACGGCCCGCGGGCCGCCAGCGGCCCGGCAAGCCTTTCCTGGCGGCCCGCGGACCTTGCAGACAATTTACCGGTGTTTAAAACCAAACAAATTAAAGAGTGTCTGCAAACACTGCGCGCCCAGACTCTGCTGCTCTGTGGGGGCCCGGGCATTCCAGTGATAGTCAGAGTGGAGCTGCAGGGGCGCTAACAGGTGAAATACAAAAGCCTCATTAACATACAAATGGTCTTTTAAAGACCTGTGAAGTGCTTGGGTGTGGTGTGCCCAAAAGCTGTCTCAGTCCAGGCAAACACAGGCAGGGTGAGATGAAGAGGGTGAGAGAGGGAGGTAGAGGGAGGGAAAGGGAGGGAGATAGAGGGAGAGCGAGATAGTGAGTGAAAGGGAGGGAGAGCGAGGTAGGGAGGGAAAGGGAGGGAGAGCGAGGGAGGGAGGGAAAGGGAGGGAGAGCGAGGGAGGGAGGGAGGGAAAGGGACGCAAACAGAAAGAGGGAGAGGGAGGGAGGGAGGGAAGGGAAAGGGATGCAGATAGACAGAGGGAGAGCGAGGGAGGAAGGGAAAGGGAGGGAGAGTGAGGGAGGCAAAGAGACAGAGAGCGAGGGACAGAGGGAAAGGGAGGCAGACAGAGAGAGAGCGAGGGAGGGGGAGGGGGAGGGAGAGGGAGGGAGAGCGAGGGGAGGGAAAGGGAGGCAGACAGAGGGAGGGAGAGCGAGGGAGGGGGAGGGAGAATGAGGGAGAGCGAGGGAGGGAGGGAAAGGGAGGCAGACAGAGGGAAAGGAGGGAGGGAAAGGGAGGCAGACAGAGGGAGAGCGAGGGAGGGAAGAAAAGGAGGGAGGGAAAGGGAGGCAGACAGAGGGAGAGCGAGGGAGGGAAAGGGAGACAGAGAGAGGGAGACAGAGAAAGGGAGACAGAGAAAGGGAGAGGGAGGGAGACAGACAAAGGGAGAGGGTGGGAGACAGACGGAGACAGACAGAGGGAGGGAGACAGACGGAGACAGACAGAGGGAGGGAGGAGGGTGACAGACAGAGGGAGGAGGGAGGGAAGAGGGTAACAGACAGAGAGGGAGGAGGGTGACAGTCAGAGGGACGGAGGAGGGTGACAGACAGAGGGAGGGAGGAGGGTGACAGACATAGGGAGGAGGGTGACAGACAGAGGGAGGGAGGAGGGTGACAGACAGAGGGAGGGAGGAGGGTGACAGACAGAGGGAGGAGGGAGAGCGACAGAGGGAGGAGGGCCACAGAGTGAGGAGAGAAACAGAGTGAGGAGGGAGACAGAGTGAGGAGGGAGACAGAGTGAGGAGGGAGACAGAGAGAGAGAGGGAGAGAGAGAGAGAGGGAGACAGAGAGAGAGAGGGAGTGAGACAGTCAGAATGAGTGAGAGACGGAGTCAGGGAGAAAGAGAGGGAGTGAGAAGGAGTGAGAGTCTTAGTGAGACAGAGGGAGACATAGGGAGAGATGGAGGGAGAGAGGGGGGAGAGGGAGAGAGAGGTTGAGAGAGCGATAGAGAGGGAGAGAGAGGGAGGTAGAGGGAGAGAGAGGGAGATAGAGGGAGAGAGAAGGAGAGAGAGAAAGAGAGAGAGAGAGAGAGAGAGATAGAGAGATGTGTGTATGCCGGGTCTGGTGGCTCAGTGGACGAAGGCGTCCGCTGCAGGGACCTGTGTTCAAACTCATGGCCAGTTTCTTTTGTTGCTCTAGCCCCGCCCCCTCCCCCACTGACCCCACCCCCACCCCCACCGGTGCGGCTCTCGGACACAAACCACACTGTAAATTTGGCCCCCGAGAGAAATTTTGTGAGTACCCATGCCCTAGACAACCCCACATCACCCCCTACTGCAGGGAACTCCACTGGCTCCCAGCAGGGAAAAGATGCCAATTCAAGCTATCGGCCCATGCATACAAGGCCCTACAGAACTGTGGACCTGCCTACTTAAACCAGAGCTTGAACTTCCATCAGCCCACCAGACACCTCCGCTCCCCATCCTTTTCTCTAACCTCACCTCCCGCATCCAACGTAGCAGATGCGGATGTCGCATCTTCTCCTACCTAGCAGCGGAGACATGGAATGAGATACCCTTTCACCTGCGGACCTCCCCATCTCTTCCAGAATTCCGAAAGTCACTGAAGACCTGGCTATTCAGCTAATCACCTGGACCCTGCAAATGACTGGATACCCTCATGGGTGACATGTAGCACTCTACAAATCTACTGATTGATTGACTGATTAGCACATGTCTAGCCAGCTGTATGAGTGATTGCAGATTCATCCAGTGGTCCAACATTCCAATTACCCTGTGGCAAAGAGTGGATCATACAGGGACAAAAATGTTGTCAAAATAAAAACATTTCTACAAAAATATTGATTGTTCTTCAAATTTGTATTTGTTGGTCTCAAAATAAACATTAAACTGTCACAGGATTATCTTCCAGCCGCGGCCCATGCAGGTAAGAGTGGTGGGGCAGTGGGGCCAGGTTTGGGGGGGAGGGGTTTGAACAGACGATGAAGAGGGAAAAGTAATTATTTATTTAATTTTCCCTCATCATCGTCCGTCCAAATCCCCCCTCACCCGGCCCCACCGACTCACCACTCTTACGTGCACGGGCCACGGCTGTTATCTTCAATTCTCTAAAATAAACACCGCAAGCCTCATTCACAAAAAGTGTATAGTTAGATTCTTGTGTTTGAACTATTTTTTACTTTTCTGGAATTCACAGACATACTCACTAGTATCTCTGAAAATCTGCACCAGTGGCAGTATTCATAAGCACTCCTTGGAGAGTAAGGTGACTTTTCCTGAGGCTAGTAATCCCGCAACCTGGAATTGTACACACATTAAAAGTCTGCACTGGAGAAAGCCATAGACTAGGTCTAATACCGTTTTTTCCCTCCTTACAATCACAGCAAGTTTGGGGGTGTTCTGTTCCTCTACCAACTCTGGAAAGGGATATGTTCTAGACCTCAGCAGGTGCAAATCTGCAACTATTTTCAGGTTGTGTAAGGGTAAGACAAGAGTTTTTCAAACTCACAGGTTTGTGGGCATTCACAATCTCCAACACTAAACATGCCTTGCAATGCGCACTTCCCATCCCGTACGCAAGTCTTACACCTGCATAAATGTATGCAGTCACAGCATGTAACTACCTAGGTGTAAATCGGCCTACATATGGTAGATATCCTTTTAATAATTCCCTAGCAGGCGGAAACCCAACCATTTTCAACAGCAAACATGGAAGGAAGCACACAAAGTTGTTCTCTCTAGTATATCCATCCCCCTTCATTCAGCCCACCTCCTAATTTACTGTTTTAGTTCTTTTATGCAAATAATCTTTACAGCTTCTTCCTTTCATATGCCCTGTTGCACGAAATTATATCCTACATAATAAGAAAATTGGCAATAAATGGAGACTCCCCAATAGTATTAACCCCTCATAGTATCAATCCCTGTACTGTAATACTTTCTCAGCCTGGTTCAAAAGATTTTGCTACAAATGAATGAACTCCTGGAGTAAGCCAGGAGTACTCCTTGTATATTTCTGGGTCACTTCTGGATTTTCTGCTACAGCCCTAATTACAACTGGGCTGGTCACTGCCACTAGGTGCAAACAGGAGTTTGTGCCCTATTCGGAAATATAACTTGTATACAAAGTTTGCACAGACCTTGTATTTTACCCTCAACAAATTTTACCAGATAGTCATTCCACCATACGCACATACAAAACTTATAAAAGGATCATAATTTCACACGGGGAAATACTCAACCCTGCAGTATCAGTATTTTCCAAGATCAAAACTACTAGATACAAATCCAGCAGTACTTGTAATAACCTAATGAGTCCAATATAGTAGCATCAACTGACCCTATTAGGGGGTGTGGCGTTTCAGCCTATGGCGTGACACAGCTTTTACTGGGCTTTCTGCTTTCCACCCCATCCACACAATATCCTTCAGGAGAACTATGCATTTGAGCCTCTCAGTGTGACCTAGCAAGGATGATCTGCTACTGAACCTGGTCTGTAGGAAAGTGGGTTTCTGTTGCAGTACCCCCACCCAGCCACCCTCCACATTTTGCCTGGCTTGGGATGTAACTGACTGTAGAGTACTGGGTCCCTGCTAACCACGTTCCCAGTACCAGTGCTCTTTCCCTAAACTGTACAATTGTTACCACAATTGGCACACCTCTGGCTCACATATAGGTCCCTTGTAAAAGGTACCAGTGGTACCAAGGGCCTTAAGACTAGGGAGGGTCTCTAAGAGCTGCAGCATGTCTTATAACACCTTGAGAGACCCCTCACTAAATACATGCACACTGCCACTGCAGCTTGCACGTTTTAGGGCAGATGAAAGCAAAGAGTCTACCTGGCATGCCCCAGGTATGCCCCTATAGTGTCTAAGTCCATTCTTAGACATTATAAGTGTAAAGTGAAGCCATACTGAGTACATGGGTTGGGGGCTTGTCACTACAAGTCCATGATGGCTTCACCAAATCCCAAGATGCTTGGTACCAAACATCTCAGATTAATAAACCCACACTGATGCCAGTGTTCAATTCAACATAATAAATCCACTCAAGAGGTCTTCCCATACTTTGTTATGCTGACTAGGGCCCCTCCAGCTAGTTGAGAATCCTGCCCACATGATCAAGCCCCACTTTTGGCAGCAAGGTCGGTGGGAAAATTAGTAAGCAGGAGAGGTGTGTCCCCTCTCAGCCAGGACCACCCCTAAGGTGAACTGACTCCCTCCTTTGAGAATCCTCCATATTGTTTTGGAGGATTCTAGCCAATATGGTTAAGGGTGGACATGTTATGTTATATGCTGTTTTGTAAAGCGCACAATTACTACCGGAGTATCCTGGCGCGGTATACCGCTGGGCAACCCGTCCTGGCTTTCCCTGTGGGATGGTCCCTACTGGGAGTCCCCAAGGTGGAGCCAGGCATCCCCGGCATTGATGGGGCCGTTGTGGAGATTAGGCAAGCTAATGCCCAGAGTTGCCGAGTGGTACCCCTGGTTAGAGTAGGCACCGAGGCGAGAATTATCAAGTCCGCTGACCCTGGTCCACAACCCTGCCGCGTTGGGAATTGAACCTTGGTCCTGCTTCCGGGTCTGCCGCCTCTAACCAGTGAGCCACACCATACCATATACATGCAAAGGGAGTGGACATTCAAAGGGTGTAGTCACCCTAAAGGTAAGTAGCCCATTGGCTACAAGCTTTTAATCCCTGTAATGCCCCTAAATTGAGTATTTAGGGACACCCCTGAACCTTAGTCCTCAGATCCTCCCGACCCCAGAAAGAGGGAGAGGACATCACCGAGCCGTCTGAGCCACGAAGACTACAGACACCAACTGACTTGGTCCCAGCCTTACAGGCCTGTCTGCAGCCCTCAAAGATCCTGCAAGAAACACCCACCTGTCATGCAACCGGTGACCTCCAAAACCCCTGGGAGTACTGCCTGCCTTTGAAAAAGACCAGAACTCCCGGGAACAGCGGACTTGTCCCCAAGAAACCAAGACAAAGGATGTTGGAGCCCTCCAGAACCGCGAGTCCTGACCACCTCCGTACCAGATGCCTCCAGTCCAAGTCCAGGTGGTGCACCAGTCCTGAAAAGTTTCCCCAGCAGTCTTGAGACAGAGGTCATTGTTGGCTAACTCCCACTGGATGCCAAGACGATGCCTGCAGCCTGAACATGAAGTCTCCCCCCAACCGCAACCAGCTTCGCTAAGAAAATCCCAACGCCAAAGGACACCCCTGCCCCAGAAGCCCCTGGGCCTTGGGGAGCACAACCGACGGTGTTGCTAAGTCCCTAAGCATCTTAACTTACTTCTTCTGTCGCTGGTGTTCTTCGTACAGCCTCCAGGTTCAAGCCTGTTTGCAAAACCGAGTTCCCCCATTGGACGACCGACGCTGTGTTGGCACCCTGCACCCGGCTGCCCCTGTGCCGCAGGTGGTGTAGGTTTGGTGCTGCCTTGTAGCCCCCTTGTGCTTGCCTAAACCTCAAGAGCTCAAACTCTGAACTTGTTTTAACTACCTGCAAGCAGCGTCCTTTTGAGAACCCCATGCCTCCATTGGTTAACACTGGGCATACGATACAGAGTTTGAACTCTGCACCCGGCCGCCACAGTGCTGCTGGTGGTGCAGTGTTGGCACCTACCTGAACCTGACCCACTACTGACCTTAAAAGCCAAAGACTGGGTTTGAAAGTAATGTACTTATCTGTGAAATGTCATTCTTGTTTTCCTCCAATAGATAACAGTAGAAGTCGCTGCTGTCCCTGACCCGTGCTGGTCAGAGTTCGAGGCCCTCCTCGAACCGCATGCACCGCCTTCCTCCTCATCCCTGGTGGTCAAATAGGGAGCTTCTCTGCCCTGCCACTGCCCTACTCTCTGTCTCTCTGCCTTCTGATTTTGTTTTCCAATTTTCCTTCTCTTTTTAACTTTTTTTCAAGTTTTCTGCTTTTCTCTGCTTCTGCTCTCTTGCTTCTTTGGTGCTTTCCCCCCCATACCCCTGCCCATGGCCCGCCCCCCTCCAGCACCGATTCCCACTGCCCGCTTTCCCTCCTCCCGGCTGTCTCACACTACTTATGGCAGCTGATGTTCAGCCATGCGCAGTCATCACACCGCTGGCATACCAAAGGCAAGCCCGTCTGTGCCCGGACTGCGCCAAGCACCACGGACCCTGTTTCTTGGACCATTCAACATCTACAAGGCCCCTCTCATAGCCATTGGAAGAACCGCGGGCTCAACATGGTCTCCTATTCCGCCAACACCCAGCTGATTCTCTCCGTCACCAACGAACCAACAGTAGCCAAGAACAATTTTCACAACAGGATGAAGCCTGTCACCGCCTGAATGGAGAACAGCTGCTTGAAGCTCAACTCAGAGAAGACCAAAGTCCTCATCATGGGATCAACCCCCTCTGCCTGGGACGACTCCTGGTGGCCTGCAGCACTTGGAACCGCCCCAAAAGAACACGCACAGAACTTTGGCATCATCCTGGACTCCTTGCTCACCATGAGTCACAAGATCAACGCCGTCTCATCATCCTGCTTTCACACACTATGCCTGCTCCGAAAGATCTTCAAATTGATCCCCACCAAATCCAGAAAGACGGTCGCCCACGCACAGAATTAGTAGGGTACACCTCCTGTGAGTGACTAAAAGCACCTTCAGGCTTTGTAACAACAAATTATTCTTTATTTATATCTAGATTTATTTTAGTTTCTCCCAGTAGTCACAATAATATTCATATGTATTCCATTGTCAATGTTGTGCCCAGTCCTCCTGTCTTTCTCTTAGGACTTTCAGTGGCTGTTGTTTGGCCGGGCTTGATGTCTTCAACTATGTCAGAAATTAGCTTGCTCCTCAGGATAACACTCATACACGCACACACACACACACACACACACACACACACAAGCACACACACAAACGTTAAGTAATTGTGTTGAGTTACTGGTTTGGTTTCCTCCTAAGCCTTAATCTTCGCTTTACAGAACTTCAAAACAGTGTATTTAGATATTGTTTACCCTCTCTCTCACTCCCATCCAAATCCCTCTGGCCACTCATTTTGCTCGATCTGTTGTCGGACTGCGAATTGGCAGCTGGTATCTCCACATAATCCAGGGAACCATCAAAGGCATTGATTGTGTCCCCATTGCCGTGCCCCTAGTCTTCCCTCGGACTTCAGAGTCTTCTTAGGACCCATATCTGGTTCCTGCTACCTGTTTCCCTGCATCAGCACATTCACCTTCTTGCAGCTCCCCAGCATCCTACTCTCTCTTTAGCATGTTCCTCTTTAATGCGTCACTTGGTGCGTGTTCATCATTTTCCTCAGCACTGCCTCCTCCTTCTAAATGTTCTTTTCCTTCCCGCGACAGCCCTTTCTATTTTCCTCTCTTGGTTTTTCATCCAGGTTGGAACCGTGAAGTCTTTTAGTTGCATGTTACCTTGTGAGACGAGATCCTGTGTGAAGACAGCATTTCTAGATTCAGCTAAGTATTTATCTGATCTGATCTGGTGACCTGGTAGGAGTGTAGAGACACATCTTTGCTGCCTTCGAATTCTGATCCACATACATAGAACGAGTAGCACCACTGTTGGCTGAAATGTTCAATGCAGCCCTTCAAGAGCACTCCCTGACCACACAACTCACAAAGCCCTCATTGTGTCTTTGCCCACACCCAGATGGGATGTGGCAGACATGGCATCGTACAGACCACTATCAACGCTCAACGCTGATTATAAAAAGATAGTAAGCGTTTGGCTATTGTGCCTCTTCCACTAAAGCCCCAGATAATACACTTGGACCAGAGTGGGTGTATCCACGGGTACACAATATTTTAACATTAGGTGACTATTATAGGTGGTGGGTGAATTAAAGGATTAACCCCCATAGGTGGTTGTGTTCACAGATGCAGAAAAGGCAATTAACACATTAAATCGAGGGTTCTTGCTTGCAGTACTGAAACAAGCATTTGCAATGCAATAGGTCTCGCATTAGGAAAGTTTGAGCTATTGGTATTGTAAATGACAATTTTTTTATTTAGGTTTTGTTATTGAAAATAGCGAAATTAATAGCTTTGTCATTTACAATGCCAATAGTTATAACTTTCGCAAATGTGACACCTATAGCATTTGTAATGCAATATGTGTTGTATTTACGTGACTTACGTGTATTGATATTACTAATAATAATGGCTTTTAATTCATTTCAATAATTAATACTTAAATAAAAGTTAATGTAATTTATAATGGCAATAGCTTAAAGTTTTGTAAATAACTTTTGTGAAGATTATGTTCAGTGTATTTTATTGTGACGAAAATCCAAGAACAGAAGTGAAATATTAACATATTTTTGTTACATTTGTAATAAAGCTTGAAACATTGAGAAAACCTATTTGAACCAGGTGATGTTGCATGGTTGCACAGATTGATGCTGTGGTGGCGGAATAAGAAAATGTACATGGTTCCCAGCTGAAGTAAAGATTCCTGCTTAGCTTTCTAGCAGAGCATTGCCCACTGGGGGTAAGATCTCCCCTGAGCCTTGCATCCAGTGCTAACTGGGAAATGCCAGAATTGAATGGAATTCTGAAATATTAACTTGGAAGGAGTTTGTATAGTGCAAGGCAATGTGACATCTATCCAAACATCATATACAAGAACGCCTTGTGATCATCCCCAATCGAGGCAAACCTTCACTAAATTGCATGTTGTGAAGGCCAATCTCAGTAGTAAATATGTAAGCTAAAACATTAATTTTCTCACTCACACATACTGTCCAAAATAATGTTATAATAAAAGGATCTACTAGGATTGGCTTAAGAATGATTTACAATGCTCTGTGGCACATCTAAATAGGGACCATAGAGCCAAACTCATGAGAGGCAGAGGATTTCTCATTATTTTAACTTTATGCAGAAAGTTCTGGAACAGAGGGGACATTTCGGAAATGGGTGGTCTGCTTATATAGAACTTTAAAAAAACTTTAAGATAATGGACAGTGATATATCATCTGCACTTGAAGACGAGATAGCGCCGATTGAGGATTCTTTGCCATCTTTCTATTGAGTATTACTTGTTGGTAGACAACATATGCTTACCCTTCCATCATCTAGTCTGGTCAAAAATGAAGATCTATTTGGACAACCCAGAACTAAACCAGTATTCTGCAATACTTGGCTTAGTTAAGGTCATGCGCTTGCAAAGGATGAGATTTAAAAAAAAAAAAAATCAACATTGGACTTCTGCAAAAAGTTGAGAAATACATCTTGCACCTCTATGAATGGATCTTTATCCCTTTTATCAAAGTGAGCCTTAGGAGCTGCACTTTACTCACAGTAATATGGTAATTAGTATGAAGAATGGGATCAACTTAGCTGCTCAACACTTAAAATCCCACAATCCAGTACATCAATTGCTATTCAAAACAATGATTTATCAGCCCACCAAGACCACCTGTGGAAGAACTAAAATGGATTATAAAAAACAAAACTATTTTCTACATTTTCATTTACATGGCTTTCTTAAATTTAACCACATAAAAGCAGTACAAATTGTACCAAGCCTTCACATTTTAACAACTACCATTACTTTAGGGCATGAACAAATATTTACATCACTGTGATGAGAATAAGTGCAATAAAAGCAACGGCCAGAACAAAAAAAAACAGAATGGTTAAAATATTCTATTGTGGAATGAGATGGAGGACTAAAACCACACCGAATAGAAAGCAATCAACAACAAAGTAATACATTCACAGTTAACTTAAAACACTACACATTATTCTCATCAGACAATGAGCGTTTTGTTTATGGTGTAACATTGTGTTCGATTGTGTCGGAAATACGTGAGAGTCATTTGTTGTGCTGTATGAATGAAGGATCTAAACCAATGAAGGCAAAGGATTAGGGCGTTCGGCACTCCGCTAATTTTAGGATAACATATACAGATTCTATTTAAATTACAGTTCTCACGTAGCCCTACATGCAAGATAATAAATAAACGACAATGGATGCATAGATGACAGAAATACGAACGCCAGCAGATTATTTGGCAGCAAAACCATTAATTAACACCTTTAAAAAGAGTTTTACACGCTGTATTTCAAGGGGCTTTGTCTAACAGTTCAAATGCCTCTTCATACGAAACGATATGAAACGACAGGTCCGTATTTGATTTCCACAATTGATTGTTGTTTGTGTTCAAACTACACATCAAGGCATCGATTGTTGTACAAATAATATCAATGCCATGGAATCTAACAAACAGCCTCGGATTGGCAAGACGGGCAAGTGGCCAGATGCCGAAGGGCCCATGGCTGAGCACAGCGGGTGGGCGTTTTTTGGGGAATAACTAACCCCCTGCCCGCCTTCAAGGAACTACTAATGGGAAACCATTAGCACTTGCTTTGAAAAGGACTGGGGCAGGGGAGACGACTGGAGAGTCGGAGTGATGGAGATGAATTAGTCTCTTCTGTTCTCCTTTGCCTGCCCCATATCAGTTACTGCAGTTACCTGGAAGAGGTTGTGCCTTTAGCAACTTTGAAACTGATAAACAAGGTCCAAATCTCAGCGTCAGCTCAACATTTTGTGATTCTTGGCAAATCAATTTACCGGAGCCTAAAAAAAATGAATCCGACCGTTCGTAAAGTTATCTGGTGCTCATGTTAATTACACGTTAGCATTGTTACCTTTGTAAGAAAGAACATAAATGTGATTACCAGCAAGTAAAACCAGTGTCCTTGTGCGCACCATACAGTGGCACAAAAGCAATGTAAAAAAATAAATACATACCGCAAATCACCGCCGTCACTCTGCCGGCCTGCGACCAGGAAGTCAGGCAGGCCGGCGCGACAACAGGAAACAGGAAGTAGGAGGGCGGGAGCCTACCCCGCCTCCCACGGAAGACCCGCGATTCGACGGAGCCGTGTTTGGAGCACCGGAGCAGGCAGGAGCCTACCCTGCGCCCCGGTGCCGAAGGAGGGAAGAAGAGTCCTGCTGCCGGGCCCTGCAGCGGAGGAGAGCCGCCGCACGAAGGACGCCGGTGAGTGGGTTGCTGTGGGGGGGGGGAAGCATGTGCGCGCGGGCTTTGTATGTATGTGTGCGTGCGTGTGTGTGACTGTGGGAGAGGGGGGTGTGTGTGTGTGTGAGCGAGTGTCTGTGTGCCTGCGTGTGCATGCGCTCGCCTGTGTGTGCGTGCGTGCATGCAGAGGGGTGGGGGCTGCCTGCCTGCGTCTGTGTGAGCAAGGGCTGTGAGTTACTCTGCGCATGCGCGGGTACTCTGCGCATGCGCAGGTCAGACGCGCGCTCCCGCGGTGAAAACTGCAAGGAAAAACGCTCGTCACAGATTGGTGTCCTCATTCCCAATAACACAGGCCGACGGGCCACAATAGGTCTGAAGCAGACACCTTCAATGCTCACGCATTGAGGGTAGGTCTGCTCGACCTAAAAAGGGATTAGGATCTGGTTTCCTTAAATGAATTTCATGCCTGTACTCTAACTCCACAGCAGGAGTCTGTACTGGCTCTGTAGTTTCGTATTATGCAATTGAAGGGGGCATATGGCACTGATATTCGCTTTGGAGATAGGGTCCTTTGTGAATGTACTGGGGCAGAAGCCAGAAACTGGAGCATAATGGTCGGAGGAGATCCCTCTACAGTGACAACATGTTACGGTTTTTCAGTGATGTAAAAACTAAAGCCAACCAGACTATTAAAGCATTGGAGGAGTTTGATACAATATTGGATTTAAAGTAAAGTGGAATACATCCCACTACAAGGAGATATCACTCTTTTCAAACTTTGGAATGGAAACCTTCCACGCCTCTTTATTTGCAGGTCCATATCTACCACTATGATTCAGACATATCTGATGCAAATGTTAGACCTGTGATAATAGTGCTAAAGGGGAAGGGTCACTTTCTGGAGATCCTTTTACTGTTAGCGGTGGGGAGAGAACCCCAGTGGAAAATGGCAGTCCTCTCACAGCTTCTATATTATTTAGGAAACTTTCCAATTCTGATTCTGAAAGGGCTTTGCCAAGACCTCAATACCATACTATTGGATTTTGTGTGAAGCTCTGGCAGACCCTAGGTAGCAAGAAGTACGCTACGCTTGCAATGACAGAGGATGGCCTGGGTGCCCCTGACTACAAGCTATACTATCAGGGAGGTGAGGTACAACAGGCAGCCTAATGGTCAGGTGGTTCAAAGGGAGCAGATGCAAAATAAAATTCCGACAGGTGTCCTTCTCAAACCTGGTCATGAATAGCGCAGGTCCTTAGGTATTGACGCAGGTCCTTAGGTATGTTGCTTCCAAAGAACACACACATCAATGCCTTATGCTACTGATAAGACTGCCTGGAGCTCTCACAGAAAAGGCCCAAGATAGGCAATGGTGTGGGTAGAAAAGGGTGTAGAATCGAAGGGGAATCTTTAAGAGAGTAGTAGTCTTGAACAATTTGGCGTCATAGTTAAAAATAATGACATCCCCGTGAGGCAATTCATACTGTATGGATCACTATTCACAGAATTAAAACACACATGGGGTGCACGCTAGGTAAAGCGAAGAAAGCAAGAAGATCACTGTTGGGTCGGACGATTCTGTATCTGAATGTCCATTAGATGAACTAAGGAAAAACGGAGAAGCAGATATTGAAAGACAGCTGGAGAGGAAAATGGGGATCAAATGCTGAGCACCGCTCTTGGAGTTCCAGGAAAGCTTGTAAATCATACATTGTAACAACAGACACAAACTACATTACTCCCCAAAATAATATTAATTACTATCTGCGGACAAATGCATTGTGCCTGAGATGCAGGAATGCAGAAGCTAAGGTTTTCCATATGAGAGAGTTCAACTTTCAAACAAGACAACCAGCAGATTGATCCAGTTGTCACCGGGGGTTTTCCTAATGAGCCTCTTCTCGCACTCTGGCAAATATGCTGGTAGTTTTTTTATTTTTAATCTTGCCTTCATTGTAGTTATGCAGAAAGCAGCAATGATGCGGGGGGTGGTTGGCTGGCAAGGTGGAGATTTGAGATACGGAAGTGGGGTGAATGCGTAAGCACTGGGACATCAAAATGAGCCTGAGGAAGCCTGACGTAGCCCAATCGCAGGATACAATACTTATGGCCGTGTCAAATGATGGCAAGGAAGGGATCAACATAGTTATCTGTTTCCAGTCTGAACAAAGAAAACAAGATCACTAGTACCAGGGGAAGAGTTAGGGATAGTTAATGAATGCCCCTCACTGACACCAGGCTCAGATGGGGTTCCCCAAAGAGACACACCTGATGCAAAAGCAGCAGAGTAGAATAAAAGTCAGAGCTGAGAACTTTAGAAGCAGAGATGAACAAAACATGGTTTCAACTAGCCTCCAACTGTGTAACCGCCTAAAAGATAGTATCCCAGTAGTATAACACTGACAACAGCTGGACAAAAAGCGGGAAATGATCAACTACTACACACTTGTTTAATTCCCAGAACTTAAAGCAGAAACAAATGCGACCCACCCTTGGTTTTAACACAACCACAACCTAGAGGAAACTATTCAGTTGCCTAAACCGGTTCATTCACTCTTGTTTATGTAACTTAAACAGCTCCTTCAATACTGAATCTGTAGTCAGTGCTGGAAGTTTCCTTACTTTACAAATAACAGGTTTGCAATTTGCTTTAAATTTAATCTTTACAGGTATTCAAGCAACCTCATTTTCCATTGAACATGTCTAGAAATTCAAACCAAAAAGCAACCCCATCCTTATTTCTCTTCTCTCATGAATTTTTACTTGGAAATTAGCATTTGGATCTAACTTTATTCCTAACAATTTCTGGTGAGGCCGGCATAGAATAGTATCCCTTTTTCCCTCTATATGGAAACCTTTATACTCCACTCACACTTAAAAATACCCTACTATTTTAATGGGTTTATCTTCTTAGCTCACAAGTTTTACATCCATTTTATAATAAATCTGAAATTGAGACTACAAGATTTTTCAACTAGACTCTGAGAATAATTGTCAATCTGAAATAGGAGTCACAAAATATATTCCACTTCAATAGTTACTGAATGTTATCCAGGGCATTACCATGGTTCATTTTCTCAATTTGTAAGACAATCTCATTATGTTCTCTAGGTATGTCTTTCCCCTTGATTCCTTGCTGTTTGCTGTACAACATTTACACAATGCACCCCCTACAGGCAGAGTTTGCATGTTTGTTTCATAGCAAGACAATCTTTACTGTTAGTCGCATTTCCTACCATTCCACATTTGAAAATCCAATGTGTGGTGTTCTTAATTAGGCCTGGGTATGAAATATCACTCTGCTTGTGAGGTTGGTGGAGCTTTTCCCACTTTGCGCTCTACGTACCGTGCAGAATTCCGAAGGAGTAGAGTTTCTTCCTCGCTTGCCCCGAGCAAGGAAAATCTTACTCCAGACCACCTCCCGGCAAGATTTCTCAACATGGACGGTCGAGGATGGCTGTTTCCGCTCATGTTGAGAAACCTTCCGTTCGCATTGAAGAAGTTGCAGCTCGAGTAGAATGTCTACTTGAACAGCATAAAGAAGGAGAGCCCTATTGCGCTTTGCATGTTGCTGTTCGTGCTGATTTTCCAGTGCAAGACTAACACCTGGCGCTAAAAATCAGTGCGAACAGCGCAACCTAACACACTCCGACGGTTGCGGAACTCCACATAGCGTTTGAGTTTTTGGTCACTTTGCGGAGTTCCGTGTAGTCCACCCAGTCTAGTCTTAATCTATTTATTAGCAGGAACGAACGCATTTTTCAAAAATGCTATATTGAATCTCTAGTTATGCTCAATCGTAACTCAGGAAAAATATAAACACAGTATCATTTTCATGTCTCTTTGGCCCAAATGCTGAAATTTGCTCAGTATAAAGATCATACCATACTAATGGGGTGGGGGATGAGTGGTTGTGGGATAAACAAATGAAATATCCAAAATGCATCCTCAAGTAGAAAGCAACAACAACTAATAATTTTTCAGCAAAAACATTTCTCAATCAAAACTTGCATAGTATTTTCCCCTCAGGCCTTATATGAGTAAAGTATTTGGTCAGCACACATAAGAGGTTATTTGTCAGCCCCTCGCAGTGTGACGGGGTCAAGCTCAATGGGCATGCTCAAGGGCATCTTCCCCATTCCCTCTTTTAGCAGTTAGAAACTTTCTAGCTGCCTCATGTTGCGAGAACACAAATGCCCCCCCCCCAACCTCGACCTGTAAGCAGGCAACCACAAAGAGTCTGAAACACAGATAGAAATCAGATCTTTTTTGATCACCTGCAGGCCCAGTTTCATCAGGCTCACATGACTCAGTTCTACAAAAATCTGAGTCTTGGAGCCTTTCACAGTAAGATTTGGTCCCCCCTCCCTCCCCCAAAGGCTTTGGTTATTTTCTCTCACTGTTTCAGGTCAGCTAGCTTTTACATTATCATGCCCAGATTCAGTAATTTTTCCTGTGATATTCTAGTAGGTATGTACAAGACTTTTATCATTATCATCATTGTGTCAGTGTCATCTTTGAGTAATTCCCTATTTGGAATGCACTTCACTAAAGTCATCAGCAGCCGCAGTTGTAGCGTGCCCAGGATTAGGACCCTCATAGCTTCAGCATTGTCCAACATCTTGAAGTTTGATTCAAAGTTGACAATTATACAGTATGCATTCTCCTCAAATTTCTGACTCTTCTTGGTGCCTTCGTCTGAATCCAACGCCAATTCTTCCACCACCAGAACCCTTAGTTCCAAGGATCCAACCACTTTCTCTTTGTTGTGTAAATGCGTTTTCAGCAAATCAAATGATCACCCCAACACAGGGACTATAGAATCTATCGTCTGTGAGGTCCCCTCCACGTCCCTAAGAGTTTCCATAATCAAGGGTTCAGCATGAAACTATTTTATTTCAGATCCGTCAGACACTACTGCTGTGCCCTCTCTAGTGTCTCTTTAGGTCATGGATTTGGGCAGAAAAAGTCCTCTTTGCCATATACAAATCTGCCTGCCACTGTGCAAGCTGGCCAGCAACCAGATTATCTGGCCCTCCTCTATGTGTTATTCCTGCTGGCCACATTTTCCATTGGTCTCCTTTGACACCCCTGTCCTCGCCTCCAGGAGACACCCCAGATGTCAAATTTCCCATCCTCTGGGCATCTGTGCCAGCCTAATCACATGAGGACTAAGCCACCTAGGCATGTAGCCGGTGCTCCCATTTTTATTATGCATTATTTGGAGCAATTGCTTGTGTTGAAATCGGGACCACTCTGCTCCCACCACTGAAGAAACACCTAGCAGGTGTGCCACTCACCCATAGGCCAAGGCACACAAGTATTAGACCCTCCACACTACATCTATGGGAAATAACAACTTCAGAGGCAACTGTCTTGGAGAATGATTAGCTCCACCCCAATGACATTTGAGCGTTAACTCCTTTCCTCTTGAGTTTTGGAATTTCGTACTTCCAATTATGTGCACATTCAGTTTTCTCGTTATCTTTCTTAATGTCCTCCTATACATGCTGTGGTATGCTCCGCCCTGTTTGCTGCAATAAGCATTCTAAATCGGGTCATCCTTCTACCATAACTTCTCAGGCTTTCTCACTCCTGCATCTCAACATAAATTGGTCACATAACGTCGTGTCCAATGAAATAACAACCATATACTTAGTTGTTATAGATTACAGAAATGGAGGTCTGTGGTGGAAGATTATCTTGCTGACTTGGAGAGTTTGGGCTACATTACCCTTTCTCCTTTTCCTGGAGCTATTCTCACCAGTGAACAAATCTTCACATATCCATTTTATTTACCAGATATGTATTTTGCAGTGACTGTTATATTGTCAGAGGATAAAAGCAAATTGTAGATGACTGGTTACTATACAAGTGAGTGCCGAAACGTCTGACAAACTATCTTCTGGATAAAAGGAACTGCTCTGTGGCTTAGGTACTTTCAGGTGCCTCCCCCTGAAACAACACTTAAAAAGCACGGTAATAAAGTTGACTCATTACATCACACAAACACCAGAAATCATGTACTACAGTGAAAGGGGAATTAGCTCATGAACTTTATGCGTTCACTCTTGACTTTGCTGTTAAAGCTTACTTTGCACCCGCTGTTGGGGGCATTTTAAACTGCTAAAAACTATTTTTAAAACAATTTTACTATTGTTCAATGTCGCTTGTACTGCATGCACTTTACCCACCTTGCCAGCGAGATACGCCGGTCACCATTTTCGCTGCCGGTCAAGTCTTTTTGCAGGGAAAACTAGGACGAACGCTGGGGCGAACGGGAAGTGAACACATGCAGTGGGTGTGCCAATGGCGTGCCTAAGGGGAGCCAGTCTGTGCACCGACCTATTGAGCCATGAATTATTGGGATTTACTTTGAAGTTGGAAAGGTGCTCTGTGTTTTCTGGAGTCCTACGTTACAGGGCCCCATGCCCACAGCGCCCATAAATTAAACCACTTATGGAGGTTATCTCCAATATGGTCCTTGCCCATTATAATTTCTTTCTATTAGGAGTTTTTAATCTGTGGGCCGGGGAGGATCTATCAGTACCAATTAAAGAACTGAAATTCTGGGACTGCAGCAGTTAGTGCAAGGCCCTACCCACTGGGGTAGTCCCATCTGGATATTTTTTTCACCTGACGGGTTAATTTTAGTAAAATATAACTTACCCTTGTGCTGGACTGACCATGCACGAATATCCTTCCTTCTCAGTTTAAAGGAACCGTAATTCCTGAAGTCGGTCACAGCCATAACGAGGAATGGCAGGGCCTGGTACAAGCTCACATGGACAGGTTTTCAACCTTCCCAATACTTTTAAACCCAATAAATCAGTACAGGACGATTGTTTAGCTCTCGAGGAGGCTATCTTAGCAACATTTGACTCAGAATGCTCTTCACTAATTTATAAACACGTCGCTGATCCTCTGCCCCGTGGTATAAAGGAAGCGGTGTGGGTCTTATTCAGAAGAGGACAACAAATTATTAAAGAACTTTCTGAGTTAATATAGAGAGAGGTATGCAAAGCAACGGCTGACTACTATGCCACTACTATCATTGCTGCGACCAAAAGCGCAGATAAGATATTTGACATTTACGTGATTTGTCCAACCCGAGTGTCAAAAACAGAAAATAACACTTCACATATCCTCTGTGACAAACTTGCTGATTTCTTTGAGAAGATCAGCAAGATTCTGGAGGACATTGGAGCTCCCCCTGAACCGATAGTGCCTGGTTAGGGTGAAACACATCCAGATGCAGGTATAGGATAAGTCATATCTATTCCTTCTAATATCGAAGTTACTGCGTTAAGCAACATCGAAACATACGATAAGCCTAAGCCTTCCGACAATCTTTCATACATGTGGGAAATCGTTGATCCAATATCTGATTACAGTTTTCGCCCATTGCTATGTCCACATCGTCAGGCTCACCACTTCACCCCCTAACATACTGGGTATGGAAAGAGATGGCAGATTATTTGATTCCCCCACAGCTATCAGTCTTTGGAGTCGGGTGTTGTCCCAGGGATGTTGAAGAGGGCCATAGTCCCCCCCGTGCTGAAAAAATCTACAGGGGCTCTGCTGGTCCTAAGTAATTACATACTGATATTACTTCTTCCTTTCCCAGTGATAGAGCGCAAACTGAACAAAAATGTACGAGTGCACCATAAGCACATGTTAGTCGCACAATTATAATAGAAGTGCCATTAAGAATTGAAGATATATTCACATATACTTAGACGTGTATAGTTAACGTAGAAAATACATATAGAAGTGGGACTGATGCAGAAATGTGTGGAAAATGTATTCTTATTAGATGTGATTAATCATGATCCATGTTATGTAGCTGCTAAGGAAGAATGTTATGCTGCAAGGCATCGAAGGGAGCAGGCCTCATGGCCAGGGCAGAAGGGTTTTAGAAATGAATACCCATACATGAACATGGATTGCACTAATGTTATAATGATTTCGTTTACTTGTTAGACTTATATTCCATAGAATTGTTTTCTTATTATTCAAGCATGAGATGCTAAGATGTTATTTTAGTTAAACTCTGAGAAAAGGGTTGTAGGCCTGAAAGGAGAAATAGGGTTTCTCATTTGAACGTGTTGACACACGCCGAATCGTATTGAGAAATAAGTTGCAACTTCTGTTAAAAGTCTATGAGAATGGGATTCAAGATGCGAATGTCTGTCTGCAGGTGCGAGGGGGGTTCCGATTAGAGTTTAATGAATAGAGCTCTGTTCGAGTAGACTGGTACAGACATGGAGGAGGATTCAGGAATGTTTAGGGGGTATCAGCGGGCCGGAGAAGAGCCTGAGAAGCAAGGTCAACGCTGAACACAAGGCCCAGAGGAAGATCATCATGGAAAGAGCCAGAATCGACATCACACGAGGGGCGTCTCGTGAGGGGCGTTTCAACCGTAAACTGTGTTTTGTATTAGGGTCAGCACCCCTGGGTGGAGTTAGAGCAGACGCCTGAGGACCCTTCAGAGAGCGGATGGGTAGGCAGAGAGGGGTCATGACTGGAGATCATAGGTTTTCACTTAGAGACTAAGAGTGGGTGATCTTCTCAGGAAGACATTCACAGCTGACACCTTTGATAGGTAGGGACTTTGTTAAGTAAGGATACCATCTAGTACAGGGTAGGGACAGCCTAACCTGATTCTTTCCTTCCTCCTGTAAATGGCGGATAGATCGCAGTTCGTGTCTATGCTTGCAGCCCTGTTGATTCTAGAGCTAGTTCTAGTTGTGTTCTTTGCCCGCCTAAGAGCTTTTAGAGAACACATGTTTGTAGTAGTGCCTCTGTATCTCTTGAATCTCATTTTGAGATGTCTGTACTTGCAGTTATCAATGACTCTGTAATAAACCTTTAAAACTTAGAAGTAGTCTGTGGTTTTTCAGAGTCGAGCCCATTATTGATTGAAGTTAACCTGGTATTGGATGCACTTTCTTTCCTCAATGACAGGCAATTAAGGTTCAGACGACCAGAACGGGGTTTAGATCTGGAGCGATAAGATAGAGATCTACAATCTCGCCCTTTCAGTTGGTAGCTATAGAGGATGGTTGCCTTCTTGAGGAAGGTGATCTAGGCCAGGTTAGATTACCCCAAGGCCCCTAGTGGTCGATGATCGGAAGAACCGCCCGCCGAAGAGGGTGCTGACGGCGCGAGAAAGAAAAGCAGCAGTAACGGTCGAAAGTGAGTATAAAGGGTCATGCGTGTTAGATTGCGGTGTTTTTGTGTTGCTTCCATGTTGTAATGTTTGGTGGAGCTGAATGCCTGTAGAGTGACTGTGGAACAGGTTGTGAGCGCGCGCAACCGGTGCAAATCTTAAGTTCAGATGAGAGCTTAAGTGGTTCGGGTGTATCGGACATCCAAAGTAATTGTCAACCAAGGGTGAAGGGGGTCATGAGGTACCATTGATCGCCCGCAGGACCGTGATAGGGGGAACGTAAGAGTGAGTGTGTGAGTAACGGACGCTTATCGGAAGTTACTGTGTGTAAGTAACCTATCAGAGAGACGATTGCCTGGAAAGGCATTTCGCCAGTTGTGGTGACAATTACAGATAGACTGTGGACGTACAGTCAAGAAAAGTGATCGCTTGGTCGGAAGTAGTCATTTTTCGGTGTATGAATGGGACACATGCGTGACCGGGAGACGAGCTGAGAAGGGAGGGGAACTGCTGCAAGAGGGAGACGAGTGACGTCAGGAAGTGCCGCGCTGGGATTGGCCGGCAAGGGTGAGACTGCGCCGTAAGACGAGTGACGTCAGCAGGTGCCGCGCTGGGATTGGCCGGTACAGGTGGGACCGCGCTGTGATAGGCCCAGCTAGCAAAGCCGCGCTAGGATTGGTGGATTGTCACCAGGAAGTAAACAGAATAGCGAAGCGGGAAATTGTGCGTTTAATCATGAAATGTTTTAAATGGATAAGAGAGGCGTTTAAGAGAGAGAGGCGGAGATCTTTTGATGGGGAAGAAGCCCCGCCGGAGGGTACGCCGGCAGATTATATGGCAACAAATGTTGGGTTGCACACTATATTATGGATTTCAAATTGGAGTAAGATTACAGAAGGGAATGAGGAACTGACGTTTCCAAAATACGGGACGTTTAGATTAAAGGTATTGCATAGACTAAAAACAGTTATGACCGCAATGAGACCTCTGCCTAGACCGACCCAGTTTGAAGCCCTCAATGCATGGATTAGGGCGTCGCACGAAAGAAACCAGAACAGGCGCCAAGAAAGGGTGAAAAGATCGGTAAGAGCAGTGCAGGATGCCAAATGGGATGCGGATGCTAAAAGATGGAGAGTGCATAACCTTGTAGTAAACAAACTGTACCCAGTGATAGAGGTGGCGGGAAACAAGAGCCCATTCGAGGAAGATGATGAGAGCGAGACAGAGGACAGCGTGATAAATAGGTTGCTAACAGATAGGCCACCCCCGTACAACAGAGAGACAGAAAATGCCGAGCCTGGCAAGGAAGGAGGGGCTGAGATAGGGGAGTATAGACCGCTTCCTAGCACGGATTGGGATCCCACTGCAAGTAAAGTACTGCCTCAACCTGGTCCAGTGCAGAGGGTAGTCAGAAGGTTTGTGGTACAAAAGGCGCCCGAAACGGAGTGTGCCACATCCTATGCACTGCCAGACGCCTTGCAAGTACCTGTTATAATAGGTCCTATAGTATCGATATATGATCCAGGGAGAGCCAGAGGAGAGGAACAGGTACGAATGGACAGGTAGAGAGCAGAAATAGTGAGGAGGGACGACATGATCAATTCCCCAAGACAGCTGCCAGGCCCAAGAGATTGGAGTACCCCAGTACACACAGCAGATGATCCCACAAGAGATCAAGGGGGCCCGAGGTGGCCGAAGGATCTGAGGGGATCAGGACCGAAATCCTTCCAGGAGTTAAGAGAGTACCTGAAGGAATGGGATGTGACAGTAGAAGCTCACAAGAGCCTGATAGCAGCGGAAGCTGAAGGGGAAAGCCAAGGTAGCAGAATTCGGACTCACTGCGGGGCTGGCAAAAGCAATCCGGAGTGGGACGGGGGGAGTCAGGATAATAGAGAAGATACGGGTCGCACCAGAAACGGAGGTAGACCAGTATTGGAGGATAGGAGTCCGGAGTGTGGGGGGGTGTCCCGCCCCATTCACAATGAAGGGGATAGGAGAACGCGAGAGTACAGAGACAGCTTTAAGTGTACACCCCATACGTCTGGCAATAGCGGACAGAATGAGAGTTGCGAAAGGTCTCGCCATGACCCCTGTGATCACGGACATGAACGGAATCCGGGGGAAATGGGGAGCCGAGAAGGAACCTACCAGATATTGAGTGACACTAGACAAAGAGGGAATAGCGACAGAGTAGAGAACAGCAGAGAATCCTATCATGGGACCAAGGAGAACAGACAGGAGGGACAAAATGAAAGTGGGGGAAACAGGGCAGTGTTCCACCACCCTCCAAGGGAAGATGGCCGAGCATGGGACTTAGAAAGATGGGAACAAGGAAGGACCCTCCCTAACGCCCCTGAGCCTAGGCGTAGGACTCGGAGCTGGGATGGGAGAGAGAGCAATGAACACCCTAGGAAAGACATACTGCGAGCCGAAATAAAAGCAAAGAGACTTGATGTCGCCAGTTTAAGAGCAGATCTGGATGACATGATAGATGGTACCTTGCCGTTGGAGAGAATGGAAATGTATGAACAAGATGAAATATTGTTCGTGGCAAAGGACGTTACTAGGAAAGCGAGAGCAGCACATGAGAAATTAGTCGAACTGGCCGGAAAATACATGGTAGACTTGTCAAGGACCAAAGCATTACAGGGTAACCACAGGCTACATTATTCAGATCAGGACCTAGATGAGAGGAGGACAATCGGATTAAAAACACACATAAGGGAACTGATCACTGGAATAAGGACGTGGAGAGCACTGGATAAATGGGAAGAAAGATGGTCCAAGAAAGGGACCGTCAGGAGGAGCATGCTTGGGGTGTCCCCAGAGGGAGGACTGCAGAAGATAGAGGCATACCCTTTGCGTGAGGTTGCAAACGGAAGCTACGTGCATGTACCCTGGAGTAGGGGGGACTTAGCTGCCTTTACCAATTCCTTTCCTAAATTGAGGGAGAATCCAGTGGAGTGGTATAAACAGGTAGAGAGGTTCGTAAAAATCTCCAAAGTGCTCTGGATTGACCTGAACACCCTGTTTGACATCGTAGTACCAGGGGATTTGTGGTCAGCATGTAAAGTCAGTGCTGAATGGCCCACATCAGAACCAGAGAGAGATTTACAGACTAATGGGCCGTCCGAGACAGTAATGGCAAAATATGAGAGGGTGATGACTTGGCTGAAGGATAAGGTGCCAATGCAGGACATAGATTGGGTCAAAATAGATCGAACTAGACAGGAACCCAAGGAGACAGTCCATGAATATTATGAAAGGTTGCTGAAGGCGTTTAAACAATATAGCGGGTTGGACGTAATGGATCCTAAAGACATAGGGCAGTTTGTGTCTAAATTTGTTTTGGGCTTAAGACCGGATATTTGCTTAATGATTCAGCAACACTTGATTTGTTGGCAAAACAAACCTTTAGATGAAATTCTGAGATATGCTAGGTACTGCAGCGATGAGATAGATTCAAAAGGCAAGAAACTAAAAGAAAAGCTGTGGTGGTCCAGATGCAGACAGCTGGCAAAGGTGGACAACAGCAACAGGGAACAGGGACTGGGGGCAGGAGACCGAATAACCAGAACAAGGGAAATGAGGAGAACTCTAACTTCAGACCTAGGGTAGATATTGAGGCATTGAAAAAGACGACCCGGTGCCACCAATGTAACGAGGTGGGACATTGGAAACGCGAGTGTCCCTACAATGTAGAAATTGGAGAAGTAGAAGTAGAGGAGGAAGAGGTTCAAAACACTCCACGAAGAGGGGCAACAGCATACCAAGGGAAGGTGGTCAAAGGGGGGACCCCAGCGCCACGAGCCCAGTTCCCTCAGCCACCCCGAATAGCGACAGGGGGAAAGACCTATAGACAGATGCCTCTTTTCGTGGGTGGAGAAGAGTGTTACTACGTTGATCCCCTCACAGGCCAGAGAGTGGAGAGAGAGGACTGTACCCTCGGGGCCGTCTTAGAAGTAGATCAAAGGGGACCCTACGTGGAGGCCGAAGTGGCAGGGTGCCCCACGACTTTCTTAGTCGACACAGGGGCCACTCGATCCACGATAAGATCAGCTGTAGTTCCAGGCCTGCCAATGTCCGGAGAAACCATTCAAGTGGTGGGGGTCGCAAATAGGAGAATAACAAGCCCACTGACAGAACCAGTGCTAGTGAAAATAGGGAAATACAGTGATGAGCATCAGTTTGTGGTTTGTGATTCTAGTCCTGTATGTCTATTGGGAAGAGATTTATTGTGCAAGTTAAATTGTACAATATACTGCACGCCGCAGGGGGTGGAGGTACTGACTAATGATGATGACGCTGACTTTAAGGTCGCAAACTCCAGAACGTGCGTGGAGCTGTATCCCACTCTGACAGTGGATGAGCTCCCCTGGGACCTAAGGGAGACCGTGATACCAGAAGTATGGGATTTCACTGGGGAAGAGATTGGACTAGTTAAAGGAGTGGACCCAGTGAAAATAATAGTGAAACAAAATGCTGAGTTTCCGAGAACACCCCAATACAAACTGACACCAGAAACGATTGCCGGTATAAAACCCGTGATCGAGTCCATGATTAAGCAGGGAATACTGAAGGAAATCGTGGGTAGTCCGTGTAACTCCCCGATTATGGGTTTGCAGAAACCAAGTGGGAAATTCAGAATAGTGCAGGACCTTCGAAAAATCAACAACATAGTTGTTTCATGTTGTCCAGTGGTACCGAATCCATCAGTGATATTGTTTCAGATACCGTTCGAAGCCGAATGGTTCACCGTGATAGACCTTTGCCAGGCTTTCTTTTCGATCCCTTTGGACGAGGACAGCTATTTCCTTTTCGCTTTTAAGCTGGAAGGTCGCGTATTAACATGGTGTCGTATCCCACAGGGGTATACAGAGAGCCCATCGATCTTTAACCAGCTTTTGAAGAAGAATCTTGAAAGTCTAGTACTGTCCCAGAATTCGGTTCTGGTCCAGTACATAGACGACCTACTTGTCGCGTCAGAAACTGAAGAAGCTTGCAAAGAGGATTCCATTGCATTGCTAAATCACCTAGCAGTGAACGGACACAAGGTGTCTCCAAGCAAATTGCAGTACTGCCTGACAGAAGTGCAGTATTTGGGGCACAGGATTGAAAAGGGAAAGCGGAAGGTGTCCCCGGACAGGATAGAGGCGATCATGAAAATGAACGCACCTAAAACTCAGAGAGAGGTCAGGATGTTCCTAGGGATGGTGGGCTATTGCCGGCAGTGGATAGCGAACTTTTCACTGAAAGCAAAACCCTTGCAAAAACTGACGCACAAGGAGGTGAGTGATCCGGTACCATGGGACAAAGATTGTTTTATGGCGTTCCTGCAGCTGAGAGAGGACCTGTGTCGTGCTCCTGCTCTGGGAATGCCTGATTACGACAAACCATTTTTGCTTTACTGTTGTGAAAGAGAGGGTTGTGCCTTGTCAGTCCTGGTCCAAATCCATGGGAATGCTATTAGACCAGTTGCCTACTTTTCGGCTACCTTAGACCCAGTAGCCGCAGCTTTGCCCGGATGTCTCAAATCCGTTGCTGCAACGGGTGTCAGCATTGAGCGGTGTGAGAACATAGTTATGGGACACCAGTTAGAGGTGTATGTGCCACATTCTGTTGAACTGTTGATGACCAGGACCAAAACACAGCATCTGACGAATAGCAGGCTCACGCGCTATGAGCAAGTCATTCTTGCTGCAGAGAACGTGACCCTCAAGAGATGCTCTGTTTTGAACCCTGCTACATTGATGCCACTCCCAAGTGACATTGATGATGATGATTGTACAGACCATTATTGCCTCGATGTGACTGAACTATGCACCAAACCGAGACCCGACATCGTGGATGAGCCACTGACGGACCCTGATGAAGTTTTCTTTGTTGATGGCTCATGTGTAAGAGACGATGTTGGGCAGTTGAGGGCAGCCTATGCTGTTTGCACAATTACAGGAGTAGTGGAAGCCGCATGCCTGGAAGGAGTACACTCCGCTCAGGTAGCTGAAATTATTGCATTGACGCGTGCCTGTCGGGCAAGCAACCAAATTCGAGTCACCATATACACCGATAGCCAATATGGTTTCGGGGTAGTTCATGATTACGGGCAACTGTGGTCTCAAAGGGGTTACATGACCTCTTCAGGCTCACCCATTCAAAATGGTGAGTTTGTACGTTTGTTGTTGGATGCCCTGCAATGTCCGGCCGCTATTGCTGTCGTAAAATGTACTGCACACACAAGAAACATGGACTTCGTGTCACAAGGCAATAGATATGCCGACGAAGTTGCGCGGTACTGCGCTGAACAGGGGTACTCTTTCACGGAGGTGGAAGTGGGTGGAATCAATGTGAGGACTGAATTAGCTATGATATTGGAAACTGTAGATACTTGGGACGAGTTAAAATGTGCACAAGAGAATGCGCCCGAATTTGAGAAAAGCACATGGGAAACTGCAGGATGTGTAGTGGGAGACACAGGCTTTTGGGTTTCATCCGATGGAAGGGCAGTGCTGCCAAACGAGTTGGTGAGCCCAATGGCACGACAGATACATGGTCCAGTACACCTAGGGAGAGACGCGATGCTGAGAGTGTTTAGACAAACCTGGTACAACCCTAAGTTCAGAGTAGCAGCCGAAGCAGTGTGCCAGCGTTGTGTGACCTGTCAGCAGCTGAACATAGGGAAAAGAACACCAGTTGCATTGAGTCACATAGGGAGGTCTGGAGGTCCATTCAATAGAGTGCAAATAGATTTCATTGAAATGCCAAGGTGCAACCGCCTTCGATACGTGCTGGTGGTTGTTTGCATATTTTCCAGATGGGTCGAGGCATACCCTACACGCAGGTGTGACACGCTCACAGTAGCCAAGTTATTGCTTAGGGAACTCATTCCACGCTTCGGGGTACCGGCCTCTTTGGAATCAGATAGGGGAACGCATTTCAACAGCGAGCTTGTGAAGATGATCTGTGCAGCCCTGAACATAGACCAGAAATTGCATTGTAGCTATCGACCAGAGGCTTCGGGGATTGTGGAGCAGATAAATGGCACCATCAAATCCCGAATTGCAAAAATGTGTTCATCAACGTCTCTAAGTTGGCCTGATGCCTTGCCACTAGTTCTAATGAGCATCCGTAGTACCCCAGACAGAAGAACAGGATTATCGCCACACGAGGTGTTAATGGGGAGGGCAATGAGATTGCCATCAGTACCGACTGCAGCCTTGTTAAATATCACAGATGATATGATCCTGGACTATTGTAAGGGTCTGTCTGACGCCATTCATTCTGTGTCCCTTCAGGTGCAGGCTGCCGAGGTCCCGTCGAGCCAGGACCTGTGTCATGACCTGTGCCCTGGAGATTGGGTGCTGATAAAAAAGCACGTCCGAAGAAGCTGCCTAGATGCCCGGTGGAGGGGGCCCTACCAGATCATCCTGATAACGAACACTGCTGTGAAGGTGGGAGGGCTGCCCAATTGGATCCACGCATCTCACACGCGGAGGGTTCCAGCACCTCTGGAAGAAACAGCTCCTCTCTCGGATGTACGTCCAGCTGCGGACAGAGAAGCCACAGAGGGGGCCAGCCAAGCTGTAGAGGTGCAAGAAGAAGCTGGGGGTGTGTCTGACCAAGAGGAGGACGGTCAGTACAACAGTGAAACCGACGAAGCCACAGAAGGAGGAAGTATCTGGAAGTACGAATCCGACGCTGAACAAGCTGAAAGTGAGCCCGAGCGGAGCAGAAGGACTAGGAGCGGAGGGGCAAGGCGTAGAGAGGCCAGCTGGCCGCAGAGAAGAAGGTCAAGCCTGAGGTCAACTCCAGAGAGGACTCTTGCTCCTATATCCGAAGACTCAGATCCGGACGAAGGTGCTCTGGGCGCAGAAGCAGCAGGTCCAAGAAGGTCAAGGCGAGTACGTGTGCCTAGCAGAAGATATGCCACTCCTGAGTGGACATATCTGGCGACAAATGTCTTGGGAGCAAACGACAGGGAGAATTAGGGCGGTGCTAGTGGCCAATGTTGAACCCATCATCACAGTAGAAGTACAACTGTTGGTGCCTGGAGTCGAAGCAGAAGGGTCACTAACGTTCAAAGTCCCCAACCCTCCCTACCTGAGCAAGTTAAAGCACATGTTCTTCACCGAATTGCAATTCCCCGACTTTGGAACAACGATAACAAGTCATGAGGAAAGCATTCTTCGTTTGGAGCTATTGAACTATGCTATCCAAGCCGCTGGTCCCAGCCTCATTGTAGATGCTTAAAGACTTTGTAAATAAACGCGAGTAAGAAGATAACCTAGCGCCTAGGGATGCAGAGAAAACTTAGGGGTTTCCTTTAAGTGGACGGAGAAGGGCTAGGGTTGTCTGAGAGAAAGTTCGAAAAGACTTTTGCAAAAGGAGATTGCCAGCTTCCGATTGTGTGGTTCTAAGGACGGAAAAAGAAAAGACTGTAAAGGAACTCATGAGAAGGAACTTTGTGTTGAAGAAGAAAAAGGAACCATACCGTCTGAGGGACATGGAAGCCGGTAGCCCGAACCGTAGAGCCAAATGTATAATAGGCACACTTATAGTGGGAGTGCTACTTCTTATAGCTTTAGAAGTTACAGTATCATATGTCATGGGACACGAGAGTGAGGCAGAGGTACCAGATGCAAAATCTGTAGTGACACCAAACCCCACTGCTGCTGGTAAGAAAGGTGAAACCACACAGGAGAAAGCGTTATTAGCAGCAGAAGCCCGTAGGTTACACATGGATGAGTCCCAAGGCGACTATAGGTCAAATGCTTATGCCAAATTATTATATGAGTATGTCGATGCCATGGACGTTAAGGACTGTTATGTATGCATGCAGTTGCCTGCGTCTGTAGATGAAGGCATTAGGTATCATCACCTACCCCTGACTTATGGCATCACATGTAGCTTATTGCTTAGCATATTTTATGGTAGAGATAGTTTTGAGTATTATTTTTCTAATTTTGATTCAGTGTTACCTGAGGTCCCAAATTATAAGCAAATGAACAAGTGGGACTACTACAAGAGTGAAGACAGATTGGCCAAGTTCTTCATTCCTTGGGATACTTTAGATACTTCACATGCCCGCAGAAACAATCTGACTTGCAAAGTGTCAGAAGTCGAGAAAAAGTTTATAGGGCAAGTGGATGATCGATATAGAAGACAAAAGATCCTGAAGAAATCAGGACAGTGGAAGACAGATTGGACCGAGGAGGAAAAAGATCACAAGAGAAAGGGTAGTAGTGGTCCTATAGCTTTGGATAGAACTCAGAAAGGGAAGTTATGCCTTCACAGAAGCAAAACGTACTACGAAAATGTATTCGTAGGGGAGGTCAGTTGTGAGCATGCCTTTAGACTGGAGTACTACACTAAGGACTTTCTGAAGGGAATGCAAGTGATTCCAAATGTATATTTTGTCTGTGGAAGAAATGCCTATGTGAGACTACCTGACAACTGGTACGGATCATGCTATTTGGCCATTGTCTTCCCCAAAATATACCACGCACAAGATTTAGAGATCATAGAGGGCAAGGTCCAAACAAGAGGAAGAAGAGACGTAGGGGATGCAGAACTAGTTGGAGACGTGTTTGGAGCTGCATTTCCTATTTTAGGATTGATCCTCAATGATGTCAAGATTAGAAGACTGGCAACAGTCGTAGACAGGTTGTCTGCCAGTACTGCGACATCCTTAATGCTGGTGGAAGGAGAGATGCAATCGATAAGAGCCATGGTGCTTCAGAACCGTCTTGCGTTAGACGTTCTGCTAGCAAAAGAGGGCGGAGTCTGTAAGGCTTTGAAGGTCCAGGAATGTTGCACTTACATTCCAGACAATTCAAAACCTCTGGAGAAAGTTATCATGAACATAACTAACATTCACAAAGAGATCGAAGACCTGACTAAAGTAAATGTTTGGGAAAAAGTGGGTCATGGAATGGGAAAAGTTGGAGGTTGGTTCGCCAACATAGGGAAGAGCTTTGTATGGTACATACTGAAACCTATCATCATAATACTGATCTGCGTGATCGTGTTGTGGGGATTGGTGAGGTCGTACCAATGGTACAGATCAAATAGGTTGGAGAGATCCAGGAGAGAACAGGAACGAAGAGTAGCTGCCATGCAAGACAATCAGTACAAGAGTCTGAGGGCTTTAGAAATGCTGAAACGAGAGAGGATGGCAACTAGTTCAGTTTGAATTTTGGTGATGACCACGAGAGGTCATCAAAGGGGGGAACTGATAGAGCGCAAACTGAACAAAAATGTACGAGTGCACCATAAGCACATGTTAGTCGCACAATTATAATAGAAGTGCCATTAAGAATTGAAGATATATTCACATATACTTAGACGTGTATAGTTAACGTAGAAAATACATATAGAAGTGGGACTGATGCAGAAATGTGTGGAAAATGTATTCTTATTAGATGTGATTAATCATGATCCATGTTATGTAGCTGCTAAGGAAGAATGTTATGCTGCAAGGCATCGAAGGGAGCAGGCCTCATGGCCAGGGCAGAAGGGTTTTAGAAATGAATACCCATACATGAACATGGATTGCACTAATGTTATAATGATTTCGTTTACTTGTTAGACTTATATTCCATGGAATTGTTTTCTTATTATTCAAGCATGAGATGCTAAGATGTTATTTTAGTTAAACTCTGAGAAAAGGGTTGTAGGCCTGAAAGGAGAAATAGGGTTTCTCATTTGAACGTGTTGACACACGCCAAATCGTATTGAGAAATAAGTTGCAACTTCTGTTAAAAGTCTATGAGAATGGGATTCAAGATGTGAATGTCTGTCTGCAGGTGCGAGGGGGGTTCCGATTAGAGTTTAATGAATAGAGCTCTGTTCGAGTAGACTGGTACAGACATGGAGGAGGATTCAGGAATGTTTAGGGGGTATCAGCGGGCCGGAGAAGAGGATCTATGACAGAATTTCGACTACAAAAATATCGACCTACAAGAATATCGAGTCAACAATATCGAGGGCAAAAATATCGACATCCTTTCTACAACATGGTAAGTACAAAAATATCGAAAAAATAATATCGTTGTAAAAAATATCGATGTTAAAAATATCGATTTTTTTTAATATATATAAATGTAAAAGTAAGTATATAACACTAATAAATAAAATATACATATTTAAAAGTATCTAATAATGTTTAAAATTAATAAATAAAACATATATATTAATAATACATTAATTAAATATATACAGTAAAGATATAATATATATGTACTGAACAATAAGTATTAATAATTATTTTACTAATTTCTAAATTAATGAAATATATTCTAATTTACTAATACATGTACAAACATAAAACAATAACATACATAAAATGTAAGTAATATAAAAAATAAAATAAACATGTGATATTTTAACAATTAATTATATAAAGCGTTTGATAGCATAGGAATAAAATTACTATTCCCACTCCAGAGAGTGCAACAGTCGAGAAAACTGACCCTGAACCCAAAAACAACCCCTTTACCCACGAACTGAAAACTGACCCTGAACCCTAAAAATACCCCTTTACCCAAAAACTGAAAACTGACCCTGAACCCTAAAAATACCCCTTTACCCAAAAACTGAAAACTGACCCTGAACCCTAAAAATAATACCCCTTTACCCAAAAACTGAAAACTGACCCTGAACCCTAAAAATACCCCTTTACCCAAGAACTGAAAACTGACCCTGAACCCTAAAAATACCCCTTTCCCCATGAACTGAAAACTGACCCTGAACCCTAAAAATACCCCTTTACCCATGAACTGAAAACTGACCCTGAACCCTAAAAATACCCCTTTACCCATGAACTGAAAACTGACCCTGAACCCTAAAAATACCCCTTTACCCAAAAACTGAAACCTGACCCTGAACCCTAAAAATACCCCTTTACCCATGAACTGAAAACTGACCCTGAACACTAAAAATACCCCTTTACCCATGAACTGAAAACTGACCCAGAACCCTAAAAATACCCCTTTACCCAAAAACAGAAAACTGACCCTGAACCCTAAAAATACCCCTTTACCCATGAACTGAAAACTGACCCTGAACACTAAAAATACCCCTTTACCCATGAACTGAAAACTGACCCTGAACCCTAAAAATACCCATTTACCCAAAAACTGAAAACTGACCCTGAACCCTAAAAATACCCCTTTATCCAAAAACTGAAAACTGCCCCTAAACACTCAAAATACCCCTTTACCCAAAAACCCAAAAATGACCCTGAACCCTAAAAATACTCCTTAACCCAAAGTTAAATAATATTATTTAATTAGCAATTAATAATTAATTAACAATAACAATAAAGTAAATATATTAGCACATAAGCTGTAATTAATATAATTTAATAATTAATATAATTTTTCCCCAATTAATTAATTAACAGTAACTGAAAATTATATATATAAATAAATTACTCTAATAATGTAATTAACTAACTAATATTATTTAATTACCAATTAATTACTAATTTAAAATATGTACCAAATTATATTAATTAATTAACTAATTAATATTAATTATTTGCCAATTAATTAGTTATAAATATTTAAAAACATATATTAATTAATTAATTATTATTAAATTACTCCCCACCCTATTCCCCTATAAACCCACATCCCGCTACAGAAAATATATATCAATTAATCAATTAATTATTTCCCAATTAATCAATATTAATTAGCAAATAATTAAAATTGATTAATTAATCCTACTAATTATTAATCAACTTACCATAATTAAATTACTTCCCACCCTATTCCCCTATAAACCCACAACCCGCTCCGGTACTAAAACATCAAATTTCCTTATAAATTTCTATATTATTATAGAAAATGTATACACATATAATAGTAATTATTTTAAATACTTAATTTAAACATATAACACATACATAATAAAAAACTATAAAATAATACAAATATCGATATTAGTGTCATCGAAATTATTAACATCGATATATATGCTATCGATATTACTAACTTCGATATTACTTACATCGATATTAAGTATTTCGATATTACTTACCTTGGGTCGATATTCTGTCCTACGATATTCTTGCCTTCGATATTATGCTCCTTCGATATTTCAGACTCGATATTATGGTAGGCCGATATTTCCAACTCGATATTTTGACTGTCTACCCGGAGAAGAGCCTGAGAAGCAAGGTCAACGCTGAACACAAGGCCCAGAGGAAGATCATCATGGAAAGAGCCAGAATCGACATCACGCGAGGGGCGTCTCGTGAGGGGCGTTTCAACCGTAAACTGTGTTTTGAATTAGGGTCAGCACCCCTGGGTGGAGTTAGAGCAGACGCCTGAGGACCCTTCAGAGAGCGGATGGGTAGGCAGAGAGGGGTCATGACTGGAGATCATAGGTTTTCACTTAGAGACTAAGAGTGGGTGATCTTCTCAGGAAGACATTCACAGCTGACACCTTTGATAGGTAGGGACTTTGTTAAGTAGGGATACCATCTAGTACAGGGTAGGGACAGCCTAACCTGATTCTTTCCTTCCTCCTGTAAATGACGGATAGATCGCAGTTCGTGTCTATGCTTGCAGCCCTGTTGATTCTAGAGCTAGTTCTAGTTGTGTTCTTTGCCCGCCTAAGAGCTTTTAGAGAACACATGTTTGTAGTAGTGCCTCTGTATCTCTTGAATCTCATTTTGAGATGTCTGTACTTGCAGTTATCAATGGCTCTGTAATAAACCTTTAAAACTTAGAAGTAGTCTGTGGTTTTTCAGAGTCGAGCCCATTATTGATTGAAGTTAACCTGGTATTGGATGCACTTTCTTTCCTCAATGACAGGCAATAAAGGTTCAGACGACCAGAACGGGGTTTAGATCTGGAGCGATAAGATAGAGATCTACAATCTCGCCCTTTCACCAGCATAAACACTCAAGTTCCTTGTTAGTAGGAAGCTGTCCCAATATCTGGAAGACCACTCTCTCTTACAGCAGGAACAGTTTCGTTTTAGGCCAGGGCATGGTACTGAGAGGGCCCTACTCCTGGCCATGGATGAACACTGGTTAAAGGTTGATAGCGGCCAGTCCGCGGTCCTTATACTGCACGGTCTGTCTGCTGCCTTTGATACGGTCAACCAGAAAACTCTCTTGGCTAGATTAGCCTTGATTGGCGTTATTGGTACCGTACTGAAGTTCCTACCTCTCAGATAGGTGCCAGGCAGTGGCCTTGCCCCTTTACCGCTCTGTTCAGCACTCAGTCCTATCCTCTTTAATATTCACATGAGGCCGCTCATTACACTTATTAAAGCGCATAATATCAGGCTGGTTAACTACACTTACACTCTGCTGATTTTGTCCATCAATAATAACCAGCAGGATGTCGTTGATGCTTTCCAGAATTGCGTGACAGATATTTTTAACTGACTGAACACAAATTCCCTCAAATAAAACTGAATTTCTATGCTGTTTTGTGAACAAAGTCCCCATGGCACTCCCTTCTAACTTCTAGCCTCTCCCAGCAGATGAAGAGCTGCCTCTTCCTGACACGGTCCGCAACCTTGGAGTTATTTTTAATACGACACTATCCCTGGAAAACAATTCCAACAAAGTAGCAGGTACTTGTGTTGCACTTATTGGTGGTCTTTAGAAGTTATTCCAACTACTGCCAGCCTCAGCCAAATCTCAAATCGTGCGCAGTGTAATTCTAAGCAGTCTAGATTCTTGTAATGCTCTGCTATTAGGAGCCCAGGGCTCTCTTATTAACAGACTTTATAGAGTTCAAACGTCAGCTGCCAAGCTGGCATCGAACAAACCTTGTAGGTCATCCGCATCTGATACGAAGAAGGAACTGCACTGGCGTCCTCTGAAACAGAGGATAGCCTTCAATTTATGTGTATTGTCTTCAAGGCATGGGTCCTCTGCCCTTCCAACGGAGCCTAAAGAGATACACCCCTGGGAGATGCCCCCGTTCAGCATCAGCGATTTGTGTTACCATATTCCGCAAGACTGGACAAGGCAGACAAACCTTTACAGTGAAGGCAGCCCAGCTCCGGAACAAGGTACCGGTCACTCTTAGATCGTCTACTGACCTAAAGAATTCTTAACCTGGTTGCTTCGGTCATTTCTGAATGTACCAAGAAATCCATGGAGTAGTTTCCCACAGACATTCACCTGATCAGTTCGAGGTGAAGGAGTTTGTATACAAATGACAGATCGGACTCGGAAGGGATAGGAGGGAACACACAAGGACGGAACAGAAGATGTTTAAGACAGACAGAACAAGGACTTTCTTTGCAGCTGCAGTGTGGTTGCTACGAGGAAGTGGATATGGGGATGCTATGCACATCATGTCTGAATGGAAGGATGAGCTGTTAGGGGGTAAACAGAGAAATTGATGTGGCGAAAAGTATCTCTATTACATTGTACACGAGTGATTGCAAAACGTGTTCAGGTGTTCAAATATGATATCTTCTTGGTAAGAAAAGAAAAGATTGTTCATGTTCCCATTCGAAATTCGAATTCAAGGCATTTTTATTACCTTTGACATGAAGTTTGTTGGAATTTGAAATTGTTCCTGCCAATGTATGGATGGTGCCTTGCAATGTTATATTTGCTCTAGAGCATTGCTGTCGCTTTTATTTAGCAGCACGGTTTAGCGATGTAGTAAATAAACACTTAAAACTCTACACTTCTGAGGCATGAGTTTTGTTGATGGTGTGGCCCTTTGTTATCCAGGCTAATTTTCTACAGTTTTCTGAAAAAATATTGTTAAGTCCCATGATTAGGACTGTTAAACAGACACCCATTCTGTTTCACACATACCCAGTGACCAATCAGAGCAGGCGGAGCTCTATTACGGCCGCTTCATTCCACCTGCATCATTGTTTTCCAACATGTCTAAGGGCCTCTGGGAAGTGGGCAAGCCGGGATGCATGAGAACAGGCCTCTTTAAGACAGATCTACGATGGAGAAAGTGACATAGGGCTTAGCAAGGAAGTCCATCGCCAGTATCCGTGGCTCAGACAAGCATGCAGTGTGTCAATTATTCAAAACATTGCTCAGTCTAAAATGTTCTCGAGGACACGCATGCACTTTAAACTGTGGCGCTGTGCAACCCTGTTTATCGCTCAGATCTTGGCAGCTTTCTTTTGGTAGAACACCAAAAATGTCGCAGTGCATCCGTAGGACTAAAAAACATCAATATCCACCCTACATCTGGTGTGCATCTCACAGGACTCTGTCCTAGGTCCTCTCCTTTTCTTCCTTTTTCCGCCTGCCTTGGTGCTATCAAGCTGAGCTTCAACTGTCCTCCCCACGCATACCCAGCATTGACTTCCCTCCCCGCACACTCCAACTCCATACCCATTCTCTGACATGGGCAGGCCATGCTCATCCTGGAGCATGGGAGCGCCGAGGGCATTTCTAGAGGGTGTCTTCGTCAAGAGGCACTTCGGTGAAGGTGTAGGCCTCCTGCTTGAGCGATGCTGGTTTCGTGCTCCATGGATGCTTCCAGTGCTGTCTACTTCCTTATGTTCTCTCCTTCCTAACGCCAATCTTCTCCTGTGCTGCTTCGGCCTCGGTGTCCTTTTCTCTGCCTGGCTACACCTTGTTTATTCCTCGGTCTTTCTTCTCTGTCCACTTCCCTTGCTTCCTTCTGTGGGGATAACACAAGTCCTCTTTCTGTTTTTATTCTTCCTTGACTTTTTTTCTTTTAACTATGTTGTTTTCTTTCCCAGGTGCTGGATCGACGGTGTCTTATCGGGGAATTTTAGGTACGTCATCTTTTTTTGTGTCATCCGGGTCCCTAAAACAAGGGATTGACAAACAGGTGCCTGACAGTGATAATATGCCTTGTGTATACTGATGATTCAGGCTTTATGTCCAACAGATCAAGACAAAATCTCAGTTGACGGCACAATTATGTAAAATTCACTCAGACGGTTTCTGAGCCTGCAGCTATCCTTTTACTCAATGCTAAGAAGGCGTTCAAATCGATGGAATGGCCGTTCATGTTCAGGGTGTTAGAGAAAATAAGCTTTGGCCCACCACTGCCAGGGTTTGCTTAAGCAGTCTCAGGAAAAAAGTATATCTCTAGTGTATCTTCTAACTCTCACAGCCGAGTCAGTGGAATCTTAGTTAAGATAAGGTTAGAGTCCTTATAATAAGTAAACATAGTGCAGATCAGAAAGAATAGCGAAGCACAGCAGTAAATATCAATATATTAGCTTGAATGAGGAGATAATGCAGAGACACATGGGAACCCAGAGGTACCAGGGTTATCGGTTTTACCTACTGGCGGTCGCTAGTAGGCAGTTATAGTTAGGGCCTAATTTCTATAGGAAAGCCATTTTAGACTTGCCTATATCTTTAGTGCTGTTTGACAAATCTTCCCAAAATGTTCCCCCCAAAAATGTGCCAGTGAGTCTTATTGTACATGGAAAGTTTCGGAGTGATCCGTCAAGCAAGGGTAAAGAAAAAGGTGGAGGGGTTAAAAAAAAGTGTGTTTCTTATGTTAATTCCCGTACAGATTTTAGGCACTACTGCAGCCCGAACCGCTGGACGGAATTACACCAAATTTGGCAGAAAATTAGCTCTTGGTCCAGAAAGCGTCCTCTTTGTTCGTTGGAGTAAATCTGTACAGTAGTTGTTTAGATATTAAAGAAAATCCAAAAGTGTATATTAGTGGCTGTGATATAATGACTATCTTGTGCAGCGATCTGATTGGCTGCCAACACTTTAACCAGGAAGTGTTAACAGCCATATTAAGACTCTGCTTCAGCCAAGTCCCAAAAACAAAAAAAAAGCAAAAAGAAAGAAAAGGGGGCAGGGTAGGGATATATTGACTCCCCAAGTGACCCCGCCCAGGCAAAAATGTATTTTCGAAAAATAATGGGGCAAAAATCACAACGGATTCTCAAATTCGCAGCAAAAATTAAACAAACAAAAAAAGCAAGCGCGGACTCCCGCACTTGTTTTCACTTTAGCCCTGGGGAGGGGGGGGGGGGGGGCAGGTCCAAGGGCATGAGGGTATTTAAAAAATGAAGGATGGGGCCGCAAGGAGACCCCTCCAAGGGCTCTTTTTAGCCCCCAGACACCACCATCCCCCGGGCTTTATTTTAATATTGGAGGGCGCTGGGTGGACCCCCTCCATTGGCTCTTTGAAGCCCCAGGGATCACCCCTCCCTGTTACTTTATTTTTTAAAAAGGCTTTAAAATGTCGCCGGGGGTCCACCGCCTCCCTCGGGCTCAATTAATAAACCTGCCAGTGGTGCAAGGACCCTTGGGCCCTAGTGACCACCACCTCCCCGGGGCCCAATACAACTTTAATAACTGGGTAGGGTGCTCTCTCCAGTGCCAAAATCAATCACCTCCCCAGGGCCACCCCATGCATACAAAAGAAGGGGGCTGCGCACCCCCCCCCCCCCCTTGAGGAGCCATTAATGGTCCTGGGACTGCAACGCCCCCAGGGCCGGCTCCTGCTATCTTTCAAGGTGCCCACACTCACGTTATAGCAGTTGGGATTTGCTTGGCGGGAGTTGTGAAAGCTCCCGACAAGCGAGAGCAACACCAACTCTCCTCCCAGAGAGCTGTCAAACTGCTCCCGCTTGCTGTGAGTGGAGTTTTTATATGTTTCCTTGCCCGTGTGTGCAAGAAAACAGATGAAAGATTACTTCAGCATGCAAAGAGCTTCATATTTATCAGCTCCCTGTGTGGGGGAGCAATGCCGGTTCCCACAGGAGCCGGTGAAAAGGCTGGGACTGCTGTGGCATTAGGGCTCCTCCTCTGTCCCCATCAAAGCACACTGGGTGCCCTGAGTGGGGCCAGGGAAATCAGCCCAGGGAGGGGCCCGCGCTTCCCCGCTCCCCCATCATGTTTTGGCCAGGCCTTGGGGGATGGGGTCCCCGAGGCCGAAATCGTCCCAAGTGGGGGTGACATCAGTGATGTTATTATGAGTGATGTCACTGACCATGTCATGAGTGATGTAAATTGTGAGGTCATAAGCAGTGTAGTGCGGGAAAATAGAAGAAAGAAAAGGTACTTGCTAAAACATGATAACCGAAGCATCCCACCCTACCTGGAATATGTTTTGATCGGAATCTGACAGATGAAGCATCGAAATAAATAAGAGGTATACTGATCTACTACATTTAAAGCTATGAATAAACCAGTACTGAAAATCGCTGCAACTCAAGCCGTGCGCCTGCTTCGAAAGCGTGACTTACGTTCTTGTTTGATAACAAGTAGACGGAGGGTAGCCAAATTCAAACAATTTGCGAAGGCGTTTTTGGGTGGAATATGAACTAAAAAGTAAAACTAATACAAGAAAAGTATCTCCGAAGCACAGCTGTAAACTGCATCCCCTCTAACTGGTCCATGCGAAAGCCGAACAGCGGTAATATAAATATTTTCGCATTTTTTCACAATTCTTTGATGTGGACCTCTGGCAGGCTTAGCATTGTCTGATTAAACGTATCAAAAGTTCAGGCGTTAACAAAAAAAAGTATACTCATTTGCCAAGCTGCTCAGCGTGAACTTCCTAATTTATAAGTCGTTTAAGCGGATTTTCCCATTGGGAGTTCGAGGTGTCTTCTGGAGTTCAGATGAATTTATTGTAAAAAAAAAAAAAACATGGGTCACGGTGGGAGCATTCCACGGGAATGAAATCAGCTGCCGCAATTGAGCGAAAAAAAAGGCAGCCACAGATCATTCAATGGATGTAGCCTGTAGCTCCACCCTGTGGAAAATGCTTGTACTGCGGAACATAGAAATATGCTACTACGAGGTTTCTCTATTTGCAAGGTCCTTAAATAATGCAGTTGAGTTGTAGACACCTCAGATGTCATTCATCAAGGTGTAAAGGTAGCTTAATGTTAATTTTACCTTTAATCCCCTGTACTATCGACCTCCAGGGTTTCCTTTAGTCACGGATAATGGATAATATAAGAGCAACATTCCCTCAAAATGTAGAATGTAATATTATTGAATGATACTGATGTATGAATACCTTGAATGAATAAAAGGCTGAATCACTGAGAAAAATCAAAAAGTAATGGGTGGCATGCTTGCAATATTCTCAGCCAAAGGTAGTTACTCTCGTCCACATATCCATAGTATGTATATACAAAATACATATTGATAAAATGCTTTCCTATTTAAAGTTAATATATATGGCTGTTCCACGTGATCCATTTTGAATGCGCCTGGTGTGACGACCTTGAAAAAGTAGTGTAATAAGAATATCTCTAATGATAAAATGACAAGATAAAAAGAAGAGAGTAAAAGGCCCGTTAAAATTAGGGCCTTATTTAGAGTAAATTAAATTCCTGTCCTCAGTGGGATTGAAAACAGCCCCCTGAAAGTTGAGGACTGCAAATAGAACAAGCGTGGAAAGGACAGTCCCACCTGAAACTGATGGTGGGAGGTTTGGTGTGCTTCACGCTGTCCTGGAAATGTTGTGATGATGCACATAAGCAGCTATCAAGAACCTACCTTCGAGACAGACAGGTTGCATTCAACTGTTGGGCCACTGCAGCGGTTGTGACTTCGCCTTCAGAACACCTGCTTGCAAACCTCCCACACCTGCTTGCGGCTGTAATGTTCTGTACATGCTCCCTCAGTTACTTATACTGTACTGTCCTCAGGCTCTCTGCCTTAAGCTTCCACATGTCTCTTTTACCTTTCTTGCGGTCTTCGGTCTGGCCCAGCCAGTTCTGTGCCACTAGAAACTGGCATTCTTTGTCCATTCCCGTCTCCTGTATAAGTACCTTCTAGGAAGTAATTCCTAGACTGAGATATTGGAGCCTTAAAGATGATCAGTATGAGGGGGTGCTTGAGTGAAGGATGGTGCATCAAAGAAAGAAGTCCGTAGAAAATGTGGTAAGTAGAAAAAATTCCTTAATTGTTCGTAATCTTTAAAAGGCCTCAGCCAACGCGTTTCGTCCCTAAGGGGACTTCGTCAGGGCAAAGAAAAACTGCAATATTAAAGATGAACCCAGGACATGCTAATCCAAAACACGCGAATCCACACTGAAAGTCGATGTGATTATGAAACTAGTACGTGTTCCAATAGTAACGTAGTCTGTATGGGGGTGGACAATAACCGTTGTAGCAGAAGATCAATCAACCCAAGCAAGTACAACAAAATCAGATTCTAAATAGATAGTCCTTGTGTCAACATAGTGGCAGATGAGTGGGTCAACGGGCCTTATATGGATGGTACAGTCCCTGGGTGGATGATACGCGGGCTTTAGCTAGTGCTGCAGATGATGTAAATTAGTCACAGTACATTTCCCTTATTATGGGGAGAATATTATTAAAGCAGTGAAAAGGATTGATACATGCCTGATCCCTCGCTCTTTCTCGCATAATTGCAGCTGTGTCACCTGTGGGGCCCTCACTTTCAACTTTTTCACAGTCCAGGCGTATCTTCCACCCAGGGACTGTACCATCCATATAAGGCTACAGAGAGGGCTACATTTCTACATTGTCTCCCAAAATCGTTGCCTCTGCTGCTAGCTGTTGATGTGTCATTCTCTGGCCCCTCAGGTCCTTTTCTTTGATGCAAGTACAAGCCCTTCTTTAAGGCAGTCATTCCCTTGAAAAAGAAACATACAATGTTGCGGGTGGAAGATAAAACTGGATGCCTTTATGTGATTTGCAAGGATTACTTATTTGATGTAAATATATACATTGCTTTACTGTGGTTTGTACAATTTATAATTAGAAATCCCCAATCCCAACTAATTCCCAAATAACCCAACATTATGGTTGTCATATAGTAATTATCCAATCAAAGTCAGGCTGAGATTGGTGTGACATACGAGCATTTCATTATGACGTAAGAACAGGGCTCGAGTCGGGGTATCACGCGGGTGGACGGCGTCCCCCCACTTATTTTACAGGGGGGGGGCGTCCCCCCTGCCAAACAGCTGGACTTCACCTTTTTGGCCTCTCTGGGACGAGATCGGAGCCACCTTTCGTGACGTCACTTCTTGTCGTGACATCACTTCCTGTGACAGCGTCCCCTCACTTCTATTTTTTAAGACTTGTGCCCTGCGTAAGAAGGTTCCATGTTTGAATGTAGGAACCGTTGAGCGAGCTGTGCCTGGCTGTGATGGAGCCGGGTGTATCCTACTCTGTGTGAATAAACTTATGAGGACATTGATGTGGGTGAAGTGACATTGTTATGTATTTACAATGGCACCTATGGATAAATGAAGGACTCCTTTCTGTCTGCCAGCGCTTCGATCAAGGCTCCCTTATACCTTTCCCGATTGTGATAGCTTGCTATGACCTACCAGTCAATGAAGAAAAAAACAATCTGAAAATTAATCTTTTGATCAACAAAATGTTATCCTCAATAAGTAAAAATAACAAAACCGCCTGTTGTAGTCTCACTGTCTTCTATTCAACGAATTAAACTACCTTATCTGCCTCTTCACCATACAAAAAGATCAGAGTCTTCTGGCCAATTTTATCCATACCTGACTCTTTAGAGCCCTGCGCCTGATTCGATTGTAAGACTGAAATTATTTGGAATAGAAGCATTATTCGATCTCATAGAGCAATCTGGTCCTCTAGTAAATTAAAACCAAACCGCTTTACTTAGCAACGACCAATGCTGGAAATGTACTTCCCTTAATTAAAATATTGCGCACATGCTCCTCCAATTTCCCCAAAATGTTTACTGTTTAATCTAACATCTATAATGAGATAAGCGTCATTATAATCCCAAATACTTACATTTCTCTCAAAGAGCTATTGTTAGTATCCTATCTGCAAATAAGCTTCTTGATAACCTCAAGATTTAATTGCTTGTTACCCTTCTAAGAGTGGCTGCCATCCAACAGATACCCACTCATTGGAAAAACCCTGATCCCCAGAAATATACACACTGGTGGAATGTAATATGCTCTGCTCAGGGGATGGAAACCAAACTTCCAAAATGTGATACAACCTTCTATTATTGAAATAAAATATGAATACTGTTTACGACCATCTCTCCAAGTAACTATTTTCAAGAGGAATTGTGAACTCTAACCCACGGGCTCCAGACTTAAACTTCAGATTCCACTCCACTGTTTTAGATCTCATGTCCCATAAAACGTGCCTAATCACTGACTTGCTAATTAATAAGGAACAATGAGCATTATAATGAATTTAAATAAAACATATAACAATGAAAAAATAGCTTGTAAAAGATGTTTGATGTAGAAATCTATATAACAATTTCTGTGTCATACAGCCTATGACTCATGAACACACTTCACTCCGTACTTGGTAACATGCACTTACAATGTAGTGACAGAACTGAGCACATTAGGAATCAGGATTTGAAAGGAAAATTACTTGGCAGAGAGATAATCCACTACTGGAATTTCAACAATGCACCCACAGCTTGCCACATATGCTTGGGGGCTTGGCAACATTGTTGTACATTATGGGATGTAAAGACAGACATGCCACCGCAGGCTGCCACCTGCGCCTCATCCCTGGTGGCCAGTGGTAGGCCGTAGGTAGGTTTTGTCCTGCTGTTATTGTACTGCTTCCCATTTCGTTTCTTGTAATTGTATTGCCTTATTTGTTACTGTTCTTCCTCCTTGCTCCCTGTTTTATTCTGTGCCCAGTGCCCCTTGTCCCCTCTGTCTCCTCCGTAACTACATTGCCTTATCTGTCTCCTCCATAATTGTATTGCTGTACTGCTTAACATTTTGTTTTCTGTAGCTGTATTGCCTTATTTGCTATGTCTCTTCGTCCTTGTTTACCGTTTTACTCTGTGCCCTGTGCCCCTTTTCCTCCGTTCCCTTCGGTGCTCCTGCCCCAGTTTTTCCCATCGCTGCGTCCCCTGCGGCCCCGCCCCCGCTCACCCATTCCTCCGCTCCCTCCTCCCAGCTGCCTCCTCCCTCCCACCTCTCCTTCTATTGCAGCCGCGCAGCGGACGCACCGAAGGCGCGCCTAAGTCAAGCCCATCTGCCCCTGTCCGCACCTGGACCGCGCCCAGCGCCAGAACCCCTGGTCCCCACGGACACCACGACTCCTGCCACCACTATGATGACTTCAGCACCCTCCACGCACTCAACGCCAGACGATCACGCACCTGCTGCCTGGCCGGCCCGAAGCGCACCCAAGGCCCCTTATCCTGACGGAACTGCAGCTTCACCAGCATCCGACCCGACAACCCACCCACCGGGAAAGAACCCAACCACCTCAGATGCACCCTTTTCAACACACGCTCCGCCCGCAAACACGGCATTGAACTCTGGGGCCTACTCAACTCAACCTCCCCAGACGTCGCCTTCCTGACAGAGACCTGGCTGAACCCCTCCTCGGCACCTGACATCAGCATAGCCATCCCAGACAGCTACAAGATCTCCCCCAGGAACCGTTCCAACTGAGTAGGAGGAGAAATCGCCATCGTCCACAGGAACCCTCTCAGCGTCTCGACCAACACCGACAACACCCTCAGCACCGCCAAACACCTACACTTCCAGATCCAAACCGATCCCAACACCACCCTCAGAGGAACCCTCGTCTACAGACCCCCCAGGCCCACAGTTCAGCGACTCCATCGCCGACTTCGTCAGCACGCACGCCCGCGCCTCAACAGACTACATCCTCCTCAGGGACCTGAACTTCCACCTCCAGAACAAAAACGACACCAACTCCACCCCCATGGTTGCCAACCTCAGACTCAGAAAACTCGTCACAATACCCACCCACTCCGCCGGCCACACACTCGACCCCATCTTCTCCGCAAGCGCCCATGTCTCCTTCAACCACACAACCGAACTCCACTGGAGCGACCACCGCTGCATCCACTTCACCTTCCAGAAACCCATCACGCACCACCGCACCCAACAGATCCCTCGCCACTGCTGGAGCAAAGTCACCGAAGACCAGCTAACCGCCACCCTCGCCCGGAGCCCACCTGCCAATCCCACCGACCCGACACCGCTGCCCACAACCTCAGACAGTGGAACGACAACTGCGCCAACACCCTCGCCCTGCTCAAGAAACCCTCCACCAGCCACACCAGCAAGAAAGCCAGCTGGTTCTCTGAAGACTTCCAGGGCTCCAAGCAAACCTTCCGAAAGCTTGAGAAGAAATGGCACCGGGAACAAACACTGGACAGCTACGCAGCCCACAAGATCGCCACCTGCAGACACCATCCCCTCATCAGATCCGCCAAAAGGGCCTCTTTCAAAGACCGCCTAGACAACAACGCGCACAACATCAAAGAGATCTTCACCATCATGAAGGAACTCTCCAACCCCAGCTCCAACACCAACGACATCCCACCCTCGCAAGATCTGTGTGGCGCACTTGCCACCTTCTTCCATCGCAAGATCGCAGACATCCACAACAGCTTCAATGCCTTGACCTCCCCAACAACCACTGAGACTCTCGTCCCCATGACCACCATCCGCACTGACCGCCTGCTCTCCTGGACCAACATAGACGACACCATCAAAATCATGAACACCATCCACTCGGATCTCCGTCAGACCCATACCCACACCACATCTTCAACAAAGCCAGCACTACCATCGCACCCCATCTCCGGAAAGCCATCAACATCTCCTTCGAGACTGCAACCTTCCCGGAGAGCTGGAAGCACGCTGAGATCAACGCCTTACTTAAGAAACCCAAGGCGGACCCCAAGGACCTAAAAAACGTCCGGCCCATCTCCCTGCTCCCGTTTCCGGCAAAGGTTATCGAAAAGACCGTCAACAAACATCTTGAGGTTATCAAGAAGCTTATTTGCAGATAGGGATACTAACAATAGATCTTTGAGAGAAACATACTTATTTCCATTTGCTAATGTCTCTTCCTCCTTGTTTCCTGTTTTACTCTGTGCCCTGTGCCCCTTTTCCTCTGTTCCCTTCAGCGCTCCTGCCCCAGTTTTTCCCGTCGCTGCATCCCCTGTGGCCCCGCCCCCGCTCGCCCATTCGTCCGCTCCCTCCTCCCAGCTGCCTCCTCCCTCCCACCTCCCCTTCTTATGGCGGCCGCGCAGTGGACGCGCCGAAGGCGCGCCTAAGTTAAACCCATCTGTGCCTGTCCGCGCCTGGACCGCACCCAGCGCGAGAACCCTTTGGCCCCCACGGACGCCACGACTCCCGCCACCGCTATGACTCCAGCACCCTCCACGCACTCAACCTGGACGATCAAGCACCTGCTGCCTGGCCACCCCGAAGCGCACCCAAGGCCCCTTCTCTTGCCGGAACTGCAGCTTCACCAGCATCCGACCCGACAACCCACCCGCCGGGAAAGAACCCAACCACCTCAGATGCATCCTTCTCAACACCCGCTCTGCCCGCAAATACGCCATTGAACTCTGGGATCTACTCAACTCAACCTCCCCAGACGTCGCCTTCCTGACAGAGACCTGAATGAACCCCTCCTCGGCACCCGACATCACCATAGCCATCCGCGGCTACCAGATCTCCCGCAGGGACCACGCCAACGGAGTAGGAGGAGGAATCACAATCGTCAACAGGAACACTCTCAGAGTCTCGACCAACACCGATGACACCCTCAGCACCGCCAAACACCTACACTTCCAGATCCACACCGATCCCAACACCACCCTCAGAGGAACCCTCGTCTACGGACCCTCCGGACTCCGGCCACAGTTCAGCGACTCCATCGCCGACTTCGTCAGCACGCATGCCCTCGCCTCAATGGACTACATCCTCCTAAGGGACCTGAACTTCCATTTCAAGAACAACAATGACACCAACTCCACCACCCTGATCGCCAACCTCGGACTCAGACAACTCGTCACAACACCCACCCACTCCGCCGGCCACACACTCGACCCCATCTTCTCCACAAGCGCCCACGTCTCTTTCAACCACAATACCGAACTCCACTAGATCGACCAACGCTGCATCCACTTCACCTTCCAGAAACCCACCGCGCACCACCGCAACCAACAGATCCCTCGCTGCTGCTGGAGCAAAGTCACCGAAGACCAGCTAACCACCACCCTCACCCGGAGCCCACCCGCTGACCCCACCGACCCCGACACCGCTGCCCGCAACCTCAGACAGTGGTTCGAAGACTGCGCCAACACCCTCGCCCGCTCAAGAAACCCTCCAACAGTCACAACAGCAAGAAAGCCAGCTGGTTCACTGAAGACCTCCAGGCCTCCAAGCAAACATTCCGAAAGCTTGAGAAGAAATGGCACCGGGAACGAACACCGGACAGCTACGCAGCCCACAAGATCGCCACCTGCAGACACCATCACCTCATCAGATCCGCCAAAAGGGCCTCTTTCAAAAACCACCTAGACAACAACGCGCACAACAGCCAAGAGCTCTTCAAATCGTGAAGGAACTCTCCAACCCCAGCTCCAACGACATCCCACCCTCGCAGGATCGGTGCGACGCACTTGCCACTTTCTTCCATCGCAATATCGCAGACATCCACGACAGCTTCAATGCCATGACCGCCCCGACAACCACTGGCACCCCCACCCCCATGAACACCATCCGCACCGACCGCCTGCTCTCCTGGACCAACATAGACGACACCATCAAAATCATGAACACCATCCACTCGGATCTCCGTCAGACCCATACCCACACCACATCTTCAACAAAGCCAGCACCACCATCGCACCCCATCTCCCGAAAGCCATCAACATCTCCTTCGAAACTGCAACCTTCCCGGAGAGCTGGAAGCACGCCGAGATCAACGCCTTACTCAAGAAACCCAAGGCGGGCCCCAAGGACCTCAAACATTTCCGGCCCTTCTCCCTGCTCCCGTTCCCTGCGAAGGTCATCGAGAAGACCGTCAACAAACATTGCCTTATTTGCTATGTCTCTTCCTCCTTGTTCCCCGTTTTACTCTGTGCCCTGTGCCCCTTTTCCTCTGTTCACTTCAGCGCTCCTGCCCCAGTTTTTCCCATCGCTGCGTCCTCTGCGGTCCCGCCCCCGCTTGCCCATTCGTCCGCTCCCTCCTCCCAGCTGCCTCCTCCCTCCCACTTCCTCCTCTAATGGCGGACGCGCCAAAGGCGCGCCTAAGTCAAGCCCATCAGCGCCTGGACCGCGCCCAGCGCCAGAACACCTGGCCCCCACGGACGCCACGACTCCCACCACCTCTATGACTCCAGCACCCTCCACGCAATCAACGCCGGACGATCACGCACCTGCTGCCTGGCTGCCCGGAAGCACTCCCAAGGCCCCTTCTCCTGCCGGAACTGCAGCTTCACCAGCATCCGACCCGACAATCCACCCACCGGGAAAGAACCCAGCCACCTCAGATGCATCCTTCTCAACACCCGCTCTGCCCGCAAACACGTCATTGAACTCTGGGACCTACTCAACTCAATCTCCCCAGACGTCGCCTTCCTGACGGAGAACTGGCTGAACCCCTTCCTCAGCACCCGACATCAGCATAGCCATCCCGGATGGCTACCAGATCTCCCGCAGGGACTGCGGCAAAGGAGTAGGAGGAGGAATCGCCATTGTCCACAGGAACACTGTCAGAGTCTCAAACAACACTGACAACACCCTCAGCACCGCCAAACACCTATACTTCCAGATCCACACCGATCCCAACACCACCCTCAGAGGAACTCTCGTCTACGGACCCCCGGACTCCGGCCACAGATCAGCAACTCCATATCCTACTTCGTCAGCACGCACGCCCTCGCCTCAACGGACTACATCCGCCTCGGGGCCCTGAACTTCCACCTCAAGAACAACACCGACACCAACTCCACCACCCTGATCGCCAACCTCGGACTCAGACAACTCATCACAACACCTACCCACTCCACCGGCCACACACTCGACCCCATCTTCTCCGCAAGCGTCCACGTCTCCTTCAACCACACATGCAACCTAGGGGTCATCCTTGACTCCACCCTCTCCATGACAAAGCAGGTCAACGCCATCTCTTCCTCCTGCTTCAACACCCTCTGCATACCCCGTAAGATCTACAAGTGGATCCCCACCGAAACGAGAAGAATGGTCACCCAGGCCCTCGTCAGCAGCAGGCTGGACTACGGAAACGCCCTCTACGCAGGAGCCTCGGCCAAACTCCTTAAACGACTTCAACGCATCCAGAACTCCTCTGCACGCCTGATTCTCGACATCCCTCGCCGCAGCCACATCACACCCCACCTGAGAGACCTGCACTGGCTCCCCGTCAGCAAGAGGATAACCTTCAAGCTTCTCATCCACGCACACAAGGCACTCCACAACACCGGACCAGCGTACCTCAACAGACGACTCAGCTTCTACACCCCCACCCGCCAGCTTCGCTCCGCCAACCTCGCCCTTGCCTCAGTCCCCCGCATCGGAAGAGCGACCTCCGGCAGCAGATCGTTCTCCCACCTCGCCGCCGAGACCTGGAACACCCTCCCCACCCACCTACGCCAGACCCAAGACCTGCTGACCTTCAGTGCGCTTTACAAATGTTCTCATTGATTGATTGATCATAGAGTCACTCATGGGCAACAAACGCCAACCCATAATATGGGAAGCTGCACATCGGTTAAGCAGCCTAGTGCACTCATGAAGCTGAAATTTTAGCAAACACTTCACAACCACCCACTCTGCTTAGTCACAACGAAACGCCACCCACCCAGTGCCTTTCATGACTACAAGGATGAAATGTATTGTATGCCGCCACCCCTGCAAGCTTTGAATTAACAGAATTTGGGAAGCTACCATGTGCCTGGGACAATGCATCGTAACTTTTTTTTCTAACCCTTAAGGAAGGAGAGCAGGTGGGCATTGAATCCCAGAGGAAGGGAAAAGAGGGTTATTGTGCTCAACTGTATAGGGTTTGGTGAATAACAATGCATGAAGATTGGTAAATTTCCATGCATTGCACAAGGGAGAACCAAGGTAGTTTTAGGGGATACTGTTCCTAGCAGGCAGCTGTGCAGGTATGCAGGTAGGATATTGATGACTTTAGTGACCGGGGTGGGAGGGGGGGGGCTTGGATTAGGACACAAAACTGTTGTCTTTAGCAGATTGTGGTTTAAGGAGGTATAGCATGCTGGTAACCAAGTGAAATAGAGATGTTGTGTATTATAGAGAGGGTCGAACACTGGTGATCTTAGAAGACTGGTATGGACATAGTGAGGAGTTGGGCAAACTATTATGCCAACACCATCAATACATCCACCAAAGGTGGGAGATTTCTTTTCAAAGGCATCAAGCACTGAATCAAGAACATACTATACAGACCGAGAGAACACTCCACGAGTAATTAAAATGCACGCTTCTTTGAGGAGACAATTGAAAAAAAGAAACATCAGTGACACTCAACAACAATGCACCACCCCCAGTGCCACTCAACAACGAAAGTGATACCACTACACTCTAAACATTAACTACCACTTGGAATCTTAGATTCCTTTAAGGTCAAGTCATTGTTCTATTATCAATAATAAAGTTAATCATCTGTGAAGCACCCATGCTTCTGCTAAGCATGAACACATCCCTCACCCAAGACACCATCTTGGTGCCTTGGGACAAAACCGGACACATCCTCCCACTGCTAAAGAAAGCCAGCAAATGACCCCAGATACCACGCCAATTAATGCCTAATTAACCACCTCCCCTTCTTGGTTAGGGTCATTTGAGAAATCGATCACTACCCAGCTACCGAAGTATTCCAACGCACTGCTCCAGGACAACCGGTTTAGATTCAGACCACTGTGCAACACAGAGACAGCAACCATGACCCCTGTTCGCCCCATCTTCAAACTCTCTGCAGCATTTGGAGCATTGAACCATGCTCAGCACAAGTGCCACAGAAATGTGGTTGAATATCATCTTGTGGCGAATTGCCCCCTACCTGATCAACAGGTGCTGGTATATTTCAATAGAAAACTCAAGAAGTGCCTGCATATCCTAGAACTGAGGTTTACCTAAGGCACTGATCATATTCAACCTGTATATAGAAGTATTTGGGTGTATTCTTACCTGGAATGAACATCAAGATCAATCAATACCTCCACCGCCACACAAAGGAGCCATCTGACAGAAACATTGACTACCTAAAGAAAACTGCCTGACTACCAAGCAAGCCTGGATTTCAAAAGTTTACTTTACAAGGAACAATGTGAAAATGGAGCACCAACAAAAGCAGATAGGCTTGCTCATGGCAATGAACCATAATCCATTCTCCCTGACCTGCTGGCTAAAGATTTCTCAGATTTCACTTCAGAAGTGTTCTCAGCCTCAAGACTAAAAAATTCCCCCCCAAAAATCATATTACTTGGCACCCATCCTCCCTTTTTCGCAGACTCAAAGCCTATCTTCTTGAATCAGGCTTCAGAAAAGCAGTTCAAGCTCACCTCTATGGAATCAACATCCTATTTGCTGGAATCTCAAACATCCACATGACACCTTGTGTGGGGGGAGAAGGGGTCCTCAACCAGGCTGCATGGCTCAACAAAGATCTTAGAATGTGTACCTTAAAACAGTTCCATGCTTCAGGAACTTGATTACCATTTCCCTACAAAGGCATGAATTTCACATGAAAAACAAGACAGAATGAGGATCAGTGGTGCTCAACACAGTAAATGCAGCAATAACACTGCAAGGCATAAGTAAAAAAGTGCAAGAAGAAGATTAGTAGATAAACCTTCTCTTGATAGGTACCCAGGATCTGGAACACCATCACAATTCCGATATATCATGCTCCATTTCTCCTACATTTTCAGGAGGAACTGAAGACGTGTCTTTTCAAGGACCACATTATCTGTTTAAAACAGCATTACTGCAGCCCTTTGTAGAAGCTATATGAAGACTGAACCCACAGCCTGTAATTAAATTGTACGTACATCTTCCTCCTAGTCCTATCCCGCCTCTTCTACAGAGTTGAGTTGCTTTACTGAAAGATTCCCAACATTATTTGTACTCATACTCATGTTTGTGTTGTGTGAGGGGCTGTTAGGATCATTGGATTTGGTATGTTTACCCTTGTTATGTGATTTTTTTACTTCATGGTAACAACACATATATAAGCAGTGCTGGTCACGATGAAACAGTTTAATACTGCCACGTTAGCTTGTGTTACCTCCAGATAAGTTCTGACTGCTTGGCTGTCTGTGCAGCTTGACCATCAGGAAGAACATGAACTGCTGAACATTATTTCTGGGGTGTGTTGTAGCAGGCTTCCAAATGTGGCTCAGGGTTTTTATGAAGTTTACATGTTTTGTGAAGTTAAAGGTTAATGGCTATTTCCCAGCTCTCGTCTCTGGTAAAGACAGATGTACTGAAACTCTTTTGACATCTTGGCAAAACACATTACTAAAATGTATGCCTGATGTAATGGCTCACCTGGATTTACTGAAGGGAAGACATGGATGGAAGTGAAGCTAAATCCCAACTTCCCTCACCTACCTCCTTTGCCCAACTTAGTCAAAGCAAAAGAGGGAAGGTGGGGAAGGAGGGAAACAAAACAAGAGAAGGAAGAAGGGGTAGACGTCCACTGGATCTTCGGTGGGGGTAGTCTTCTAAACCCCGAAGGAGTAAACGCAAGGTGAGGTATACACATGGGTAAAAGAGCTGGCTATAAATTGCCCCTCCGCTAATTCTAATGAGATACCTTGGGGGGAATATGCCAAGTGTGTGCGAAGAAAACAACTCCCAATGACGATAAAATACTCCCACTGTATACAAGGAAAGACAAGATTGAATATGTAATAGCACTGCGGAAGTTGGCATACAAAACAAGAAAGGAACAATAAAATACAAACCTAGGTTAGAGATACCTTAGGAGAGGATAGGACCCTTAGTCAAGAAAACAATAATGCACCAGTTACTCCTGCAATTAGGGAAAAACAAAAAAATCTAATTTCCCTAGTCAGGATGAAGCACGGGGACAAAAAAAGGCAAAAAGAGCATGGGTGAAAAATAGAAGCAAAACACAATAGTGGGGTACTGGATTGTTGAAATAGAGTTTTTTCTTTCTTATTTTTGCAGGCAGAAAGAAGTTTACCCGAAGTAAAGAGAACCTCAAGCATACCCGTCAAGTGCTTTTTCCTATTTCACAAAAAACTGTTCTAAATACCACAGAAAACATAGATACTATGGTTCTTTAAAACCCTTGCCTATTTTCTTGTCTTTCAGGGACCAAATACCTGGAAGCAAAAGGTTAAGGAAACAGGGGCTCCCTTGCCACAAAGTTACCAGCAAGGAAGGAGCAGCATGTCTACAAGCCCCGGAAGAACACCAGAGGACCCAGGAAGACGAAAGACACACCAGAAGCTCAACAACGCGAGCGAGAGCCTGTGGAAGAAACTGCGGCCGAATTGGATGCAGGTAAGTCAGGGAAACAAGCAGTGGGAGGCCTGGCGGGGTCCGTGCCTGAACGCGAAGTGCTTTGCAGCGTGGACCCCTCCTTTATGTACCGTTTAAGCGCTGCCCTCGTCCGCTATCAGAGAACAGCGGGCGGGGGTCGCTTCTCTGGTAGTGAACGCGGGAACGAGCGCCGCTGAAATCAGCGTGCCCCAAGTAGCCCGACACCTGAATATTTGAATGCCCTGTGTGGAGATCCATAAGAGGCATTATGCGCTTGTTTTTTCATGCCTATCCTGCCTCTGTGCTGAACCTACAGGAACTGCTCCACAAATTCTCCCACAAACTATGCAATTAAATACATGGATATCTTTGGCACACACACAGAAGGAACATCGCCAATAGGATGGGAGCTTCATGCAAGATTATTACAATTCCCAGCCAACGTTGTTCAATCTTCAGTCATTTAGCCAAATCCAACACTAAGACCATATATATAGCACATCCACAAGACACTGTGGTGGACATTATACGATTCCATATGTTTTTTAAAAAAAAGTATTTGTGGCACGGCGCTCTTTAAAAAAATGAATTCTTGAACCACAAGGTGTGCATTGCTGCTCCACCACCTGAGTTCCAGCTGCTTTACCATACTGGAATTTCTAGAGCACAGTTTTAGAAGAACGTTTTAAAGCCAAGGGGTCGTGAGAATTATTGAAAAGTACCTGAATGGAACAAGTCATAAACTAGAGCTAAAATAAATAGTTAATGATGTAATTAGACATGCCTTGTGGCAATCACATCGTTTTTTGTGTGCTATTTAAAGGCTCTCTAACTACAAATTAAAAAACTGAGAGTGGAATATCATTTTAATTGCGCATTAAGAGCCAAAGGAAAGTCTCCCAGTTAAGACTGATAATGGTTTGTATTTTCAATATTGAATCCTTTTAATGATATGTCGACAATCCTATTTCGAAGACTGGTGTTCAAGTCTTTTACCATGCTTTCCTTTTTGCTTCAGAATGCAGACCTGTCCCTCATTCAAGCTATCAGCTTCCAATTCATTGCTAAAATATTCTCGATTCTTTTTCTGTAATAGTGCATTTTATCAGGTGCCATTGTTATAGGAGTTGCATAGCGAAATTATCGTATGCTGCAGATTGTCACACAATAATGTTTTCTCTCTTCTTCCTAGAGACTACTGTCTTCCAGGAGCAACTGTGGGAGATTGAAAGTGGCTCAGGTGAGAATGGTAAACCAGCCTGCTGTTAAGTCTGTGCTTCGTGTTGCCCTGACAAGCATAAGGAGAAGGATAGGAACCTATATCTGCTTGTTGATCTTCGGCACCCCTACCCAACCAACACGGAAGCAGGGCCGGCTCTAGGCTCATGGTGGCCCTGTGCAGGGAGCGTAGGTGGGGGCCCCGGAAGAGGGGGTCCGGACGGGGCGGAGCCAAGTCTAAATATGGTTTTGATTTCTATGCCTATATACAGTGGCGTCACTAGGGTTGGTGTCACCCGGTGAGGGTAACTCATGGTGTCACCCCCTCACGACTTACCGCATGGACCAAGGATACCAGTAAAAACCCTGGGGATTATTTTATTTACAAGCCCCTTGCGCCGCCGGTGCGCCACTTTTTCCCATATTAAAAGTGATGCACTGGTCGCGCAAGGGGCTTGTAAATAAGCCCCACTGTTCCACTCACTAGTCATAGCTGCCACCAGCTAGCTGCCTGTCTCCCTTAGACTGGTGAGAGGGCACTGTACCAATACCCCAGCGGGCTTCAAAAACAACAAGGAGCACGTCCAGTGAGATCCAAGATAGGAAGCCTTTCGTCCTTACAAAAAATATGCTCTGCCCCTTCACCCCCCAAAAAAAGACCTAATCCAGTTGGCTCTGAAATGTTATGTGTTTTGGCGAAGGAACTATGCCAGCAGCGGTGTTCTAACAAGGCGCCATTTTCTTGTTGTTTTTAAGCAATCTATGGTTTGTGCACTCATATAATTCACACACATTGTTACACTTGCCATAAGCCCTAGCTTTCCGCTCAAATCATTCTTTTAATTGTTGTTGGCCCTTGAAAAAAAGCCTTCCTGTTTGGAAAAAAAAAGCAAAAATGATGGCACGCGCGCTGCTAGGAACAGTAGTGAAACATGAGGAGAAAATTACAAGTGAACAAATTACAAAAGCAAACGTTAAGTTACAATTGGCAAAAGTGACAATTGTGAACAAACAAAATACATGAGGTTGCACACGGTGCATTACAGGAGGAAAAAGTGACATGTGTGCAGGTTACACAAGTCCTTAAAAGATGACAAAGGCAGCCAGGTTTTGAATTTTCCAATCCCTGAATGTAAGAGCTTCACATCCACTGTCTGAATGCTAGATGAATTATCTACACGAGTAGTTAAACTAATAACAGTGTATAAAAGCAATTACTACTAATGCGTCTTTATTAAGGAACACTTTTGGGAAAAATTTGAATAATGAAATACTGAGCAAAAAGCACTGTTTCTAAACTTATACCTTGCAGTTACCATCCATGCAATTCCTTAAAGATGGTTCATAATTCATTAAGCAGGTATATTACAAGGTGGTAACCTGAGACCTATCTCACTAAAGAATGTCTGCAACCTCCCCTACTCCTTCCGTGAGTCCCAGTGGCGGTGCGTCCATTGGTGGCGCCGGGGCATTGCCCCACTAACCTTGTCCCATCTTCCAGAAAATACAGTCACCTAACATTCATCAATAATGAAAAATACATTAACTCGCGTCCGGAGTCACGGCTGCGGCTCACTGACGCGGCACGCCCGAGGCAATCGGACGCTAAGGGGGTAGGACTCGGGTGGGGCTGGTGTTTGACTGAGTGACAGCCTGCAGGTTAGGGTAGCATAGTGCAGCAGCAAATAGTGCACATGTTACGTTGTGGGCTGATCATTGTTACGATCAGCCCGAACATGCGCACTACTAGCCTTCCCTTAGGAGACCGAGGGTTGCTTCATGCAACAACCTCCGGTCTTCTATGGGCAGAGAGTATCCTGGCGCTGCTAATGCAGTGTCTGGATTGGCTGAGTCTCCAGACACCGCGCAGGACTGGGTTATTCATGTCACTGTTCCAGAACTTAGAGGCGCCAACGTGGGACCCTGGACCAGTCAGGCAGGTTTGTATTTTATTTTTAAACTCCCCCAACCCATGCAAATCCCCCGCCCCCACCTGTATTGCGAGCACAACTAAGTGGGTGCTGAAGATAGGACTGGGGTGCATGGGAGGGCAGTGTGCGGATCGGAGTACCGGGATATATACTGGAGGATAGAACTGAGTTTCATGGGGGGTTGGGCGTGTGTGGGTGAGGATCTCAGTGCTGACACTGCACGATGGGCGGGAGGTGCACGTACGGTATCTTGGTCTCACTCTCCGCACTGAAATATAACGCAGAATAGGTCTGAGTGCCGTTTTTATGAACCTTTTCTTTCGTTCTTTGTGACTGCTGCTTGTAAACTGTATACCTCGATTTAAATAGATCTTTCTGTGATGCTGTGAGAGGGATCGATATTTTAGGAAAGTACATCTGAGAAGTGTTTGTCTCGGTGCTGATGGCTGCACTTGGAATAAAGTCTGCGTTCGGCGCTTTTGAGTCATGTTGTGCATGAGCTATGGGTTTCAGTGACGCTTGTAAAATGTACCAGAGGCGCTATGACGTATGGAGAAGTCGAGGTACACCTGGATAGAGAGAGAAAGGGTGGGGGAGGGGGCATCGGCAGGAGGGATTCTCTACGTTGAGATGGTTCGGCTGGGGAAGGCAACCACGGGGGTGGAAGAGGCCGAAAGAGACTGGAACACTAGAACACAGTCTAGAATACAATGTCTACACAAGGGTGAAGTGCTCACTGTGTGTAAACATCATTGCATTGCCGTTTGTGTAGCACTTCCCTGCCCTCTGCTTGGCACAAAGCGCTGTTTTGGTTGTGAAATTATTACCTGTCTGCATGAATTATGTGTCTAGCGCTTCAGTGCCCTAACAAAGTCATACAGCGTTGTGATTGGCATCGGGCGCATGGTGAGTCCTGTGTGCATGCAGGCGTGTTCATGTGTCTGTGTGCAGGTGTGAAGGTATGTGAGAGACTCTGTACAGGTGTGTGTGCATATTTGTAAGTGTGTGTGTGACTGCAGCTGTGAGTGTGTATTTACAGGTGTGTGCACAATTGTGTGTGTGTGTGCATGTGTGAATGAATGTGAAAAGCTGTGTGTGTTTACAGGTGTGTGTTTATTTACTAGCGTCCGTCTTCGTGAATGTATGTGAGATGCTGGGCGCGAACAGGTGTATTGTGCCAAGGTGCCAGCACGGGGGGCCTTCCACTAAGTCCAAGATGCATTTCTGGCTCGATTTCTCATCTCTAGATAAGGTGAGTGTTCCTGCTCTCGTGTCCCCCGTGCCCTCGTGTGCCTGACCCCGGGTGCTCCTGTCCCTGTATGCCCTTGCATGCCCCTGACCCCTTGTTCACTCCCCGCCCTACCCACCCCTGTTCATGCCCCTGGGTACGCAGCCGATGTCTGTTGCAGGGGTGAATTTAGCGGTGGTCTCTGTGCCTATTCGCCTCTGGGCCTCTCAGGTAGGGAGAAGAGGTGACGGTGCCACCAGTCAGTGAATGCCACTCGTTGGGGCCCCCTCCACGGCTGGCAGTTCCTTGTCCTCTCAGGCTGACAGCTGGAGCAGAGGTATTAGCGGGGATTCCTCTGCTGTTTCCAGAACAGCTGCAGTTTATCCACGAAAGCAGAGAACACAGCCTGTGTCCCGAGCAGTGGAGTGTGAAAAGTAAAGCCAAGACGTACACAAATGTAGTTATATGTATTTAGAGGGGAGGCGCAGACATCTGAAGTTGAAGATCACCGACCTGCATTGGGGCCGCCAGTGATCCTTCCGATCAGATCCTTGTTGTGGCGGTCCCTGGGGTTTGGCGGCCCTGTGCAGGTGCACAGTTTGCACATGCCTTGGGCCGGCCCTGACGGAAGAAGCCAAAAGCACCAGAGAAAGTGGATTCCTTGGGTGAAGTGAAATCCTGCCTGTTGCTGGGAAAGCTGCCAACTTAGGGAGAAGGAGGTTAGCTTTGGCCTGGTGGGATCCCCTCATTCCTACAATGTTCAGGCATTAAGGGGGCAATTTGGGAAGATGATCTTGGCCTCTGATTCGGGGTGTGCTGGGCTTCTCTTCCTGAATCTCTCAGTGGATATGGCGGGACCCATGAACTGGAAAAAATGGCCTGGACTTCCCTGGGCCCCAGTGTCATGCGAGGTCTGAACAGTGTCTCAGGATATATTTAAAGCACTGTTAAACAAGCAACTCTAAGGGGCCGATCAGGATTGCGGTTTTTCCGCATCCTCGGGGCCGGCGGAAGCCACCGCCGGCCCCGAGGATGCGGAAAAACCGCAGCGGACTGACCAAGGACCCACCGCCACATTAGGATGGCTGGTGGGTCCTGGTTTCCGTCCGCAGCTTTTCCGCCGCGGTTGGCTTACAACCGCAGCGGAAAAGCTCTAATATGGTGACGGTGTCTCTCAGACACCGTCCACCATATTAGGATGGGCAGTGAATTATGCTTTTCCGCGGCGCGTTTCCCGCCGTGGAAAAGCATACGGAACTTCACTGCGGGGGCCCGTTGCGGGCCCCCTAGGTGAAGGGGGGGTGGGGGGTGCACATGGGGGGTACCTATGGTACCCCCCTGCATTTGCATGCAGAAAGCGGCAGGCACCGCACGGTGCCTGCCTCTTTCTGCATGCAAAAGCAATGCGTGCATTTTTAACATTGCCGCGGGTGCAGCTTGAAGCTGCACCCGCCGCAATGTTAAAAATAGAGGATGTGACCGCCAGGGTGGCGGTCACATCCTAATTGCACAGGAGGGAACTACGCATGCCATGCGGAGGTTCCCTCCTGCTCTGGGGTCGCGGACGGACGCAAGTCCGTCCGCGATCCTGATCGGCCCCTTAGTTTGGGCCCTTGACATCTACTAGGATCATGCTTATTCTGATAATGTTTCTTCTAAATCCTTGTTCAGAGTTGTCCAGTTTATCTATTAATTTTCTTTTTGTTTTTACTCACACTGTGTTGTGCTTCGTTACTGGTGAAGTCACTTCAGCTACACTCTCCTTCCACCCTGCCCTCCTCTATATGTTTGTGAGTTTTTTCTATGTATTTCATAGGTTGTTCTTCTCAGTTGACTAGAGCAGGTCTTAAATACTGGAAACTCGCCTTTCATGGCGTGGCCTTCACACTTCAAATTTTTGCTGCTTTGTGTCTCGTGTTAGTATACTGTGAAAAGATGCAAAAGCAGGTTGCATTATTTACCCGTTTCATTTTCTAGGACTGTCTGATCTTTTTGATGTAATTTTTTATTCATGGTTGCAACAAGTGGAATACAAACCTAAACCATGGATGTAATTCATCTGAACTACCAGAATAAATATATTTTGAAGATTCTTGACTTCTCAGCTTTCCTGAACTGCCGCAATCTATTTTTATTTTACGCAAGATCAGTAATTTTGAATTGATGTTGATAATATTTCAAATTCGTACAATGTTATATTTGTTCTTACTAATTTCCAATACAGGGGCTGAAAAATCAACAAACTGTCAGTAGATACGTGTTAACTTACTAAAGGCACTAGGCCCACCAGGTCAGAGTAAAATATATATTTTAGTTACTACGTGCTTAATTTTTATTATGTGAGCACCAGTGCTTGGGTGGAGTCAGTCAGATGTATGAGAGTGCTCAGGATGCGAAAAACGACGACCCAACTCTATCGGTCTTTCAGATGAAGGTCCAACTAATGACTAACTATCCTTTGGTTATGTGCATTATAAGTGTGGCCTCCAAGGTGTGTATAAGTCAACACTGGCTGCGGGTATCAAACTCCAAATGGGTTGACTTGGTAAGTATTTGACTTAATGCTCTCCAGCCCTACCAACATTTCAGAGGTATACATGGAATTAAACACAAATTATGTTATTAGTAGGTCAAGTCAGAAAACTAATATCCAGGTAACTGCCAGATTATTAAAAGTATCCACAAATGACAACTTTGAGCATTGCATTTCATGCTTTCAACCATGGCACAGTTCAACTCCTTATCAGCACGTGAAAAACAAGAAAACAAACAGAAATATTCAGAATATGGCCACTTGCACGGGACAAAGGTAAAGACCTGCAAGAGTTCTAGACATTGGAAAGGGAAACTATCACAGCAAAGTTAAGTAACTCGACATGTAGGTGAAGCAAACAGATATAACTACTGGACCTTTAATTAAAAGTAACTGCCAATGACAGATGGTGAAGACAATTTTGAGGCCAGCAATACTCCCTTTCATCAAGATCCCATTGCTATTGAATTTAATTAAAGATGGCAATGAAGACGCCGTATTGTCTTTCATGTGGACAAAAATATTTTGTGCTGTGGGTTCTTTCCACCCAACAATCTCTCATCAGCAAAAGCTCAAACTGGAAATGCTTCAGCATGGTCATATCTGAAAGCATTTTTATGAGGCTGGACCTCGGGATTTGCCTCTATAAACCCTGCCACCTGGAACCTGAGGATGTTATGTGAGGAAGAGTGTCAGAACTGAAAAGGTTAAACCTTCCAAGGGGTGTCCACTGTTGACGTAGCTACTCTGCAGGTAAAACTGCTCTGTTAGTTTAGAGTCTGCCTTGGGTTCAAACCTTAGGAATAATCAGGAGAGGTCCAGTCAACAAGCAGGGATAGAATCAGACCTTTGGTGTGTTGAAGGTGCAAGCTAGGGACCCAAATAAATATTTCAGGATAAAGGCTAAAGTGGATCCGGAGTATCATACAACGTTCATAAAGAGGCTCCTTCATTGATTAGTAAGCTAAGCGGTTGAAACACAGAGCTTGCCATGAAACCTAACTGCTAAAAAGGGAAACTGACTATACAATTTTCATTTTATTGTATATACAGAGATATAGACGTTTTTTGGTTCTTAATATTTTTGATATGACTTTAAAGGTTTTCCTGTATAATTACATAGCAATAAAGCTAATCTAGTTCTTAAAACTACGACAAGTAAAAAATAAATAAATGGATAAGCATTATGGTTGTTTGGGTGTGCTTATTTTCCAATTGTGGAACAAAAATTAAAAGTTTCGTTATTCTGTTTTGTTTTTTCTAGCTTTAAAACAAAAATCACATATTTTTTGTGTGACTCAGAGACATCTTCATGTAAATTCCAAAACAGCCACTGAAGGTGCAACAGAGGAACACCGGTTGATGTCAATTTGCTCCAGGTAGTAGCCAGAGTAAATAGGCATTTTTAGGTCTCGCCTAAGCAGCGGGCATGTGCTGCTTAGGAGGACCTTTAGCCATCGTTCAGCTCTTTTTCGAAGCACATACTTGTGCTTGTGGTGGAATACACCTTTCGAAGCGGGCAGGGGCACACCACAAGCACGAGTGTGTGCTTCCAAAAAGAGCAGACCGCTCTCCCCAGCGCGCGCTCACGCACCTCTCGCGGATTTCACGCTCGCCACCAGCAGCCTGTCACCTGTTTAAAACGGGCCTTTCATCACGCAATCCGTTTCCCGTTACTCTTTTAATGCAGAAAGAGGCAATTATTCATCTTATTTCATGCAATGTATTTAACAACGTGATTTGTATTGCGAGTTACACTCAAGGACACATCTTTGAAATCTGGTCTGTTGACGTTTCTGAACTTTAAACTGATTATTCAGCAGAGCCTTTCATTAGACAATTACCCCTTTAAGGTCGGCGATAGAAGAATGCGATCTAGAACCAGCAAAAACGTGTCAAAATTGGTTGTAAGTGAGATCAGAGGGGAAAATGGGAGACCATATTTGCTATATTTAGGAAGTTTTAAGGCAGAGAAAGCAATAATATCATAATTTTTAGGGTAGAAAATTGGGAGCCTCCTACCTAAACTGGAAGTGTTCTTCTTAACACCAGCTGGACTCTTAACTTTATTTTTGTCATTCTATTTATTCTGTATATTTTTATCATAGCCCTCTGAAGTGACCACAGTGACTTGAGGCGCCAAATGAAACTCCTGAATAAATAATTTAACTGGTCTTACAATTCAGACATTTGATGTAAGGCTGCAGAACCCAGTGGCTCTGTTGGCACTACACAGTTGAACTGTAACTGAAGTAATGCGCATACATGGACATTCACAGTTGCTTTTTAAAACATTATCTTTTTATCTAAACTCGTAAGCATCACCACTGTGGACACTTGGATCTCTGCCAATTTATAATTTAACTATAAGCCATATCATTTTAGGTAGTAACAAGTCTCTTGATTTTTAGCTCGAGCCCGGGCAGCGCATGCGCTGTGGCATGCTGTATTAGGGTATGGAATAGAAGCCCCTTCCACTCTACACATATTTGTCATTGGTTTGTGTCATTGTCCTTCATAAATGCTGGCTTCTGATTCGTTAATATACTTGTTAGTCCCTCCTTTGTACCACATTGTCTTCATTTGTAACCTTGCATGAGGACTGACACTTTTTTCATCGGTTGTTACACGGTATGGCTTACTAAGTCTGTAAGAACTATTTTCTTTAATGAGTTTCTCCTACTGTAGGTGTGACATGCTTTCCTGTAACATTCAGCGCGCCATGCGGTCCTTAATTTTCCGAGCAGCCAGAGACAATGGCTGCCGCTTCTTTGAATATTTTTCGCATTTACAAGAGTTTGAGCTTTTGGCATTGTCAATGACAATGCCTTATATTATGTGTTGATTAGCAAAACAGAAAAATTAAAGGCTAACTGGCACATGCATCAACGTAGGCTTTTGCGATTCCTACATAGCGATTTTTAAGGAATCGCTATTTAGGAATCGCAAAAGCCTATGCATGTAGGAATCGCTAAAAAATTGCGATTCCTAAACATTCCTTAATTGCTACTCGCAAATTGCAATTAAGGAATGCTGTCCCATTCATTCCTATGGGCCTACAGGACCATTGGAATGAATTGGAGATTGCATGAGCAATTTGCGAGTACCAGTAGGTACTCGCAAATTGCTCATGCAATTTCAAGGGTGCAAGAGTGTCAAAATGACATCCTGTTGCACCCCTGAAATTGTTCTCTGCACATGTGTTGCACACACACATGCCCTAAGGGCATGTCTGCGCGCAACATGAAACTTTGAAAAATGCACAAAAGTGCACTTTTCAAAGTTTTTGCAAATTACCATGAAGTTCAACTTTATGGTAATTTGCTACTCCTATTAGCGAAATCGCTAATTTTTTTACTTTCATGCATTGCATTTAAGGAATCTCAATTTGGGATTCCTTAAATGCAATCGCAATCTAAGGAATCGAAATTTAGAGATTCCTTAAATTGCGATTTTTGCATTTGCGATGATGCATCCCAAATGCAAAAATACCAGTGGCAAAGGAGCGGATTCTGAGAATCTGCCCGTTTGCGACCGGTTTTTGGTTTGATGCATAGGGACCATTGTCATTTACAATGCAAATAGGTTAAATACGCACTAATGCGAGACCTATTGCATTGCAAATGCTTGTTATATTAGCAGCAGGAGCTGACGGGCTGCCAGCACATGCTATTTTAAACCTTGTAAACCTCAACCAGAGCTGCGGCTGCCCTCGGGGCATGGCACAGTGAGAGAGTGAGAGGTAACATTGGGGAGCCAGGCTGTTCTGCTTGCATCACAGGTTGCTAATTTTCAGGAAACAGCCATTACATTGCGGCTATAACCACGCATACCATTACAATGCAAGCGTAACCACACATGCATTGTAACAATGCAAAGACTTTACTATAAAAAACATTACAGCGGATGTGCTTTTACCACGCATGACTTTACAACGAATTTCATTGTAAAGGAATGTATGGTAAAAGCACATACATTATAAAAACATATAGGTGATCCACGTCTTTGTGAGGAAACAGAGGCTCTTCCGCTTCCTCACAAAGACGTGTACCGCTCCTCAGATGAACTGCCTGCATGGCTGCACCACACAAACCACGAGGAGTGAAAGGTAATGTGGATTGGTCGTGCAGGGGTGATGTTTTAGGGTAGGGCAAGGGTACAGTTTTACGGTTTTGGGTAGGGAAAGGATTGGGGCTCGGGGCTCATGCAGGGGTAGTGTTGTTTTAGGGTTTCAGGTAGGGAAAAGATTGGGGGTCAGTCAAGGGTAGTGTTTTAAGGTGGAGAGGGGACTGGGGGTCGGAGGTGCTCGTGTAGGAGTAGTGTTGTTTTTTGGGGTTTAGGGTGGGGAAAGGACTGGGGTCGTGCAGGGCTAGTTTTGTTTTAGGGTTTAGGATAGGGGGTCGGAGGTAATTATGCAGTGGTAGTGTTTTAGGGTATAGGGTAGGGAGAGGACTGGGGATAGGGGTGCTTGTGCAGGGGAAGTGTTTTAGGGTAGGGAAAAGATTGGGGGTCGTGCAGGGGTAGTGTTTTAGGTTTTATGGTAGGGAGAGGACTGGGGGTCGGGGTCATGCAGGGGTAGTATTGTTTTAGGGTTTCAGGTAGGGGAAGGGTTGGGGTCAGGCAAGGGTAGTGCATTAGGGTTTAGGGTAGGGAGAGGACTGGGGGTCGGGAGATGCTTGTGCAGGGTTAGTGTTGTTTTAGCGTTTAGGGTAGGGAAAGGATTGGGGGTCAGGGGGCTCGTGCAAGGGTGGTGTGTTTAGGGTAGGGCTAGGGCTGGGGGGTAGAAGGCTGTGTAGGGATAGTATTACTTACCTTAATCACTTTTACCAAGTGTATGCCCTTACCACACATGCCAATGCGTTGTAATGGCATGTGTGGTAAAGGCATATGCGTGGTAAAAGAATGTGTTTTAATGGTAGGTCGTTGTAAACATATTATCTTAGTAATACCCACTGTGTAATGGTACCCATGGTATTTGTATGCGTAGTAATGTCATACATTCCTAATTTTCTGCTAATGATATGGGCTATATTACTGGAGGTGAGATTATGCAGTACCATAAACACTATCAGGCTCTTCAATGTCAGGCAGCTGCACCAAGAGTTTTAAGTAAACAAAAAAAGAGAATACCCAAAAATTAATAAAAGAGAGGGAAAGGAAAAAAAGCTAACATTCAGGTTCCCAAATAGTAATGCCAATATCTTATAGCGAGAGGGAGGTTGTGAAAGTATTACACCTGCATTTGCACAAGATACCTCTTAATTTTTGCATTCAGTGATCGGGAAAGATCAGGTCCGACCTAGCCACAAACAGGAATGGATGTTTTCTCGGTGAGCGGGGGGTGTTGGGGGGTACCTTTTTATTGCTGGTGGGGGCTGATTTTGTTGCTAGGGACCGGGCCATCCGTGTTTTATGCTTGCCGCGCTTTTGCGCTTTACAAACAATGCAAAACAAATAGCTTTAAGGGCTGCCGTCAGACCACGACCGCTTGAAAATAATTTGTTTTTGCATTTGGGTGGGTTCGGTCTCCTGCAAGGTTGCCGCCTCGAGCAGCACTGACCTTCAAGGGGGTAGGTGAGGGGTCTGCTATTGCTCGACTCAGTAAGCAGTGCATATATATGATAAAGACTCATCAATTCAAAACAGTGTATTTGTTTATTACATGACTGTTCTGGCAAATTTCACTTTATGTTAAATTATAGCATTGCGTGACAATTATTAGAAGAGATTCTAACCATGAACCTAGAAACATTCATGCCCCTCCACCATTGCCCTGATGACAATGCTATTAGTTAACCAAGGGGAAAGTTAGTTGTCTTTAGCCACATTAATTGGCCTAGGGTATTACTATAGGTTTAGTATTACAGTCTTGAGTTTTTTTAAAGTGTGCACCCTGAACCGACGTATTTTAAAGTATTCTCATGTGAAGGTGAAGGAGAAGGAGGCACCATGACAAAAGTAATTACCTAGGATCACAGTATGTGGTCAAGTGAAAGCCTGGATGATGCATGGTTTCCGGCCTTTGCTTTGGGTAATTTGGCTTCTACATGGTTAGCTCTTTATTTATTCCATTTCAGACCAAAGTTTAATGCTTTTTATTGAATTATTTGAGCCGCTAAATCAGCACATGCAAGTTTCACAAGGAATGGTGGTGGTAGTGTTTGGGAAGGATGATGTTTTAATGCAGAATTTAAAAAGAAATCAGAGCACCCATCTTTGGTCAGGGGAGTGGAAGCATTTGCTTCACATAGCCAAAAAGTCTTCATTCACTGTCATCCATTATTGAATGAAGTCATCCCCCTCTCCTTACTAATCCAACTATTCATTCATTCATTTTTTGTCTCCAACCCATTTAATGATTGAACAAGGTTCTTTAATAAAAAACGTTCTGTAAAACACACCATATTGCCATTTTTTTTTTAACAAAACGTTTTCTGGGGAGAAACAACCCATGCCCCCTTTCAAACCTCAAACTCCCTTTGCAGTGGCCAGGCTTACTCATTGCGCTCACCTACTAGGTGCAATATGAGGGTCGGTCTGACAAAATTTGCTAATGCTGCTTTTAGTTCCCAGTCCAGTCCTAGAAAGGATTCTATGTGACTTCTTATTGGACGCTCTGGAAAAACAGGCAATGAAAGGAAGGGAAAGGTGAGATGCTAGAGAAGAATCAGACGACTGAGGATCAAACATGAGTTTGCAAACCCCCGGGCACTAGAAACTGGTCTGTAACAACGTTAGAGACAGAGATAAGGTGACTGCGTGCTTGTTTACATTCATTGGGAGCATCCACAAAAAAGTGCCATTTTGGTTAGTAACATGCTAAGCACCTAAAAATGCACATCTTTAAGACTCAGACACTCATTCAAGCACAAACAATCTTCTACTGAATCCTCGAAGATTTCGGAAGGAAAAAACCTATAAACGCTCCTTTTCAGGAATGGCACCCAGGATCTGGAACTCACTCCCCCCTGAAACCAGGCTCATCTCCTCCAACAAACTTTTTAAGAAAGAAGTAAAAGCGTTCCTCATGGCTAAACACACATGATCTATTATTCTGTATCTCTCATGAATCTGCTCTGTAAGACCTGCCTGACCACCTTGGTCTTTATGTATTACTTGTATTATCGACTTACTTGATTGTTTACGTTCTCTCTTTGTATATTGTTATATTGTTGAGGCACCTGCCTGACTTTGCACACTGTACCTACACCACCTCAACGATCCCTACTCTTGTACTACTGATGCACCTGTGTGACTACACATCCTGCACCCACCTCAACTATGCCCTCCTTTATGCTATCTCAAAAATTTTTTAAACACGCTTAAGCAAGTATATGCTCCTTATTTTTGTACTTTATATTATTGGCACAACTGTTTGACTATGCACCTTGTACCGACACTACCTCACCTGTGACCTACCTCATGTTTTTTGACCTACCTATGTAACTATGTAACTACTATGTAACTACCTAACTACCTCAACTATTACATTGTATTACTCTATCACCCCCGTGTCTTGTAAAGCGCTCTGATATCTGCAAAGATCTTGTTCGCGCTATATAAAACTTTCAAAATAAATAAATAAATTAGGTAGTTATGTCCAGACATTATAAAAGTGAAAGGTATATGCATTTGCAGTTGCTTTTTAATGTAGGTTCTCTTTACACTAACTGGTCCTGATAGTTTCTATTGATGCTTTACTGGGAACCTTTTTGCTAAAGGAACTTCTGATGAACAAAAACTTGTTTTGGAGAAAAAGTAGCAGACAGGGACATTTAATAATAGTGAGGGAAAGTGCAGGAACACTTACTTCCTACTTTCAAAGCTAATTCCTGCTATGTTAAAGATGCTCTCTCTCGCTTGTGTCTTTTTAATGATTCGGTGATAAAGCTTCAGGTTAAGATAGGCATTCATTTTCCTTATACTGCAGGAAACGCCCCCTGAAAATCTGAGCTATAACGCTCTAAGGTAATGAACCTCAACAAGCATAGCTGTCTGAGGAAGCCAATACTTGTATTTGTATTTTTATTTGTAAAGCGGGACATTCATTCAGAAGGATATCACAACACTGTGCTAAGACTCCTGGTATGTGACCGGGCGGTTAATGAGTTTGGCCAGTATTATTTCCTAGAGATCAGGTGAGTCTTAAGTTTTTTCCTAAAGACAAGATAGTCCTCCGTAAGGCGGAGTTCTTGTGGTAGATCATTCCAATGTTTTGCAGCCAAGTATAAAAACTGCGACCCCTTGCTCTTACTTTCTTAATGCGTTTTGTTCTAGCTTAAGCTAAAGATCGTGATCTTAAGCACCTGGTAGGTACGTACAATTCGACTTTACGCTGTAGGATAAGAGGCCCTTGTTGTTGCAGGGCCTTGTGTGTGTAACAGTGCAGCTTGAATTTAGCTCTTTGGCACATTGGCAGCCAATTAAGTAGTTTCAGCCACTCAGACGCTGAGCTGAGTCTGTCTTTGTTACATACCAGTTTTGCGGCTGCATTTTCACCACTTGTCGTGTAAAAAGGTAGTCTGCCATGCCCACAAACAATGCATTACAAAAATCCATTCTACTGGTAAGTAATGCCTGCATGACAGTTCTCCTACAATCTTGCGGGATCCAAGGAAATAACCTTCTTAAAAGCTTCAGCGTCGCGAAGCTTCTTTCACACAGAACCCGCACATGGTCCTGCATGGATAGGGTATTGTCCATAAGGTTACACTTAGCGTGTAAGGTGATCCATCAGCTAATGTAGTTTGACACCTATACCAATCTGTTCACTTTGGGTGACTTAATTATATTATTGTAAAGAATCAGTAACTATTGTTGATGACCTGTCTGGAAATCCTGGCAGGCTCCTACATAGCTCAGTGCTGGACCAAGGACATGGTGCAATGCTAGGTCCTTCTGAAAATGGATAATAGTGCGGTAGTGCCATCCATAAGTCACCTTGTGGGGAGCATGAATCCCCACAAGGTGACTTAGAATCGCCAACAAAGTGGCTGATTGTTATCAAGACACCTGAGGCTATAAGTAGCTGAAAACTGAAGCCGGACGTATTATTCACTTAATGGGACCCCTTCCTGGCTGACATCTTTGCCTCAGGACTCAATCACCAGCTACCCAGATATTTCAGTTCGAGACCAGATCCGAATGTGGCTGTGACAGACGCTTTTCTCCGAGACTGGAAAAAGAAACACAGCTATGCCTTCCCACCGTTTCCAATAATAATGACTGCAAGAACTTACAACGTAAAACCTATAACCGTAAGAACCACTGTAATTCTAATACAGCAAATATTTGGTTCACTCGTGGGGAAGGGAAGAAAGTCAATACAAATAGGTAAGCATAAAAGATAACTCGAGTGAGAAACAGTGTTACAATACACGGATAGCAATTTGTTTTTTATGGCTTTTGGATAAACAAGTTCCTGTTTGTATTCTGTTTCTATATGTTTTTTTATTTCGACTTTGACAATTTTTTTGTTTATGAGTACCTGTTTGTATGGATTTTCTTCCCCTCCCGTAGAATGAACCAATTATTTGTTTAATTGAAATAATAATGAGGCTATCGGCAGGAGTAAGGGAGAAACAACAGAACCTAGTGGTGGTGACCACGAATTGGAGATCTCAAGTGTGGCTTCTAATTCGACTGGAACTATCCTAATATTCTCCAATCTATTTACCCTTTCTCCAAGATCTACTCCTGGATCCAGAGGGGAACTCTCATTTACCTGATAATACAGAGCAAACACCTTATTTTATGGCATGGCGGATTCCAGGAATAGATGGAAAATCCTGGACTTAAGTACCAAGCTCAGTCACTCTTATCCAAAGCCTGGACTGATGTACTGATTAGGCAGTACAAGTTGGTATGGTCAAGATGGTTGGGGTTTGGTGTTGGCATAGAAACGTGGATCCCGCTGGGTCAGGCATTGTCCACATCCTAAAATTTCTGGCAAACATGGCTGATGAAGGGATGGCATGCAGGTCAGTGAATACCCTGCATTTGGCTATTTCAGTGGGACATTTCCTATCGAAAGTGAGTCTGGGGGCGATCACCCTATGGTAAGGAAGTCGCTGAGGGGTATTCGCCTCTCTTTACCTCTGTAACCTAGATACTCCTCCCCATGGGATGTGAATAGCGCTCTCAATCTTTTCCTATTGTGGCAAAATAATAAATATCTCTCCAGGAAAGAACTATCTGCTAGGCTGAAGGTATGCATTATAAAATGCATCAACACATTTAAGAGTATGACAGAGGAGCTGGACCCTATGGGAGAGAGACAACTTCCCATTGTTATCAAGAAACCCCGCAAGGCAGTTTCTTTCCCTACCATAGCTAGACAGATTTTTTGGGTTACGCAAGAAGTTAGCAGTGACACCAAAATATTTGGCAATTACTTGACCAGCAGTGCATTGGCTTCAAAAGTATTTGCATTGGGGCTAGATTACATCATTTTATGTCTGATGCTTTATGTCTGATGCTGACTGGTCTTCTGACTCAACTTTTAAAAGGTGCTATTTTAAACCAGCCCTAGATTTGGCTATTTTGTAAGTCAATAACCTTTAAACAAGCATAGTCCTCACCTCCAGTACTAACATAGAATGAAAAATATCCTAACTGTCGTAACAGAATGTTTCAATTCTATTAAAGACACGGAGCGAGCAAGGATTACTTCACCCAAGGATCATGGGATGACTCCCTCCAGATGGTCGGAAAACGAGCGCAGGACCAGATGAAAGTGTTCATAGTAAGGAAAGGGATTTCTCTAGTAGAAAGTTCAAGTGGAATGTGGTCGAAATTATGGCCAGAATTACATTGTTAACAACATGTATTTTAAAATGCAGACATGGCTATGTATACTTGAACTGTTGATGATGATCAATTCAATGCACATTCTCATTATACAAAGATAATGATACTTCCAAGCAGGAATAACTGGGACAGATTATTCAGCACTTGTCACAGGAAGAATGAGAAATATAGGAGGCGACAAAGAACTAGGATGTACATTAGAGCTCTGGGACTGGTTGATTATCACAAAGCTCTCCATGATATAGGACCTGTTCACCTTAGGCAACGATTTAGCATGTACACTCCTGACAGAACCCTGAGCAAAGAAGATCGATGTGCCCAAATTTTAAAAAGCGAACTGTTGTATAGCATTTTAGGACCCTAGTGTAATTTTCCAGACTCATGCACTTATATAGGTATAAATCACCTTGTCCTTATATAGGCATAGAAATCATAACCATATTTAGACATGGCCCATGCAGTCCAAATACGGCATGGCTACTTCTACTAGTTCCGAAAATCCACAACGATTTCTTTGAAAACTCGGCTTCAGCAGTTAGGGACTTCCCCTTGCTTGAATATTGATTTGTTCAAGAACTCATGGAGTTTTCAAAGAACAGAGATGCTTTGATGACGTTATTATGTCCAACCTTACGTCAAACTCAGCACCTTCAAGGTATAAATATGCCCACACTTGCCCTAGCAAACACACAGTAGTTTGGAGCAGTTCGACTATCTACTTGCCCGCCGCATCCTGCTTCAGCAAGTACCGAAGAGAGCCGACCCTCCAGCAGACGCACTGAGAGAGACGCTGTACTTCTAGTCTTATTTATTCATGTATGTATTTTATGGCTTAGAACCATACCATGCTTTTACAGTAATATTTTATAATACTCTTCTTGCTGTAAGCATTATACTTTACAGCCAATATTACGATTGTAGCAGTTCATTTCTTCTGCATGAGAAAGAAGACTGTGCAATAAATACTTTTATTGAAAACGCCCGTCTCTCTATTTCTCTGCACCTCTGATGAAACGAAGCATGCACGATTGACTGGGTAAAATATCTATCTATTGTTTCCACGACTCTGAAAGATCAGTTTTATCTTGGGGAAACAAAAATGTCATGTTTATGCGGGTGTCAGAAACTAATCCCTTCCTGTACATTCGAGAACGTTTCTAGTGACCTCTGAGCTAGCTGGCACTCACAATTAAGTTTAATATATTCAATAGAGACCTAGTAGACACAAGTCCTACGTCACATCTATAAGATATATTATTCCAATGCGCAGAGCCTATTGGGAATATAGGAACTACACTACATGGTGCCCAATGTTTGGTAAGGCACTAATTTAATGCTAGGTACTAGAGTAACTCAGTTGTGCTTTTCACAGAGACCCCTTTTCCCCATAAAATACTCCAATAAACGTCTGGAGTGGGTTAAAGGATCAAATATCTGCCATAACGGAGTAGGACGAAAATCCTATGTATTAGTTTTTGGTTTTGTTCAACGTTGAAGGATACAGTGTTCCAAAATATTGTGCACCTTATCTTTGTTTCCTTGAAACTTGCTCTGCAAGACTTTCAACAAAATGTCGGATACCGACGACGAGAACGGTGGATCTGCAGGCAATAATACCCGACCGGGTTTAGACGTTAAAGGTCTCCAACAAAATGACCCGGATGCTATAATCATCCCGAAAACTTAAGGAAAACAATAGCTTTAAAGCTTATAGAAAATGGCCTATCACCAAGAGGTGGTAGAGTTATATTTGTCATAGAGGCACATGAATATCGGCAGACAGAGGTATTCTATTCATGGATTATCTTCCCAGAAGCAAATCCAACAACACATGTGTTCCACTTCAATAAGATAGAGGAACCTCCAGCGGAATACGCTCCTTTCGAGGACATTGAAATTCCACTAACTTACCAAGAGTATCAGCTCTGGTTTAAAGGCGCCCTACAACATCAACATCTCATTACCAGGCTCAGTCCATTAGGTAGACCAGGAGCGACATGGTCGGTACTAGCACGCTATACACCACATCCTGCAATTGAACATATGACAGGTCCAGAATTGTTAGCTCAGCTAAAACAATTAAATTAAAATACATAGACAATTGGTACAATATGTCATGCGGACTCTAACAGTTCAACCTACTATAAGAATTCCACAGCAAACCCCACATCAGGGGAACACAAACAAGATTACACCACCGACTATACAATCAGTCATTGGTAAATTACCTACAAAAAGGGAACACATTCCATTCTGGTTGGCTCAAAAGATTACTCAAATAGAGGCAGTATTTCCCAATAGTACACCTCATGAGAAACACAGGATTCTAACAATCTGTTTACCAATGGGGATTGCACCACATCTGGAGGACTGTGACACTTGGGGTACAGTCTTTGCTGAAATCTACACAAAAACACATGGTGTTCCGTCCATGGCGGTGATACCAGACGTCCTGAAACAGATTCAAAATGAATACGGGGCAGAGCCTGCTTTAAATCTTGGTATGAAATTACTGAAGGATTTCAAGCAGGTCTCAGCTATAATATTAGCTAATATTAAAGGCGAAGCAGCATCAGTGGCAATCCGCCAAAAACTAAAAGAACTTGCTGTAACTGAGCAACCATATGAACTGGCCAGAATAATAGAAAAATCATATGAAGAGCTAGGTAGAGATAGTTTGGGAGGGAAACCAGTAAAGCTCGAATCAACAGAAAATCCTGAAAAAGTTTTTATCAAAAACACGCTCACTACTCCTAAAAAGAAATGGGAATATACTAGACAGACACTTCCTAAAGAGAAGCGTTCCCAATCCAGGAGGTAGGTCTCCTCAAAAGAATCCAACTGAAAAGTGGTATAATCTAAGAAACAGGGATAATTTGAGAAAACCTGATAGATATCAAGATACTGATACGCGTTCCTCTCGTACTTTTCAGACTTCCTTGCAGAAATCCGAAAGAAGAGGACCATCAGAACACCAGGAAGAACGCGTGAAGTCCAAAGACGATCAACACATTGCAAAAAATAAGAAAACTCAATTCACCAAAAAGAAGGTAGCAAGTTTAAAAATCAGACATGCCGAGGATCTTGAGGACACAACTCAAGAACGGGGAGTGTGCCCAGAAGTTACCATAGTTCGCAGGATCCTGAAGGATCATCTAGAGACAGTGGACTTGAATGAGTACATTCAAGTTGAAACTGCGGATACCAGGGTTTGTATACCCCATAAATGATATGAAGTAACACTCCGGATAGAGGGGGACATAACTAGAAAAATAAGAGCACTCTTTTGGGAGAAACTCTCTAAGGGTTATGACATTTTTCTTGTTGAAAAAGATCTGCCATCTGAATTTGTCAGGGAGTGCCCACATGGCGAAGACATAATTATGATACTTCTAAAGGGGCAACATTCATGCCCCTGCTGCTGCACAGCGGCAATGAGGAAACTTTTTTCAGCATAAACCATGTTTCTTCCAGTAATCAATATTCATCCATAGTAAACCAGTATAGTGATCCAAGTAATCCCAGTTTATCAATTCACTCCGGAGACAGCCTGATGGTACTAGAATGTTTATTCTGCATTTTCAAATATCATATGTCGCCAAACGTGCTTAAACAATAATACGTGCTTTAACATTCCTTCGAGCCAGCACAGTAAAAGCCCCATGCATGTCGAACTCTTCTAAGTTCTTCCTCAGGGGCACGGTAATTAATCAAAAAGAACTGTATCAACAATCAGACTGAAGCGCAAATTATAATCTGACTGAAAATATAATGATATGGACAAACCTCATCATGAAAAACTAATTAACCTAACCCACCCTCTCCTACACTCCCCTGGTCAATGCCAAAGTGTGATTGAACAAAATGATGGGAAATCCACACCCTAACCCTAATGCTCTGAAAATATAAAGTCCTAACCTTTTCCCACTAATACATCCTATTTGCTCCCCGGTACTTATTACAGAAAGAAAAGACACGATATCATCCAAATGCTCTCCCCTTTCCCCATGTTGTTCTAACATTTTTCAAAATACGATGAAATTCCCTTTACCTTGCTGCCAAACCCAGTGGCTTCAGATATACATGTCTTCTTGCATGTGTAGCAAAAGTGATTCAACCCACCGCCCATCATGCTCTTCTTTAAATCCCACGCGCACATGTGTGCTAAATAATCCTTAATTGGCTCCAAACCCAGTGACCTTTTGCGTTCACAATACTCAGTCGAGCAAAAAAAACACTCCCATAACCCACTTCAACAGTGATTAAAACCTGTGAACTGGACTGAAAATAACTCCATTCCAGAGTCCCCAACAAAATGAATTAATAAGCATTAGACACAAAATGTTACAAATACTCACAGCTTGCATAAACGTGTCAAGTGTATTAAAACATGCACACCAAAAGTGTGAAGGAATATGAAAAGATAAGAAGAAATGCATTTCCCCTTAATAAATCTCCCACTAGTAAATCTCTTCTTCGATCAGATCGTGTATGCAGTCCAGGGTTAATCGGGACATAATTATGCCAGCCTTCTCCAATCATATTCCTATTCATAAAAAATACACCTATGCCAGAAAATGGGATGTTGCCCAGGCTCCAGCATTATATAAAAATCATGTGGGATAGGATGAGGACTCTCCTCACCATAAGATCCAGTTAAGAAATCAACCTACTGCTCAGAGGCAGTATCCAGTTAAGCAAGGAGCTAAAAAACAGGTCAGGGAGATCCTAGATCAACTTGAATACCAAGGGGTGATTGAAACATGCACCTCGTCCATGAACAATCCTTTGTTTCCTGTTTCCAGACAATACATGTCATCTAGTTACAGACATTTAAACTCTTGTTGCAAAACTTTGCAGTACAAAATGTACAAAGTGCAGCACTGACGAATAACATTGTGCGCAAAAAATATAAAACTACATTAGATATTTCAAATGGTTTCTTCTGTCAAAACGTAACACCTGAAAGCAGGTATTTGACAGCTTTCTCAATTACGGGGACACAACGTTACTTCTGTCATCTCCCCCAGGGATTCAAGAATAGTCCAGGGTTATTTTCTGCCAGAGTAACAGAGTTACTACAAACGTATGATGATGAGTCATTATCTTATGTCGATGACATCTATCGTACAGATGATGATTTGGACAGGCACTTAAACAGAGTGAACACCATAATGCTTGGATTTGCATCTAAAGGGTACAAATTCGATTTTAAGAAATCAAGAATTGCCCACCTCAACGTCCTATTCTTAGGATACAAACTTTCAAGTGAAGGCAAAAGCCTGGCAGCAAACTTTTTAGAGAAATGTGCACTGCTCCAACCTCCAAAAACGCAAAAAAACTTACAGTCAGTTCTAGGTTTCCTGAATTTCAGAAGAACTTACATTCTAAACTACGCAGAAAGGGTAAAACCTCTCTACGAAGTAATCAAACCGGATATCAAATTAACTAATTGGTCTCAAAAACACACAGAGATTTTGGGTTCACTTCAAACAGACATTTTAGCACCACATTTACAGACACGCGAAAACGTACGCAGCCTTGTAATCCGAATCATCCCAGGAAGGTGCAGATTTAAGTACTTAACCTTTAATGAAGGTGAAAAGGTACCCATAGCTTATAAATCACACTTGTACACACAAGTAGAAATGAAATTCACTTCTACAAAAAAAAATTCTGACGGCGGTTCAAACTGCAGTAGCAAAAGAGAGAGCCCTCGCACAGGGTAGACGCATAATGGTCGTTACTCCTGTACCTGCCTAAGAGGCAGTGACTAAAGCGAGCATTCCAAATGCAAAAGCTTTACATCCGAGATGTATACAATGGGTTAATTCTCTTGCTGCAACAGACGTTGAATACATTTTGACCCCTACTTGAAAACTCAAGAATTTCTCCAATACGAACAAGAATGTCCTCTGCCAACTGAGATTCTGACTCTAGAACACTGCGGATATATAATTTATACAGACGGATCAGCACAACCCGCAATTTGGGGCAAACAAGCCTATAATGCTGCGTGCACGGTTGTTAAAAGTCGCTGGAGCGATGGTAAATTCAGACCTATGGTCACAAAAACTCAATCTCTCTGAGACTGTACAGCTCAGCGAGCTGAACTACAGGCTTTCAAGATGGCGCTGGAAAATACTGATCGCGAATTCCCCACACTAATAGTGTGCGATTCGTATTACTGTGTCCAGTCTTACAATGAATACTTGCAGAGCTGGGCTCAAAACGGTTTCAAAGACACAAAAGGTAGCACAATCAAGCATATATTGCTTTGGAAACAAGTAGTTCTATTACAGAAAAAACTACAAAAGACTCACGTGATCCATACATGGAGCCATCAGCGTGATGGCGTTCACGTTGAAGGGAATTCATTGGCTGATGAGGCCGCAAATTGCAGCTGTGCAAGCGGCTTCCGTAGCTGCAACCACTCGTTCAAAAATACAAATAGACGGAGAAACAATGCTAGCTGCCAATGCCACAAGCAAAGTCTGCGGTGCAGCATTACCTCTAAACTATCCACTCGACTATACATACATAATTGATGCAAACTCTGTTCCTTTTGCTCAAATCCCTGGAGTGGGGGATAGGGTAATTCCAAACAGGAATCGGAGAGGTGCTTTGATTCAAGAAGCACATATGGAGAGGGTCTGGTACATCAAGGGATCTCAAAATCTCTGCTAGAATTATAAGAGATGTACTGGTGGCCAGGGATGAGCGCCCACATTTACGAATTTGGAATTAACTGCGATGTCTGCTACAGAGATCACAGCTTAGAGCGCCACCAAATACCGGACTACAGTGTAGCACGCCCAGTACAGACACCATTGTTAGACAGCATTAGACTTTCTATACGCAGACGTCACAATGGACGAATGCGGTCCCACAAATATTAGGACAAGATTCATTTGGATATGGCCTCAGAGCTCGGCTGACACCCGAACTGTTATAAAAGATTTGCGAGACTGTATCGGCACATACGCAATCAGCACGCTACACTCTGACCAGGGTCCTGCGTTTAGCTCTCGAGCTTACAAGGAGGCCATGGCCAATCTGGGCATTGCATTGCGGTATTCAAGTCCGTTCCATCCTGAGAAAAATTCTGTAGTGGAAAGAAAAAAACGGGACATAAAGCAATCTATAACAGCTAGGGTATTAGGTTCGGGTGACAGGTGGGTCAAACATCTAATAAGTGTCCAACGTAGTCTTAACAATCTGCCAAGAAATTCTCTGGGTGGAATCACTCCATATGAAATCCTTTTTGGTACTAGAATGATAGTCGAAGACCTCGATCGTCATTGTTTAGTGGTAGAACAAAAACCCTTTGATATCAAAGACCATTTGGCTGTTTTGCAGGACTTAAATGAAACAAGAAGAAATCTAAGCAAGACATTACAGAAGCCAACGTCCACTGAAGAAAACCACCTGTCCCGGCAAGACCTGTCTGGATTCCAAAGATTGGAGATCTAGTCAGAGAAAAAATAGCGGATAAGAAGGAATTTGGGCCTTCCTATAGAAAACCAGTACCTGTAATAGCAATCCATGGATCAAGAACAGTGTTACTGCCACCCCTTGCTGGAAAAAAGGAGAACCGGTCCATATCAATTGACCTGGTAAAACCACACCATGTGGAAAATAATTAGTAATAGGCCCAGTGGACTCCAAAGATGTAGCAGAAGACTGAATCTTGCTACTATCCAAGAGGTTCAAACTAAAAGACTCATCACATTTGAAGAATCTGCAGTAAGGAAAGAAGAACTATGCAACACAACCATGGAACTTGTGCCTCTTGAAACCCAAATAACAGTTCATCAAGACACTCATGTCTACAATGATGTAGCATCTGACTATACCAATATGTCAAGGGAACAAGCAGCTCCAGCGATTGCAAGTAATCCGGATGCAATACCAACAATTGACAGAACTGCCTCTGGCTATTTCATCAACTTTGATACTTGTTCTGAGGATCCCAGTGAGCCAGAAACAACACTAGTCAATAAAACCTTCAAGGAACAAGTAATTGAATTTTGTCACCAGCTTGCAAATACATATTTGGTTTCACGTGGGTTGAATTTTGGATTGTGTTAGATGTACATTTTCTCCTACTTTGGTTCATTCTTGTTTTAAGTTTGGAAAAGCTGATAGATGGAAAATATAGTAAAATGGACACAGCAAGTAAGAACATCAACTTGCTCCTAAAGCCACACAATCATCTCATCGTGAACAAAGAGACCTGTCATCAGTAAACACCACAGCCATTCCTATACCTGGTGGTATTGCTTGGGACAGAACTGATTATGACATTTATGGTCCTGTAGAGCTGTTGAAAATTCCACACCAATTTAAGGTTTACTTGAGTGATTTTGTTTCAGCCAGCACATCTTCTGATGATTGGGACGTTGAGACTGTTTATAACATGATGGCAGACTTAGAAATGTCAGCACAGTTTACAAAACATGATTACTTAGAAGGTTCATCAGATTATGAACAAATGTATTGTTTTAATCATTTTGGTCATCATTATTTACACAAATCTGCAAACCATAGAAATATTTTAACTTATAATCAATGGGAACATTGTCCAACGCCACCAAATGAAAAATGTCCATAGTTCTCGGGTTTTACTGTCACAAATCCAGAAACATTTTACTTTAAAAATGTTAATAAGAAAGGAATGAAAAGTATGTTGACCAATACAAAACACATTTATTCAGCAGCCTTTTATGCTCAATTGTCCATATTAGATTTTGACTTTTGGAAAGACAACATTGAGACAAAAACTGGCTGGGGCACAAAAGACTGGCAGGTGCAAGGTTTAGAAGCTTTATTCAGAGCCTGCATTATCCCAGAACAAATTAACTTTTTAAATGAAACTGTTCAACAGACATCTTGTCTTGGCCTGGCTAAGATAAAAGATTTAAACAAACCGTCCATACCTAAACCCACACCTGATAGTAATGGAACTACAGATGAGGAGGTAGACGTAAACTACATTTTACAACAGAACAGAACTAATCCTGATTGGAAAAAATGGTTAATCTGGCCCACAGACACGAATAACTGTCAAGATAGATTCCTGAACAAGACACAAGGGTTTACAGTAACTAGGCCAGATCCAGGATATGTCCAGAGACAACATCCAGGGATAATAACAACTTACAGTGTAGGAAAACTGTGCCTTGAGTGGTTACAAAAGTCCACACTCCCAGATATAAAACAGCACTTAACTTTACTTAAAGATGGCGTTAATTTAAGAGACTTCTTACAAGGGCTCGCAAACCACGTCAAACGTGTCATATACGCCGGTATATACGCTGCTTATAATGAAGCATGGAAAGTCACGCAAATGGAGACTGCAGAACGAATACAAGAAATTGATCATATTGATTTAGAGAAAGCACTCTCTGTAGTTGACAATGGGTTAACAATTCTGTTATCCAGAATTTATTATTTGGACAGTATTGTATCCTCTGCCATAGACATAATGGAACAGGACTTGCTCGTGCTACAACATGGACAGTCACAATTGCGTTCTATAATGCTGCTAGGCTGGACGTTACAAAATCTTCATTCAGGTTATGTGCCTTGGCGTCTAATCAACACCACCTCATTGTTTACTGGATTTAACCTTACAGATAAACAAATCTCTTTGGCACAGAGGGGAGCAAACTATACGGTGCTGAGCATAGAAAAACTGGAAAGATTACCATTAACTATTTCCGAGAAACAAGCAGTGGAATGGATAATACATGGCACCATCACGATACCAGTGACGATTTTCCAGTTTCAGAATTGCTTATAACACATACCAGCAGGCCTGTATGAAAGGTTGGGTAAAGAATACATAAAGTCGACCTGGGATTTACCATACACACACAAATGTTGGAGTGGGGAAAAGGAGGTATTTCTTAGTGGTAAAAACTGCAAAACCACATTGAGCGGTACACTTCTATGCCAGGGCATTAATTTGCATGGAGCCTGCAATGGTTCCTCAAACAACTTATCATGCCACCTGCAGTGTTCCCCGGCAGCAGTGATGGATCTAATTTTTAGGCAGCTTTCCAATGGGAGCTACATAATGTTGAATGATCACAGCTGTTGTGGAATGATGCCAGGAATAGCCTATCTCGTTAGTGTGTCAGCCAGGGTCACTTGTTGTATGCAAGTATTGTTTCCTAAAACTAAGACAGACGGGGGGTCACCGTTATGGCCTTCACTGAACATCTCTTCTATACGAATTGATACTTTAAGCAGAATGAAAGCCATTCTTTTACAAAAAACTGTGCCACTGACCTAGTCCAAAGAGACGTATGATCTGCAAGTTGCAAGGTCCTCTGCAGAGATACATGCCCTATTATCAACACACTGCCCAGTACATTTTGCAGAAATGTTAGGTCATATCTTAAACATGTCTGATACCAGTGGTATTATACATTTATTTAAGACGATTTTTTTGGGACTGTTAGCACCTTTTGAAGCAGTCCTAGGGATTTTTCCAAACTTCATGCACTCTGTGTTCGGCGGCCTGCCTCTCGTCTTGGGACTCGTAGCAGGGATATGGAAAGGAGTGACCACTCGGTCCCCCCGAACGTATGGTTGGGTGCCCAGATCCCCCCGGGAAACCATTTTGGGCGGGGGGCGTGGCTCTGCTGGTATGCCCAAAGTGGCGTAGCTGGGGCGCGCCCTTTCCCGCCCAGGAGGGGTTGTCCTAGACACCCGCACGGAAGACCACACCGAGTAGGCGTACCGGAGGAGGGTCCCCGCCCTCCCGCAGATGGATAAAAGAGTGGGAATCCGAAGAAGCGTCCTCTTGTTCCTGTGCTCTGAAGGCTGCACCAACTCGTTGCTCGTGAGCCCTCGATGGAACAAGCGGCAATTTTGAGAACTTGTAATCTTGTTGTTTCTCTTTCAGTTATTTGGAGTACGAAGGATCTGGGACCTCGTTGATCGACTAGAGCGGAGTAAACGAAGCTATGGCTGGCAAAAAAGCAGGAAAGAGCTCCGAGTTGGAGAAGGTACTGCGCACCTTGTCGAATCGAATGGCGATCATGGACCGAAAATTCGGTAAAGTTGACTCGATCGGTCGAGGTTTGGCCGAAGTTAAAAAACAGTTAGCGGCTCAGAACAGCGCAGGCCGTCCTAAGAAGGTAATAGGCCCGGCCTTGCCGGGAATTGTCCCTGAGGGTAGGGGGAAGCGTATTAAGAGGAGGGCGGTTTCCGGAAAGGATCCGGTTCCTGAGGTGCCCCCAGTCGCCCCCATCACACCAGCAGACACCCCGGTACCAACCCCAGATATAGGTTTACCAATCCCGGTTGTAATTACCCCTGTTAATGATGAGGAGATGCCCCCGGAACTGGCCATCCAGTTAGCGGCAGTGTTACCCTGGCTCAAGAAGAAAGCGGGGGGGCAGTGGCCGCGGGGGACCCGGCCGAGGAGGCTAGACTAATAATCGAACAGTTACGGCAGTCGAGAGAAGCCGGGATGGCAAATGTTCCTCTTGTTCCCCCACAGGTGGCGCCAGGAGTACCTACGGTTAGCCGGGAAAAGGCGGCAGACACGACGGTAGAACCCGGTAAGCACACATTGCCAATGGCAGGGGAAGGTTCGTTACTTTCAAGGCGCGAAAGGGTGGCCCAGCACATCCCTGCGGCCACAAAGGAATTGATATAGGGGGAAAAATATGTGAATATGTTTTCATTGTTGACTGACCATCGCGAGATGGAATATGCAAAATCCCAGAAAGACTTATGGCACCCCAGTGTATGGCGGGCCAAGATGGCGGAATTTAGGGTCGATGAGACCGTAGCGAATTGGGTAAAGGCCTTTTCGATATTTACGGCAGTCATGGGTGAACGAAAGCCGGAAGTGCTGACCGAGTTGTCCTGTTACCAGAATAGGATTATGGATTTTTATACTATGTATGAGGGGGACGAGTGGAAAGGATATGACATGAAATTCCGAAAAGCGAAAGAGTTTGATACATCTTTGACCTGGGACTGCCTCGACTCGGTGTCATGGCACAAGCAGCTCTTGCCTGGTGCGGCGGGTACGTCCTCGCCGGGCGGGAGCGGGTCGGGGGCAGTTCGCCAGAAGCCTGCGGTGCCCTTTCGAGCAGGCGCCGGTGGGGAATTTCAGCCCAAGACCGGCGGAAATGGCGGCAAGCGGGGGGTTTGTTGGGGCTTCAATAGAGGCAACTGTAGCAAGCCCCAGGGAACATGTAGGTTCAGGCATGCGTGTGCGGGCTGTGGGAACTCCTCACACCCGGAGAGTAGCTGTAGATCTAAGAACAGCGGAACGGGAGGAAAAGGAGGGTCTAAGCAAGAGTGAGGTGATGCTTGGGAACCGATTGCCTACACCTGTTGAAATCATGGCTCTGACTCCTTGGTTGAACAAATACCCTGATCATGTATCCGCCGGGGTGTTGAGGAATGGATTCCTATATGGCTTCAACATCCCGGCGGGGGATTTTCGGGGGGACTCTTTTTGTAAAAATCAGTTATCTGTCCAACAGAACCCAAGCATAGCAGCAAAGAAAATTTCCAAAGAAGTCGGCTTGGGGCGGGTGGCGGGGCCTTTTCATTGCACGCCGGTGGCGGATTTCGTGTGTTCCCCGCTAGGGGTGGTTCCAAAGAAAGACCCAGGGGAGTTTAGACTCATTCACAACTTGTCTGCCCCAAGGGATTCCTCGGTGAACGAAGCCATTGACCCGGATATTTGTTCGGTGCGGTACGCATCGTTCGACGATGCCGTTGCCATATTAAATCACCTAGGCCCCGGAGCGCTGATGGCAAAATCGGACATCGAATCGGCATTCAGGTTGCTCCCGGTACACCCGCGAGACCAGCGCTTGCTAGGTTTTGCGTTTCAAGGGAGTTATTACATGGATAGATGCATGCCTATGGGTTGCTCCATTTCTTGTGCATATTTTGAAATGTTCAGCTGTTTTTTAGAGTGGGCATTCACCGAGGCCACGGGGCATAGGCACGTTGTGCACTATCTAGATGACTTCCTGTTCTTGGGAGCGGCCGGCAATATGAAATGTGCGCAGGCGCTGCAGGACTTCTGCATCCTCATGCGGGAGTTCGGAGTCCCATTGGCACCAGGTAAGACAGTTGGACCATCTACTTCACTGGAGTTTCTGGGAATTGAGCTCGATTCTGTGGAAGGATGTTTCCGTTTACCGATGGAAAAGGTGGCCAAGTTTAGGGCTTCCTTGACGCAATGCCTGGGCAAGGAAAAAGTGACCCTGCACCAGTTACAACAAACAGTGGGTCAGCTTAACTTTGCCTTAAGGGTGATACCAATGGCCCGCCCCTTCTTACGCTCTATTGCACAAGCTATGGTTGGCCTCAAGGAGGGACACCACCGTTCGAGACTGTCGGCAGAGGTTCGCCAGGATATGCGCATCTGGTTGGCATTTCTGGCGGACTTCAACGGTCGAGTTGTGTGGAACAAACCACCAGCATCTTCGGATGAACTAGGTTGGACCGACTCAGCTGGGAGCGTGGGATTTGGCGCCATCTTTTGTAACCGATGGTCGGCACAAGTATGGCCGACGTGGTGGCACTCCAGCGGTCTGACAGGTAACATTGGGTTCTTAGAGCTATTTCCCATTTGGGTTGCTCTGATGGCATAGCCAGACGACTTCAGGGACCGCTCGGTGGTGTTTTGGTCTGATAATATGACTGTGGTTGAGTGCATTAATCAGCAGGCAGCTCGCTGCAAGTGGATCTTGAGATTGTTGAAAGAAATTGTTTTACGTTGCATGAAATTGAATGTACAGTTCAGGGCGAAACATGTGCCAGGCGTACTGAATTATGCAGCTGATGCACTCTCTCGTTCACAAATGCAGGCTTTCAGGGGCCATCTACCCACAGCGGACCTAGTGGCAGCACCATTCCCCGAAGTGCTATGGCTAATCGGTGCCCCGGATTACAAGACCTCGTGGCAGCCAGCTTAGCTCCCAGGACAAGGAAGGCTTACGAAGGGGCGTTTCGGTCCTACTGCACATTTTTGGGTCCGACAGGGAGACAGGGCTGGGGGCAGGAGGAATCCTTCCTGGGGTTCCTGGTAGCGCTGCACAGAGAAGGCCGATCAGCGGCAACGGCCAATAGACATAGGGCGGCCATTTCGTTCATGGCACAGCTGCACGGCATAAGTGACCCGACTGGTTCCTTTTTGGTTAAGAAGGCACTCCGCGGCTGGCAACGCCTTCAGGGTCGCAAACAGGATACGAGGCGCCCGATTGGCTTAGACAGATTGTCTCTGCTTTTAGCAAAGCTGGATGAGACGTGCTCCTCCCCTTTCGAAGCAGTTCTGTTCCGGGCAGCTTTCGCCTTGGCATTCCATGGGGCTCTGCGGGTAAGCGAGCTCGTAGCAAGGAACAAAAAGGATATGGAGGGAGGCTTGTGCAGGGATCACTTACAAATAAGGGGTGATTCGATGGTAATCTCGATAGCCAGGTCAAAGACAGACCAGGGGGCTATGGGAGATTGTGTTGTCGTGCAGCGCGCATGAGGGTCCCCCACTTGTCCGATAAAGTGTTTAGAGGAATACTTGGCACTGAGGACGGCTAGATGGGGGGGGAGCCTGCTTAGGCACAATGATGGCACCCCACTGACGAGATTTCAGTTTCAGAGGGTGCTAGCACTGTCAATCGCTGCCACGGGCATGGACCCGTGCGATTTTGGGACCCACTCATTTAGGATAGGGGCTGCTACTGAGGCTACGTCCCAGGGTCAGAGTGCGGAGGAAGTAAAACAGCTGGGCCGTTGGTCCTCGAATTGCTTCAAAAGGTATGTGCGATTGCACCTGTTGTAAAAGTCAATTGACATGCACTCACCCTTCTTGTCTTTTGTTTGAATTACAGTTTCGTGAGCCTGTCACGCGGGGCGGAATTGGAAGTCGACCCAACATCAGGAGACCAGCGGTCAAGGATCACCGACTGGCGAGAGAGTGGTATGGGTCGTGGGCCACTCATATGTGAGGCGTGCCGGGGACGTATTCAAGGCAGGTGACGCGACTCGTGCATCTGGGGAATACGGGTACAGAGTGACCTTCCATGGGAAGGGCGGGCTCTGTTTTGACCAATTTCAATCGTTTTTTGAGGGTCTTTTAGGGCGGCAAAGGTCACCGCCATCTGTAGTCATAGTACACCTGGGGGGCAATGACTTAGTGAAGCTGGGAAGACGAGTGTTATTAGAACACATCCTGTCGGCAGTTAGCTGGTTGGCTAAGAAACTCCCGTGGTGCACGATTGCCTGGTCACACATGATCCCCAGGAAGATTTGGCGGGGGGGTCTTTCAGTGTCAGCGTTGAACCACTCAGTGAAAAGGGTCAACAATAAAATTGGGAAATTGTTTCGCTCCGCGCAGTTGCATAGCATTCCTCACGGGTGTATTCGGGGTGATCACATGTATCTGAATGATGGGGTTCACCTGTCCAGGGAGGGGAATGATTTAGTCATAGGAGACTTCATAGCATGGCTAAGGGGTGTGAGGAAGCATGACCTTTAGGAGGAGTGGGGGGCCGGATAGTCGGTCAACTATCCGGCCTGTGGCGGTAAAGTTATGATCGGTGAGCAGTAATTTCAAGGTCCCTAGAGGGGGGCGCCACCCAGAATGGATGGGAGCGCCCGGGGGGAGGCGGCCATTGGCCCCTTCCACGGGGAGGCGGCACCCACTAAGGATGGGTCGTCTAGGGGGAGACGGCCATAGCCCCTCCCAGGGGGGAGGCGGCTAGATGCCCCTCCTACGAATTTCCCGGGGCCGGATATCCGCGACGGCGGAAGAGAGTGTGGGGATGGGGGGAGTCCACGCTGTCCTTCCTACAGATACCTCACACGGGAACTCGGACGACCTTTAAGATGGCGTCGAGTGAAAGGGGGCCCCCAATACAAGGGAAGTTACAGTTGGCAATGAGGGTAAAGTCCTCTGCGCATGCGCCACTCACACCGTGAAGGCGGGATTTTGGTAGTAGGGATCTGACACCGTTAAGACCTTGCCGTTGGCCCTTAATGCTAGGATGTACAATTTTAATTTAGAATGTATGCATTTTCAGGATGCTAGACTCGGCTAGGAAACCTTTGCATTAGAGATCTGTTAAGGTTAGCCAAAGAACATGTCTTCATCAAAATGTAATAAAAGTAAAATTGTACATAATTCATGAAACTTTTATTTAATGTTTTAAATTTTGTTTCATATTTTAATAAATACGGCCGGGGGGTAACTCCCCCCCGCCTTCCAAAAGTTCAAACCTGTGTCTGTCTTCTCCCATTGGAAAGTGGTGTTGGGAGGGGGTGGCGGGCACTCCGGCCATATGGAAAGGGGCGACCACTCGGTCCCCCCGAACGTATGGTTGGGTGCCCCGATCCCCCCGGGAAACCATTTTGGGCGGGGGGCGTGGCTCGGCTGGTATGCCCAAAGTGGCGTAGCCGGGGCACGCCCTTTCCCGCCCAGGAGGGGTTGTCCTAGACACCCGCACGGAAGACCACACCCAGTAGGCGTACCGGAGGAGGGTCCCCGCCCTCCCGCAGACGGATAAAAGAGCGGGAATCCGAAGCAGCGTCCTCTTGTTCCTGTGCTCTGAAGGCTGCACCAACTCGTTGCTCGTGAGCCCTCGACGGAACAAGCAGCAATTTTGACCCACCCACCAGCCCCTATGGTAATGTTTGTTTAAATAAAGTTTGATTAGAAAGAAGTGTATAGGCCTTTTTTCCTTTGTAGAGAAGTAAGGGAATGTTTCATATAATGATGTTGCTGCTGCTTTTAGGACAATTTTTCCCTTTGTAGAAAGGTAAAGTTGATGACCATCAAGGCTATGTCAGAATTTTTCTTCCCTTAGTAGATAAAACAACTGTCGTATTTATTTTTTGGTCGGGCGGTAAGGTCATGATCGGTGAGCAGTAATTTCAAGGTCCCTAGAGGGGGGCGCCACCCAGAATGGATGGGAGCGCCCGGGGGGAGGCGGCCATTGGCCCCTTCCACGGGGAGGCGGCACCCACTAAGGATGGGTCGTCTAGGGGGAGACGGCCATAGGCCCCTCCCAGGGGGGAGGCGGCTAGATGCCCCTCCTACGAATTTCCCGGGGGCTGGATATCCGCGACGGCGGAAGAGAGTGTGGGGATGGGGGGGGAATCCACGCTGTCCTTCCTACAGATACCTCACACGGGAACTCGGACGACCTTTAAGATGGCGTCGAGTGAAAGGGGGCCCCCACGACAAGGGAAGTTACAGTTGGCAATGAGGGTAAAGTCCTCTGCGCATGCGCCACTCACACCGTGAGGGCGGGATTTTGGTAGTAGGGATCTGACACTGGTTAAGACCTTGCCGTTGGCCCTTAATGCTAGGATGTACAATTTTAATTTAGAATGTATGCATTTTCAGGATGCTAGACTCGGCTAGGAAACCTTTGTATTAGAGATCTGTTAAGGTTAGCCAAAGAACATGTCTTCATCAAAATGTAATAAAAGTAAAATTGTACATAATTCATGAAACTTTTATTTAATGTTTTAAATTTTGTTTCATATTTTAATAAATACGGCCGGGGGGGTAACTCCCCCCCGCCTTCCAAAAGTTCAAACCTGTGTCTGTCTTCTCCCATTGGGAAGTGGTGTTGGGAGGGGGTGGCGGGCATTCCGGCCATACTATTCTTGTTCCTTCTGCTCCGTTATGGCAAGTCCAGTCACCAGCGATACCCAGATTACCATGAAGAACACTCTTCTGGCAATGCAGTATCGTGAGTGCATAACACAGATTCTTGGCTAGGCTTGTTTGAGAGATCTGAATACCACGTGGTTCCTATCATTCAGACCAATCTGGCAAGATTGCTTCTTACCTGTTCTACAATTCCTGCTTTGTGGAGAGAGATGCGTGTTGGATATCTGTCTGACACTTCCATCAGCACTGCAAATGGATGTTGACGCTTTGCTTCCTTCGGTAACGGCTCATGCATTGTGTTGTCCCCAACGGCTACCAATCCTGATGGCGGAATTCATTGAGGTCTCACTGGCAATTCCAGCTGAGGGTGAGATACGTGGACCAACAGGCACACAGGTACCATCTACTGCGAACGCTAATGCGACTGACGCTAACGGCAATGCTTCACATCTGTGTATGATTGATCTACTTAATGAAGTGGTTCAACTTTCACCTACTGTGGTAGACGATTTCTTTGCCAGCTTAGAAGATTTAATGTTTTCCCCTGACACCAAGAATAACTTTTGAAACTAGCACACAGCATTCTATGAACTCTGACTTCGACCTTTGCTTTTTCAAAACAAAACTTCTAACTTTGGAACTCTATTTTTCTACGATTTGATTTGATTTTTTCCAAAATTGAACTTTTTGGCACACAGTAAATCTGCTTGACGTAGAACTATTCTTAGAGAACAAGAAATTATTTGAATACTTCCTAGAAACAATATTGACCTTAATACAGAAACCAAAACAGTTTATATATATTCTGCTATGGGATGGTCTCGACTTTTTCTTCTGTAACCTAGAGCCATTTCATAAATGTTCTTTTCATGATTCATTCGGTTAGCATTATCAATATCATATTATATGCTTACAATGATATCATTTCCTTTTAATGCGTACTATGCAAATGCTCATCTTTCTGTGTACAACCATTTTCAAATGCATTTTTTTATTTTGGGTGGGATTGTAAACACATGCTTAGATATGTTTTAGTGCTTAAAATTTAGTAATGTCGAACATAATAAAGTGGAGTGGGTGTTGTATAGCATTTTAGGACCCTAGTGTAATTTTCTCGATTCATGTCCTTATATAGGTATTAATCACCTTGTCCTTATATAGGCATAGAAATCATAACCATATTTAGACATGGCCCATGCAGTCCAACTACGGCATGGCTACTTCCACTAGTTCCGAAAATCCACAACGATTTCTTGGAAAACTCGGCTTCAGCAGTTAGGGACTTCCCCTAGTTTGAATATTGATTTGTCCAAGAACTCATGGAGTTTTCAAAGAACTGAGACTCTTTGATGACGTTATTATGTCCAACCTTACATCAAACTCGGCACCTTCAAGTTATAAATATGCCCACACTTGCCCTAGCAAACACACGGTGGATTGGAGCAGTTCGACTATCTACTTGACCGATGCATCCTGCTGCAGCAAGTACCGAAGGGAGCTGACCCTCCAGCAGACGCACTGAGAGAGACGCTGACTTTTCTCTTGCCGAGAATTCCAGCTCCAGTGTTTCCAAGCTCCCCTTGCGGAGTGTTGGGAAACCGAGTACTGAGGCAGATAGATACCAGACCTCCTTCATTCTAAACCAAGGTACGGAGCTGATTAGACCCTAAGAGAAATCTTGGATAGATTCTTAGCAAAAAGAATATTAAACTTATTTATCACCACACTTACTTCTTCACTCGTACTAAACTTAGGTTAGGTACATCGGGGTAGGCGTATTTTAGAAACACCAGTTGAGTACTTTTAGTCTTTATTTATTCATGTATGTATTTTATGGCTTAGAAACCATACCATGCTTTTACAGTATTATTTTATAATACTCTTCTTGCTGTATGCATTATACTTTACAGCGAGTATTACGATTGTAGCAGTTCATTTCTTCTGCACGAGAAAGAAGACTGTTTCAAATGAATTGGTCTCATGATATATTTTCTTTTGCAGCTATACCCCTGATGCATTGGGTGTGAAGTTAATAATGTACTTTGTGATATTGGTTGTAACATATGAAATTGTTCAAATGTAATTGAAAAGTATTTTGGATGTAAAATTCTTCTAAGAATCTTGTGGAAACATAAAAGTTTATTTGAATGAACAAATGGGAAAATGAATTGAACGTTTTATTGCCAAAAATTATTCATGTGTTGATGCATGTTGTTGTCCCAGTCGCCCTTGCGGGGCTGGGCCTCTAAGGTTTATTGTTATTTATGCTCAGTAGGCATTTACACATCATTGCACACTTATCGTAAGATTAGAGTAAATTGAATCTGAGTGCGCCAGGTACACTATCATTTCATGTTTTTGCGGTTGTCAGAAACGAATCCCTTCTTGTACATTCGAGAACGTTTCTAGTGACCTCTGAGCTAGCTGACACTCACAATTAAGTTTAATATATTCGATAGAGACCTAGTAGACACAAGTCCTACGTCACATCTATAGGATATATTATTCCAATGCGCAGAGCCTATTGGGAATATAGGAACTACACTACACAACTGGGGGGTAGAAGTTTTGTCATCTGCACTGCCAGGGCATGGAATGCTCTTCCTTTCCAAATCCGTGCCTCTCTAGGTCTGCTTTCGTTGAGGAAGTCATTAAAGACGTGGCTTTTTAGGAATTGGTAGTTCTGGGCCTCCATTCTTCCTGTATTTCAGTTTGTTGAACTAAGCTCCAGGACACCATATGGTAATCATGTGCTCTAGAAGTACAATTATCATAACATGTGAGTTTTTTCCTAGTTCCTATGGAAAGTTCGTTTGTTATTACAGTTTATATGGGTACTGGAGAGAAAATAAAGAAGAAAGTACAGCATAATTCTCACTTCTGTGTCCTTAATAGAATGAAGCTTTCCGTTAGGATAGTTAAGAGGTTTTTCATTCTCACCTATTTTGGTTGGTTCACTTTGCGAGCAGCCACTCTCAGCAAAACTCAATGAGTGGCCTTCTCTCGAATTTCAGGTGTCTCCAAAGTTGCTAGTTCTTTTTTTACCTCTACTTGTATGTGAAACAGGATGCGTTCATGCTCAATGCTATAAAGCGGACTGAGGGACTGATGTGCAGCTGCTGCCTTTGAAGCAGCCAATTCCATTGCATGTGTTGTCATATTCTTCAGGCATGTTGTGCATCTTTCGTGCCACCACTCTGAATGCAAACATGATCAGTTGGAGAGGGATGTATGATGGAACAATGCATGCCTGAACAACGCATGCTTGAACCACGCAGTCTTAACCACAACCATGTCTTTAGCATGCATCCCTTTACCACGCAATTTCATGGTAAAGACATAATTGGTAAAGGGACATGTGTGCTAAAGATCACACCCCAGCCCCCCCAGAAAACTGTCCCTTTTCCCCCACCATGAGTCCTTAAAATTAACCCCAGGCCTAAGAACGACCAGAGCCCAGCCCACCTGCCTTGAGCCTAAAAACTGTCCCCTACATCCATCAAGTACCCCAACACAGCATACCCTGAGGCCTAAAACTGCCCCAGCCCTTAAAACTGTACCTTTTCCCCTGCCTCCCTAAGCTCCAAAAACTGTTTCCACAGCCTAAAAACTGCCCTGACCCCAGCACCACACCCTGAGCCCTAAAAACGGACCCCTAACCCTGTAAACTACACCCACCCAGCCACACTGCCCTGAGGTCTAACTGCCCCCAGCCCTGAAAACTGTCGCTTCCCCCACCCCAAGCCCTACAAACTGAACCCACACCGTAAAACCTACCCCGACTCAGCCCCCCCGCCCTGAGTCCTAAAACTGTTCCCTGCCCTATAAATGACCCAGAGCCCTAAAAGCTATCCTCAACCCGTAAAACTACCCCCAAGACTCTGCCCCAGCCCCATGTAGCTCTCTACATCCCCTCTCTATCCTTCCCCTTCCTGTCTTTCTGTGCCTGCCCATCCACTCTGCATCTAGACCGTGCAATGCCTTATCCACGCATATGCGTTCTTAAGGCATATGAGTCGTTATGGCAAGCTTGGTTCAGCTTGCGGAGAAATGGCACAAGTAGCTGAGCCCGCGTTGTTAAGGTCGTTTCTCATTGGAGAAATTCAGAAACTTGAAGCTTTGCAGCGGAGTGTGTTGCCTTGTTTGTGTGAGGAAATATTTTGCTCCGACGGACTTTTGCAGATGAGCAACTGTTGCCTTGAAGGTACCTGCAATTGGAAGAGGCGACATACTGCCGTATGAGTATACTTTGGTGCATGTCGTAATTTGTGGAGGGGCTGGTGCAGCTGGTAGTCCTTTCATGCATTTATGCATATTGTAGCACTTTACGTCTACTAGTGTGCTAGTGCACCTACCATGGAATCATAGGGCCTGATTCACAGAACTAACTTAAGACAAAATCCTAAACTTACAACCATTTTGATATTCACAGAAGGCACTTACTCATTTCGGTAGTCACAGAAGTTGGGAGTCCTAACTTTAGTACTATTAAACTGAGAAACATCCTAATTCACAGAAGGTATTTAGGAGTCCTAAAGTTAGGACGCCTAACTTCTGTGAATACCGAAATGAGTAAGTGTCTTCTGTGAATACTAAAATGTGTAAGTGCCTTCTGTGAATACGAAAATGGTAGTAAGTTAAGGATTTTGTCTTAAGTTAGTTCTGTGAATCGGGCCCATAGTTTACATTGCAACGGGTACCCATGCTTGGTTGTCCTGCAGTCATCCACAGCTGATACTGTGCTCTTCTTTGATCACTTTGGTTTTCTTCAGAGGTACTTTCAGGATGTTTAACAAACTCACCTGGAGCAAAAAATACATCGTTTGGTTGTGAATAGAATTGCTGCTGACTACTGACACACTTTGGCAAAGTGGTTTGCTTTTTCATACAATTAACAGATTTTAACCCTTGCCAGGTGAGAGGATTCATGCGTAAGAGAGACTCCACAATACCCAACGTTTGGGAAGGTCTTCTGGATGACATCTTTTTTATTGTTTTGTTCTGTTCGGTTACTGATTTGACAGCTACATTCTTGACAGGGCATATCGCCAATGGGGTCTCCTTCTGAGAGTTCATGGGAATGCCTTCGTGCTAGCTTGGCACGCAGTATCAGTTTGGGTTCCCTCAAGATAAACCTCCTACATTTTGTCGAGTCGTAACCTTGAATTACTTGGGCATGTATTTGCTCTCTTTGGCCTATTAATTAACACGTGCTGGATAGACACTCGAGACATGCTTAGAAGGCATCAATTGGCTCTTTATGTTCTTTTTTTTGCTTATCTGAAAAAAAATGTATAGCCATGATTCGAATTGTTGTCCGAATCGTCTATTCAGTGCTGCCAGAGCATCGCTATAGTAATCTGCTTGACCTGCAGCGGGGACTATGAGGAATAATTTGCAGACTTCTTTGCATACTAGGTGTAGCAATATAAAGAATTTTGTAGCCAGATCTGTTTCCTTGGCTGTCAAAAAACTGAAAATTAATAGCTTCTACCACAAGGTTACTGAGGGTGCAAAGAAAATGCTGAATGGCATAATGGCTGCTGCTGTATTTTGTAACATTATTCACATGGTGCAGTTAGCCCTGTTTGTGCCAAGCTCACTAGTTAGCCAGAGGGAAATTCTGGCACTGTGTAGATTGGAGGTGTCTGTGGGGACAGGTCCCTTGTAGCTAGCGCTCCCAGTTTTATAGTATTTATTTTTTTGACATTTCTGTCTATTTATCCATATTTATTTTTGTGAGAAGTTGGCCTAGTATATGATGTTCACTATTCTAGTGAGCACCTTGCAGCAGCCCAAACAACCCTCATGGTGATGGTTGTAAAGTCAACCTTATAGACCAGCTATCCTAGTGGTAGAATGGACAAAGCAGTCTTAGGCTAAACTCAAGAGGGCATGTGAAGCCAGCTGTTTTACCATATGGAACCCCTTTAATACCAAATGAAAGGACACCACACAGGATATATATAAAATATATATGTTATGTATTTCTAGACAATCCCTCTGAACTCTATATGAGGTCAGAGGCACAAGCACAATACAAGTTATTCAATTAAAATAGAATAAGTTGCCCAAAATACAGTACGGCCCTAGGGGCACGCTAAACCATATACTAAAATAGTGGTATAAGGACAACTAAACGGAAAGTGAATAGGCCTAGGGCCTAGGGAATCGCAGGGGCTACGCTGTACTACCAAGAGTTAGGAAGCAGGTGTGGAAAAAGGTAGGGCTAGGACCTTTCTCAAGATTTGCCCGGCGCTAACCGCCCTTGTACCATTCAAATTACCAAGCAATGAGGCAGGCGCCGGAGACCAGAAGGCAGGAAAACAGAAGTTTATTCCGACGGAGCAGAACACATCAGATCAGACTACAAGGTATCGTCTCGAGGTGCTCTAACAGCCTCTCGGAGGCCTGGCCTCTTATACACTGGTTTATGGCATGTGACCTTTCTTTATTACAATCAGAACATTGTGACATAGAGAAAAAGACATCCCCGCAATCCTCGTGTCAATCCCACCCCCATATATCCCCACAATAGAGGTCCTCAACCTGCTGATAAGAGGAGGGGGTCATCACGCAGCTGAGTGTTCCGTCGAGTCTTAGGGTGTGTGCGCCTGATCATATCACAGGGGGTGGGGAGGCCTGGATCAATAGAGGGTCCTTTGAAGGAGAGCGACCTCGTACAATAAGGGGCAGTAAATGATATCTGCCGGCTTAGGCGATGGCCTCAGACCTGTGTGGACAGCTGGACACGGGGGAAGGGGTCATCAAAGGAGTGGTATTCATGCCGCGTGGACAATCGAGCTGAGGGAAGGTTTATCAACAGAGGGGCATTCATGGGAGGAGAGGAGGTGTTGGTCAGGCGCTGGCGTGACTCCCAAGGACAGGGTCATGCAGAAGGGTCATGCTCATGAGGGGGAGGGAGGGGGAGCCAGGGTGCGCGGAGAATACTTGCTGGGTCAGAGGGGCGCGCTGGCGATTGATCGTGGACAGGGAGACCATGATATCTAAAATGGCTGCCGTGCACGTAGTACATAGGTGACAAGCTGGCGCAGATGATGTTCAGATCGCAAACTAAAATTCCACAGTCCTCCCTTTTAACATGTCTCGCCAACTTGTCAGTTTGGATTTATCCCCATAAGGCCACGTATTTCTACTTCATAGAGGGGGCTCATGTGCTCATTTCGGAAGTCCAAAGTCTTTGGGCACATACAGTTAGAAACAAGGCCGCACAAAGGTGGCAGACATTGGATACCTAAGCAACACCCACATAATATCACAACAGGTATCAGCACGAAGGAAAACAACTTCCAACCCCAATTCTTCAAAGTGTCCCAAAACCAGCTCCCGAGCGACCATCCTTCTTGTTCTTGGTGAACCTCCGAGGAAAGTCTGTGGAGGTGCTCAATGGCTTTGTAGACTGAAGGCGAGTTATCTGGCACGTAGGTGCAGCAGCTAGATCCGATGATGCGGCATGCTCCTCCTCGGTCGGCTAGGACCACATCCAGGACAAGACGATTTTGGAGGGTCACAAGGCGGACCGCCTGAAGCTCCGCCGTGTTGTTGGCGAGGATGCCGGCCGTGATGTTGATCGTTGTTTCCACTGCCTGGGTCAGGTGTCGGATAGCACGGCTGTTTGCCATTGGGCCCCACAGGGGAACAAGTCCCTTTGCTGCATCAAGGAACTGTGCTCCGGTGGAGTCGGCTTGTCCAATGTCGTCTGCACGCTTCTGCCGGTGGTGGTTGGCAGGGGCTGCATACGTGGGTGGAAGAACGAAGGCAATGTAACAGGCGCCTTTCCAACCTCTCGGGAGCCAGGTGTAAGCTTTGGTGCCACACACAAAGTACATATTCGGAGAAGCAACAAAGGAAGGGGGGTCAGCTGAGTCCAATGTTCTGGTGATTCGGCAGGCGCTGTGACCCACCAGCTGCGTTCCATGGCCTTCGAGACACACGAGACCTGTGACATTGATAACAGACAGGGCCACAGTCAGGGTGTCGGTAGTTTGTTTTTGCAGATGAGAGAAGGCGGTTCTGGCTGGATTGTGGAGCACCTGTACTTCGACTCGTTCTTTGGCTGGAATGTCTTTGAGGAAGGTGGCACCTGCGAGCGCAGGACACAGGGCAGTAGGGGCCTTTCCAGTTCTGTTCAGCCAGAACCCAGAGTAGAAGTGTGACACTGTCCGGCTGGAGGTGGCGTTGTCCTTGTGGCTCTCTTGGATGAGGATCAACCAGGCGAGGCAGGAGCCGTGAACTGAGAAAGGAGAAGGGATGAAGGGGATGGAGTGTCCTGTGGCATGCGGGAGCAACCCGCAGATCCAGCAGTTCGTAGCATTTGCAGCAAGGTTGTGTTGGTGCAACAGTTGCACGAAGGAATTGTTCCAGAATTCCCTGTGCCTTTCTCGGAGCTGAGGCGACAGAGAGATTAGGTGATGCTCTCTCAGGGGTGTTGGTTGTGCAGTAGGTAGCAATGCCTCATGAGCCGGCGTGCTTTCCTCCAGAATCCAGAAGGAGGTCATGAGGAGGAGGCAGAAGAGGAAGACAATGAAGAGTGCGATTGTCTTTGATTTGTGCAAGTTGTTAGTCTTTGGATTTCTATACTGGGTATTTCCTGTTGCTTCCATCATCTTCTTATCTGGCGCTTCCATCATCTTCTTATCTGGCGCTTCCATCACCTTCAAGGGGCTCGGTAGTGGGCAGAACCACAGACTTCGTTTAGCTTCTCTCCCGGTAACCCTTGATTGTGTTTAGGTCACCGTTCTGAGATTTAACTTAGTCCGTGGCCTACTTAGCCGAAACTCCCTCCTTTCGACGCAGGAAATACCCTTCTCTGGATGGCACAGTGGGATCAGAGAATTTTGCAAGTTCGAGTGCCTCAGTATCGGGATAACAGTCCAATATCGGTCGGTCTTTGCTCAGGAGCTCTTCTTGGGCGCTGACGTCTTCTGTCGTGGCCAGGTTTGCAGAGACCTTCCGGCAATGATGCGCGTGCAGCCAGTGCTTCTTCCCCTCCACTCGGAGCGCCGTTCGGGTGGTAATCAGCACTTGCCAGGGGCCCGTCCACCGCGGTTCCAGACTCTTGGTCCGCTGGAAATTTCGTATCAACACGAAATCTCCCGGTTGGATGTCATGGCCGGGGCCCCTGGAAGCATCGGGGATGGCCTGCTGCACCTGTTGATGAATGACAGACAATGTTTTAGTTAACTTGCACAAATAATCAGATAGTAGGACGTCTGGGACGTCATGAATGGAGGTCGGTTTGGGAGCAGTCCAGAGATTCATCGGTCGCCCAAACACGACCTCGTAGAAGGTCAAATGGTGCTTGGTGGGAGTGGAGCGCATCGATAACAAGGCCAGTGGGAGGGCATCCGGCCAGTTAAGTCCAGTGGTGGCCACTATTTTCGACAATTTCAGCTTCAGTGTGGCGTTATGGCATTCCACTAGACCAGCGGATTGGGGGTGGAAGACCGCATGAAACCTTTGCTTCACCCCCAACCCCTTTAGGATTAGTTGGATAACCTCAGCTATGAAGTGGGGGCCATTGTCGCTCCATAAAATTCGACAAAGGCCATAGCGAGGGAAGAATTCCTTCAGTAGTACTTTGGCAGTAGTCATGGCAGTGTTGTCACGGGTTGGATAGGCCTCTACCCATTTGCTGAAGGCACACACGATGACTAGTACATACTTCAGGCTTTGGCATCTCTCTAGTTGGATGTAGTCCATCTGAAGGACCTCAAAGGGGTGATTGGGGGTCCCAAACCCTCCCCGGGGTACCACAGTCCCTTTCCCGGGGTTGTGTTGCAGACAGATGAGGCACTGTTGAACTAGGCGTCTGGCTGAGTCAGGGATTTTGTCGTTGTGCCAGACTTTGGAAATGAGTTCGATCATGGGTGCAGATCCTATGTGTGCGGGGGAGTGTGCCATCGTCAGTATGGGGATCAGATATGAGTCGGGCAGCAACCATTTGCTTGCATCCTTCGTTCGCCAGCAGCCCTCCTCATCCTTCAAACCCACCCTTGCCCACTCAGTCAGCTCGTGAGGGGTGCTGGCCGACTGTATGTCTCTGATCATTATCCTTGTGTCACTCCATTTTTCTGCTTGTGACCTGGTCATGTACATGCGTGTCACCGTCCTATTCTCAGCTGTGGTTCGTGCAGTGATGTCGGCCAATGCATTCCCTTGTCCGACTAAGTCTGTCACCCTTTTGTGTGCCTGACATTTGATCACCGCTAATCGTTTGGGGAGGAGAACTGCTTCAATCAGAGCGGAAACTAGATCTCCGTGGAGGATTGGGGTGCCGTGGGACGTCAGGAATCCCCTCTCCCTCCACAGGAGTCCAAAATGATGGACCACTCCGAAGGCATACTGGCTGTCCGTATATACGTTCGCGGTGGTCCCTGCGGCTATGATGCATGCTCGGGTGAGGGCTATCAGCTCTGCTGCCTGGGCAGATCGCTGTGTGATGCAGGCTGTCTCAACTACTGTTCGGGCTGTCGTTACTGCATAGGCGGCTGAAGTGGTGCCATCTGGGAGTTTGATGCATGAGCCGTCTACCCATAGCTCTCCATCGGGGTCAGTAAAAGCAGTGTCTCGGAGGTCAACCCTACTCCTAGTTTGTTCGTCCGTGAGGGTCACACAGTCGTGGATGGGAGGAATGTCGGGGTCATTTTCAGGCAGGGGTAACAATGTGGCGGGATTCAAAGTCGTGCATCTCTTTAGTGTGATGTGGGGTGCAAGCAGAGTCAACTCGTACCCTGTCAGTCGTGCGCTAGTCAGGTGTTGGGTCTTTGTCTGGTTCAAGAGGGTGTCGACTGCATGGGGTACTAGCACTGTGAGGGAGTTGGAAAGTACGATTCCCTCGCTCTGACGGATAGAGACAGCAGCGGCAGCTACCGCTCGAAGGCAGGCAGGTAAGGCCCTGGCAACAGGATCAAGAGTGGCGGAGAAGTAGGCACAAGGGCGCTGCTTAGGACCAATTGATTGAGTTAGGACAGACAATGCACACCCCTCCCTTTCGTGGGTGAAGAGGGAGAAGGGTTTGGAGTAATCCGGGGTTCCGAGGACGGGTGCTGAGCAGAGTGCATCCCGTAATTCCTTAAAGGAGGCTTGACACTCAGTGGTCCAAGGAAGCGGGGAGGGGACATCTTTGGTCAGCAGGGCAAGTAATGGTTTCACAATGAGGCTGTAATTAGGCAACCACTGTCTGCAAAAAGAGGTTAGGCCAACCAAAGAGCGGACCTGCTTTTGTGTTTTTGGGATGGGGGTGTCTAGGATGGTTTGGATTCGGTCGGGTGTAAGTTTCCTCCCTTCTTTGGACAGAAGATGGCCTAGGTAAGTCACTTGTGGCTGGCAGAACTGTAACTTCTTTTTGGAGACTTTATGGCCATTTTCTGCAAGAAAGTGTAGGAGTTGGACAGTGGCTGTCGTGGCAAGTGGGGTGGTGTCGGCCGCCAAAAGGATATCGTCAACATATTGGATCAACACCACTCCATCTGGTAGCTGGAAGGCATCCAGCTGCCTTTTGAGGGCCTGGCTGTAAATGCTGGGACTTTCAGTGTACCCCTGCGGGGCTCTACAAAATCGGTACGAGCGGGATTTTAAAGTGAAGCCGAAGAGATAACGGCTGTCTGGATGGATGGGGATAGAGAAAAACGCATTCTTAAGGTCGATAACAGTGAAGATGGTGGCAGTGGACGGGATGAGGGTCAGAATGGTGGTGATATCGGAGACTACAGGATATTGGGGTACAACCACTTTGTTGATCTCTCGTAAGTCGATGATGAAGCGGTACGCTTTCTCATCTCCTTCACCTTGCTTCTTAATAATAGGTAGGATTGGGCTGTTGCAGACGTTGCTAACCACCTCTTCAACCACTCCTGCATCTACCAGAGACTGAATGATCGCTACCAGTGCCTTCTCACCCTCTGGCGATATCCGATATTGCGGGAGTTTCGGGAGCATAGCGTCCTGTCGTACAGTTATGTGAATAGGATCAATCATCATTCGCCCCACATCAGAGTCATTCTTGGCCCATAGGTACGGAGGTAGGGTGTCAAGCAAGGACATGTCAGCGTCAGTTATGGAGCACATGTGTCGTGGGGGACGGGATCTGGGCAGGTCTGGGTTGTCGTACAGGATGACTCGTATTCCATCTGGGGAACACCTAATGGTAGCTCGAAAATGTTTCAGTAAGTCAATGCCCATAATGGCGTCAGGGGAGTTGGAGGAAAGCAGGAATGTTGCGTCAGTGGTGTTGTTTTCTAGGTCAAAGGTAATAGGTACGGACAGGGGGTTAGTGGAGGGCGTTCCATCGAAACCTATCGACGTTATGTGTGAGCCAGACAAGGGTGCCCTTGGAATCAGTCGTTTTGATAACACACTACGTGTCGCCCCAGTGTCTACCAAGAATGGAGACTCTGTACCCAGGACCTTAGCGGTGACATAAGGACCTTGCTGGTCAACACAGAGCTCGACTGGATCCCTCCCTTGCCCCTGGCAGTCCTATGCAAAGTCGGGGGCATTTTCACCTTCGGACAGCTGATATTGGTTCTGTCGGGGACGGTCAAATGTGTCCAGTCTCCCTGATCTGTTATTGCTGGTGTCGTTGGTGCTCCCTCGTCCTTGTACTCTATTTCTCGGACCACCTGCCACATCCCTGGAGTCCCTATTTCTATTCACTTCTAGCAAAACCGGACACTGGGATTTCCAATGGCCGAACCCTTTGCAGAAGGCGCATTGGTCATTGCTAATGTCTCTACGTCCCGTGTGGGATGTTGGGGTGTGATCTTTAGGAGGTAGATCTCTGGGGGTGGTTGATTGGTAGTTCCCCCTTTGGTGTTCCCGTCCTATCGCTATACCCTGTATCTGGGCTATCATTACCCTTTCCTTTAAATCTTTCTTCTTTTTCTCGGATGCCCTATCATTCTCATTCTTTTGGTGTTCGTAATACTGAGCCATCTGAAGGATAGCTGCGGGTTTGGAGGCCCCCCAACTACTCTCACTCGTCTGCAGTTTTTGGGAGACTTCTTGTGTTAGGCCCTTTACATAATTTTGTACAAACAGGTGCTGTCCGGTTGCGGTGGTCATGTCTTGGCCACTGTAGTCGGAGAACACTGTCTCGAATCGGGAGAAGTATTCTGACACATCTTCCTGGGGTTTCTGTCGACAGGCCGTGACTATCGACCAGTCTACCTTTCTTTCCGGGACCAGCGTTTTTAACTTCTGAACTAGTTTGTCTGGGAGTTCCAGTATGTCCTTCACTGGTTTCCTTCCTGGCTCTCGCTGTCTATCTAGTTTACCGAGTTGGTCCCAGGTATGTCCAAACAGGTCCGTGTGGTCAGCCTTCCGGATTTGCTTCCACACGTCAGCTGGCAGGCATAACCCAAAGAACAAGTCAATGTCCGCTAAAGTCATTATGGTCGAACCCAAGGCTGTGCCTAATTCGGTATAAAATGCCGTCGGGTTCTTTCTTAAATCGGGCAGGGTTTGCTTAAAGGTTAGGATATCTTGTCGGTCCCATGGTTGGTAAACCCAATTGTACACAACCCTCCCTTTTGCATTTTCATTATTGATATCATCGCTCGTTCCCTGGCCCCGTGGCGGGATCCAGTAAGGGGCCGCTTCTCTGATAGGCATCATAGTATTGGCTACTTCTACCGAGGTTGTTTCAGGGACCGTAATCTTGGCTTCTGGTTTCTGTTCCGTGAGGTGGCGGAAGACCTCAAGCATTTGCATGAAGAGCTCCGTCGCCTCACGTTCAGTCCCATCTCCAACATCAATCTTCCTATACAGCGTTGTTAGTTTAGCGGGACCCTTACTTTGATACCTATCTTCATACGCGTTCAGGGTGTAGTAGCTGAACCGCAAGATGAAATGCCGTCTGTGGCTGTCGGCATGTGAATTATATACGCTCATTGTATAATCTTCGCTCTCCCTTCGTTCTACTAATGCCTTTGCTATTTTGTCGATCCCATCCCGTTCATCTTTGCTCAACCTGTTTAGTCTGGCTGGTGATTGTTTGCTAGCCTCGGGATCGTCTGATGAAGTTGTTAATGTGGCTGGTGCGGAGGCCGTGAGGGCCGGTGCACTAGCGCCAAGGTCGTTCTCGTTTACACTTAGGGCCCGCGGGTGTTGCTGGCAGGGGGCATACGGAGGGGGCATGTAGATGATTGGGGGACCTAGTAGTAACTCATCGTTCGCCCGCTGTTTGGAGGGTAATTCAGGGTAGAGCGTAGAGGGGGTCCTAACAGGACATTGGCCTGTTGACCCTGATTCTTGGTTTTGTGTAGCTTCCCTTCTTTCGTTTATTTCCTCTTCTAGTTGCTTTGCGGCCAGGTGGGCTGCCTTTCGTAATTCGTTCCCTATTTTTGCTTCTTCTCTTTTCTTTCGTTGTTCCGTTTCTTTGCGCCACATGCCGATACTGTCGAGCATAGTGGGCGTGGTCTTATTCTTCTGGAGCGCTATTTCTAATGTTTTTATTTTATTTTCATTAAAGGAACCTATCAGTGGCCACTGACTTTCAGGGTTCTTTTTCGTATATTTACGCCATAGTTTAGTGTAAGCTATAGCGACTAGTCCATACTTAGTGAACATGTCCTTATTAGGGGTGCCCTCCAGTGGAGCTGGATGGTTCATCTCTAATAAGCGGTCCGGGCTAAACAGGCTACCTACCAGTGGGGAGAAGATAGGCATGACGGATTACAACGGGGACAAAAGTCTGCACTACCTATCTTATCACGGCGGGCAAAGACTAGACAGAATATTTCTATTCTCCGTTGTTTGCCGGCGGTGAATACCTCAAACGAACCAATACCGAATAATCGGTCAATCAAAACAATTCAGTGGGGAGAATAAGTGGGCACGAAAAGTTATTGTTACCCACTCTTTCTCTACCTGCAAAGAGAGACCTTGTTCTTCCCTGTTTGCAGACAAAGAATCTCCAGACAATAATCCACGAACGACAGTTCGGGAAACAGTGGGGGAGGAAGATAGGCACGACGGATTACAACGGGGACAAAAGTCTGCGTTACCTATCCTTCACTGTTTGCAAAGAGAGAGCCTGTTGTTTTCTCCGTTTGCAGACAGCGAATCTCCAGAGGTTTTCAACAAAGCGTAATACTAGTATTATCCAAACAAAACAATCTTTTCTCAGTTCGTCGTGTTTACACGACCTTACCCGGACCGCATGGACGGTTTCCTGTCCTCTGGATCCAGCGCCCGATCGTCCTCTCTCCTTCGTGATGCCCGTGGCACTCCTGATGGTTCCCAGTCAGGACCGTAGATCACTCGAGAGAGGTCTGTTCAGAACTAGCGAAGGTCGGATGATCGGCTGTCAGACGAGGGTCTATCGGACACGAGCTCTTCCCGATCGTTGCAGTCGTTCACTCTGTCGTCGGGACCTCTCCCACTGGATCCACGTGTCGCTGATGGGCCCCACGCTTTGGGACGCCAATTGTGGAAAAAGGTAGGGCTAGGACCTTTCTCAAGATTTGCCCGGCGCTAACCGCCCTTGTACCATTCAAATTACCAAGCAATGAGGCAGGCGCCGGAGACCAGAAGGCAGGAAAACAGAAGTTTATTCCGACGGAGCAGAACACATCAGATCAGACAACAAGGTATCGTCTCGAGGTGCTCTAACAGCCTCTCGGAGGCCTGGCCTCTTATACACTGGTTTATGGCATGTGACCTTTCTTTATTACAATCAGAACATTGTGACATAGAGAAAAAGACATCCCCGCAATCCTCGTGTCAATCCCACCCCCATATATCCCCACAATAGAGGTCCTCAACCTGCTGATAAGAGGAGGGGGTCATCACGCAGCTGAGTGTTCCGTCGAGTCTTAGGGTGTGTGCGCCTGATCATATCACAGGGGGTGGGGAGGCCTGGATCAATAGAGGGTCCTTTGAAGGAGAGCGACCTCGTACAATAAGGGGCAGTAAATGATATCTGCCGGCTTAGGCGATGGCCTCAGACCTGTGTGGACAGCTGGACACGGGGGAAGGGGTCATCAAAGGAGTGGTATTCATGCCGCGTGGACAATCGAGCTGAGGGAAGGTTTATCAACAGAGGGGCATTCATGGGAGGAGAGGAGGTGTTGGTCAGGCGCTGGCGTGACTCCCAAGGACAGGGTCATGCAGAAGGGTCATGCTCATGAGGGGGAGGGAGGGGGAGCCAGGGTGCGCGGAGAATACTTGCTGGGTCAGAGGGGCGCGCTGGCGATTGATCGTGGACAGGGAGACCATGATATCTAAAATGGCTGCCGTGCACGTAGTACATAGGTGACAAGCTTGAGGAAATATAAATTTTTGGTCATGTTATGTTCCCTAGCGCGTACCCCACCGACTCCATGTACCAGCTTAAAGTGCATGTAACTTCCCTCCTGTGCCAGCTATGAAGACGCAAATACATTTGCGTCCAACGTTAACTTGTCCTCTTTCAGATCCACCATGAATGGATTAAATAGTCCGTTCCTAAGTATGCTATGCCAACGTCTTTCTGTAGTGTACTTTACATGTTTCTCCTGCTCTGGCAAAGTAGGCCCTGAATTTCTGCCATCGAGCCTCTTTTCTGGCTTCTCACTATGACAGCCTCTGCCCAGGCTGCCTCTGTACCCGTGAACTCTGACTTACTTCCTGCGCGGCCCCTCGCGCTCAGCTCAGCCTGCTTTCTGCCAAAACTGACTATAACCTTCGAGTTATCTGTTCCGCTCCTCGAAAATGCATTCCTGCCTACCAGCTTCAGTAAACATCCTCCCCAGCTGCAGAGCCAAAGGGCCGACCCGTCCCAGTGTAAGTAATTCATAGCCTCTGTTACCATGCTTCCATGGAAGGCCCCGTGCCCCCACGCTTCTCATGCAGACACTTAGGCGCTTATACACGCATCCACAGTTAGCATAGAATAGCTTCTGCTCTAGAGACCTTTCCGCCCAGATAATATGGTTCCTAAACATCAGATATCAGATATGATAGAAGTACAAGTTGATCTGACATGCCAGACTTCTGTCTCTTTCCGTCAGTGTAAATGTCAAGTCCCCTGCACCCCTCCAATCACACGTCATGCAGCTGCGCGCGCATCCAAGCTTCCGATTTCTGCTGACATTGCCACATTTCTGCTTGGTGCCACCCACCTGCGTCACCTATCAGTGACGTTTCTAGCACACACCTCCAGTTCACGCCTCTTGATTACGTACTAGTACCACGTGTATACTGTTATCTTGTCTTCTCTCAACTGTTACGCCTCCTGCACTGTTGCTTATGATATGAATTGAGTATATAAGCTATGTATTGTCAATAAAATGTAGCGCGCTCTCTCTATCCCTTCTGACACCCCTGTGGTGGTCAGAATCCGATATCCTGGTCATGACCATTCCTTTTTGAGGAATAAAACCCTTAGAAACTCTAACACCACGGACTCTGGTTTTTTTCTTTCCGATCTGAGTTATTATTGATTAAGTACTTACCTGCATAGAAATTAAGAGAGTAAATTAATTATTTACGTCATTTGGCGCCCGAATAGGGACCCCTCCCCCACCTCACGCGCCGGTTGGCGCATTGCAAGCTCTGTCCCCTGCCATCAGTTAGATGGAACCTACGCGTACCGGCAGGATTTCCTGCATCTCCCTCTGACCCACGGAGGTGACGAAGACTGCGATCAGTGCCCAGACGAGGCGGTGAGGAGTGCGGAGGATCCCGACCAGAGCCTAGCCGAAAGAAGCAAGGTCCGAGGTGTCAAGAGGCCCACCAGTTTTCCGAAGTTTTCCGAAGTTTCCCGAAGTCGAGCCGAGTCGAGTCGAGTCCAGTCCAGTCGAGTTTTCCGAGTTTTCCGAGGCCTTCTGTTTCCGTGCTTCCCGGTGAGTACCATTGCTGGGACGTATCTAGACGGGTTTGGGTACACAAGTCCGGTCTGCACTGTTTTTAGGCAGTGTATCTGTACTGTTTAGCAGTATATCTAGTATTCTGAATTTCTGCACTGTTACACCAGTGTATCTGTACTGTTGAGCAGTACATCCAGTATAGGGGGTAGTCATCTATGTCTCAAATGTTTTCTTATGTGATTAATGTCGTGGTATGAATGTGACCGTTTAATGTGCATTATTGTGTCTCTCGTATAAACTAGCTGTAACCAGTACTAAGTAGTAAGGATTGAGTATTCAGTAATAAGTAAACAAGATGCCGTTTTTCAACAAGTTAAAACAGATAGGAACTAGGAAAGGGATACTGGAGGAAGAAATTCCTATCCCCCCTAGGGACACTCCAGTTAACTTTATGTATCATAAACATGGCATAGATGCCATATTGTATCTAGACTTATGGGCCGATTATACTAAACACCTAGACGAAAGACACAGATGGCCTGTTACCGGAACATGGGATGCCGAGTGCATCATGAAGGTAGAAGAAGTATTATGGAAAAAGAAAGCTAGACAATCCCAGAAAGACGCCATAGAATTTTGGCGTAAGGAATCACATAAGCGTGCTGAGAAAGCACTCCGTAGAGAAGACAGACTTAAAGGATCAGAAAAAGCCCAAGAAAACGAGTTGGTTACTGAAGGGATCCGAGTAAAAACAGAACAAATAGACCGTGCCCGAAACAATCTCGTAAATGGTATGTATCTCGCGGCCGAGGGCACACCTGAGGCCCTATCAGAAATACCGAAAAACTTACCACCACCATTAGTTCCAACTAAAGTAATGCATAAGACTACTAAAGACATATTCCTAAATTCTTATCTAGAGGATGTAGCACCGGCTTACACCAATCTGCCTGTTCGTGCCTTGCCTAATGACGGGGACGGGGGTAGCACCCCGCCCCCGGATCATGTCCCGCCAGTACCGCGACAGACCTCCCCCGCTCCGCCAGCTCCGCCACTTCCCGTACCCAAAACTGACCTACCGAAACCACATCTACCTGATCCTACCAAACGACAAATTCAAGTTCAGATCCAGACTTCGCAGGGAGATAATGCCCAAGCGTCCGCCTCAGGAGGTGCGACCGCGGGTCTTCGGACCCCGCCATTAACACACAGATTCAATCTCAGGGATATGCAGAGTCCTCTCACGTTCAGGTCACCCCGCCTTGACGCATTAAAGGAAAACATCTCAGTCTGCAGATATGATCCAGTACCCGGAAAAAACGATCTAATGATATTGGCATCACTACGGTTAAGATCTGCTACTGATATCTTGCTATGCTATGTAGGAATGAAGGACCGTCTAGATAGAATATATGAGTTTGTTCAGACAGGGAAAGACCCTGACAGTATCAAGGATGCCATGGAGAAACAGAAAGTTGACATTCAAGCACAAATACTACGATTTTTCATAAATTGTCTAATAAGAGAACGAGACAGGCCTGGAACAGATCAAAGTGAATTAGATGCCCTGAACAAGTGGGGTCAAAATATAGCCGAAGGAAAACATGACAAGGGGGCTTGCATAGCCAGTATGTACAAGAAAATTAGAAAAGCAGTGATAACGGTACACCAGAAAGGGAATGACAAAGCTTCCTCCGAGGAGGAAGAAGAGCTTGAAGAACCAGAAAGGACTCCAGATACTATAGCGTATGTAGGTAAGGGAACTTACCTTAGGAAAGGCATCCGTCCAGAAAGCAAGAGAGTTTTTCTCTCTGCTTTAACAAACCCGAATTCTTCTGAACACCAGTTCCAGGAGACTGATAAAAGACTACGAGAAAGAATGGGGTACCATGTACTCAATTCGATGGATGAACAAGAACTAGCCCGGTCAGCCATCTTATGGGCCGAAAATCCGGACATATATAATGATGATACCTTAGCACAGACGTTTCTAAACCTTTCCCCAGACGAACAGAAACTAGCAGGTGTATACATGATTCAGCACCTACTTACGAAATACCGAAATAAACATTCTGATCCAGGTCCCTTACACGAAACATTAGAAGCACTACTCATGGATAGATGGAGAGGTTTCAGTACCAAGTTAATACAAATAATTCTAGAACAACGACATAAATATAACACCTTCATAAGTTCTGAATATGTTCCCGCCCCGCCTCCAGAAAGGAAAATGTACCACATGCAATGCGGTAGTGGCATTGAAAGCCAGAACCCCTTACGAGAAGTACACCCAGTTATGGGTGCGGATCACGCCCTGAAACGTGTATATGTGCACACGCCACTGACTAAGTTAGAACTGTTAGAAATGAAGAAACTAGTTCCGTGTCATGATAAAGACCCTGCAGGTTTTCACAGAGAGCTTAAAGACATGTTGTTAATGGGGGATTACACGTATGATGATATTATGAAAATGTTAAAAGTACTGTTGCCCACGGGCATTTACGAGAAATTAAAGGAAAAAGAATGGGAGGTGGGGGACACAAAGATTGCATGGGCAGAAATAGAAGACGAAGAAAGCAAACGGGTCCCAGGGGTAGGCCTTGGGGACAAGACTAAAGCATTACCCGGATTAATAGTACGGGTTTTGCCAAGATTATTGACAACTAGAAAGGAAGATTGGGACGCCATCTCGTCCTGTAAACAGAAACATGATGAAGATACTAGTGACTTCTATTCAAGATTCGAGAAATGTTTCATTATAAATAGTGGCCTACAACCGAGCAGCGAGTCATATCCACACCTTTTTGTATCAAAACTAGTCGAGAACTCACTACCATTAGTTAAAAATAGAGTGTACAAAGTTGAAAGTACTTGGCAGGCAAATACGCCATCCCAGATGTTACAAATGTTACAATATCGTCAGAACAGAATTAGAGAAGAACAAGATCAGGAACAGAAACGTATGAAAGACACCAAGATGAAAATGTTAGTAGCTCAGACGGTCCCAGCCGACGGCCAGAGAAAAGGTGGGACCCAGACAAGTCACACTACAGCTCCCGTTAAAGGGACATGTAATTACTGTAAACAGCCAGGTCATTACGTACATGAATGCCCAGTCCTGAAACATAACATAGCAACAGGTAAAACTAAAGAAAGACCGCATCCGCCTAGACAAGACCAGGTCCTGCAACAGACCTCACAGAATACACAGCCTATGCATGCTCCATCTCATACAGCACAGACAGTAGCAGGACCACAGCCCATTGCCGCGACTCAGCAAGTTTCGCAACAGATGTACCAGTATGCCCAATCTGCATATCCAGATTACCCCCGATATACATGAAACAGCCTAGAGAGGGAAGGTGGTTTGCCTCTTTTTTTTTTTTTCTTTTTTTGTCCTCATATATGCCACCAGAATATATATGCTCTAGATGGGTCTCGCTGTTGCCTCTTATACTGTTGTTTTTCTTTCTGGTCCACCATGGAAAACAGTATCATAGCAAACAGGGGTTCCCAGAGGTAGGCTGTTTTCCTTATCCTACTCCTCCAGACCTATTTTAGGCACCCTAGGCCTGGTGGAGGACAGGACCGACACAACCTCTGGCATAATCACAGGACTGCTCACCTATTTATCCAGACCATCAGTTTAGACCAGACATTCTCCAAACTCTCGCTGCGGCCAGCCTGATCCATTTTACACACTTCCATTAGGTACTTCAAACATACTGCAAATCTAGGGGGAGCCGCTGACTTCCACTCCATACAGATTTGTCTCCTTGCAATAATTATTGTGTAAAAAATGAATTGAGTATCCAGATCCTTGATGTTATATTCTTTCAGAAAGCCAAAAAAGACTAATCTGCGAGAACATGCAATAGTTGTTGAAAGTACATCTCCCAAGAAATCCATTATCGCTTTCCAGAAGTTTTGAATGGCTGGACATTCTAGAAAGATGTGGATATCATCAGCTGCGTTCTGGTTACAACGGGGGCAATAATAGTTGTTTTGTGTTATCCTGTGTAGTTTGGCCGGAGTCCAATAGACTCTGTGAGCCGTAAACAGGTGATTACGCCTTAAATTAGCGGGTTTAATTAGCCTCTGTGAAAGGGAAAAAGAGTCTAACCATGCCTTACAGACTTCTTCAGGGGGCTCTGCTATACAGTTTCCCCATAACTTTACTATCTCCGGGTACAGTTCACTCTCCTCTTCTTTGACCATTGAATTGTACCAAAAAGATAACTCTTTTACCCATTTCCCCCTTCTGCCAATTGCCTCAAGAATATCTGTATCTTCCTCCCTTTGCATACTTTGACTGGACCACCAAGCGGACAGCTGGTAATATTTAAACCTAGTCAACTGTCCCTCCGTAAGCTGTGCCAGCGTGTTCCAACTCATTAGGCCCGAGTCTGCCCAGAGGTCTCCCCATTTTTTGAAGCCAGCTGTTTTCAGGGGTTGTGATAGTTGATCCTGGAGGCATTGAGGTGTGCCAGGAGAATCCCAAATCGGGGAGTGTGTGTGATAATAGGAAATATTAAATGTCTTCCTCATGAAACCCCAATTTTTTAATGCAGTCTGTAGGATTTTAAGGCGGATTTTTTAAAAAAATTTCTGGTCTCCAAACTTGAAAGTAAAGTAATCATGGTCATAGGGTAAATCAGTTAACAAAGCTTGAAACAGGCGGCCCTGTGATGATGCGTCCAGCTTGTTTGCAAGAAGCCTAAAATTTTTAAAATGGAATGCATGACAGTATGAGAGAATGTCAGGGAGGGCTAGCCCTCCTATTTTTAAACCCCTCCTCAATTTCTTCCATGCAATTCTTGTTGACTTGCAGGCCCATATAAAGGATCCAATTTTGCCCTGTAAAATGTTGATGTCTTTCAGTGAAAATGATAGGGGGATGCAGTTAAATAAAAAGGTCAATTTAGGAAGAATTGTCATTTTGATAAGGTTGACCCGACCGTAGATGTTTAAAGGCAAGTTCCCCCATCTTGTTAAAGTTTTATTAATATCTTTAACCACCTTTTGCCAACTGAGAGAAGTGGTATCATTTAAAGATTGAGTTAAGTGGATTCCCAGGTACCTCATACTCTGTTTTGCACCAGCTATATGTGTGTTGTTATTCCACCCCATGATCTCTGTTTTATCTTTATTAATCTGGTACCCGGACAGTTTCCCAAATTCCTCAGATAAAAAAAATAACCTTGGAATTGCTTCCGAGTGATCAGAGGTATATAAAAGAAGATCATCAGCGTACAACGCCACCTTCAAAAGCAAATTTTCAAGCTGGAATGGTTGAATAATATTGTCCTCTCTAATCCCGCAAACAAAAGGCTCCATATAAACATCGAACAGAAGGGGGGACAGAGGGCAACCCTGCCTAGTGCCTCGTGATATGTCAAACCACTCAGATAAAATTCCGTTAACTAAAACCTTAGCCTTTGGGCAGTGATATAAGGATCTGACCGCCTCTATGAAAATTTTGGGGAGCCCGAAGGCCGCCATTGTGGCCCAAAGATATTTCCAATTGACCTGGTCGAAGGCCTTAGCCGCATCTATGGCCACCAGCGCCAGTGGGAGATTTTTAGCATTGTGGTTTGCCTCTTATCGAAATTCCTGTAGATCAAGAAGGTCCTTATGTACACAGTCACGTATTAGGAAAAGACAGAAAGTTTTTAATTGACACAGGGGCAAGCCGCACCACAATCAGTCATAATGAAGTCCCAGGGGCACCCCTCTCAGGCTCACAGAATGTTTCCCTTGGTTTTTCAGGACAGCCTATTGTAAATGAAGTATCGGAACCAGTACCCTTGGCTGTGGGTCCATTATCACGAGTTACCGATTTATTACTTACGAACTCATGCCCAGAAAACTTGTTAGGAATTAAAACTCAGAAGGCTCTAGGAGCTATAATATGCTGTTCCCCGGAGGGAGTTAGACTCTTTCTACGGGATTTCAAGGGTCATTATGTTTTACGAGAATTTGATGTCAGATTGAAAAATGTACCAGATCACCTATGGGCAAAAGGCCCAGCTGACGTAGGTTGTATGCATATCACTCCATACCGTGTTTCACTCAAGCCAGGAGTTGTTCTACCCAGAATCAGACAATACAAGTTACCACCCGATGCTGTAGTAGCTTTACTGAAAATAATTGAAGAGCTTATTGCCCAGGGAGTGGTCGTAGAGACCGACTCCAATATCTGTAATTCACCTATCATCCCAATTCTTAAACGTACTGACCCCAATGCACCGCCAGTATATCGGCTGGTGATTGATCTTCGAGAATTGAACAAATGCATTGTACCACAGTACCCTGTGGTCCCCGATATCTCTTCCCTATTGACTGCTATTGATTCAGAAGCAACGTTTTTTACTGTAATTGATCTCAAGAACGCTTTCTTCAGTGTACCTATTGATCCGGAGAGCCAATATCTCTTCGGATTCAGTTTAAATGGACGAAGTTTCAAATTTTCCCGCGCACCTCAAGGATTCACAGAAAGCCCCAGCATCTATAGTCAAGCACTGAAAAGACAACTAGATTGTATTCAAATGCCAGTTAACACCACTTTACTGCAATACGTCGATGATCTACTGATCACCGCACGAAGTGAGCCCGAATGTGAACAAGCATCATTGACAGTTTTACATTTTCTGGCAGACAAGGGACACAAGGTGTCTCCTTCGAAGCTGCAATTCTGTGTTCAGCAAGTTGTATACTTGGGTCACTTGCTGTCCAAAGTGGGGAGACAGCTCACTCCCGATCGCATTCAGTTAATTGTAAATATGCCACGACCCCAGACACAGAAGGAAGTGCGGGCCTTCATAGGCCTCACCTCGTACTGCAGACAATGGATTCCTCAATATGCATTTCTAGCTAAACCACTCATCCAGTTAACGACGCAGGAGGCAGCAACTTCGACTGCCCTCCCTTGGACTCAGGAACATACACAAGCCTTTGAGGAATTAAAGAAAGCATTATGCCAAGCACCAGTTTTAGCGACACCATGTTACAGCAAACCGTTTACACTTTTTGTTACAGAACGTGATGGTACAGCATTGTCTGTCCTCACTCAAGATCAAGCAGGTTCACATAAGCCTTGCGCTTATTTTTCAAGTACATTGGATTCAGTAGCCCAGGCACTCCCTGCATGCTTAAAGTCAGTAGCAGCAACAGCATTAGCAATCAGACAGAGCGACTCAATTGTTTTAGGCCATCAGTTAACAGTACAAGTTCCACACTCTGTAGAGGTTCTTTTAAACAGAACTCAGACTCAACACTTGACTATAGCACGACTGACAGGTTACGAATTGACACTATTACAGCCACACATAGAAATCAGACGCTGCAGCATCTTGAACCCAGCAACACTGTTACCTACAATTATGACAGATCCAGCTCCGCATGATTGCATAGAGATCATTAATGCAGTAACAAAGCCCCGACGAGACTTAACAGACGTTCCATTGACAAATCCTGACCTGACACTTTATGTGGATGGTTCATGTATGAGAACAAGTACAGGAGAATTAGTGGCCGCGTATGCCGTGACCACTGAAACTGAAGTCAAAGAAACACATCGTATTGATACACTGTCTGCTCAAGCGGCAGAGCTCATCGCTCTGACCCGAGCCTGTATTCTAGCCAAGAACAGAAATGTCAACATATACACTGATTCCCGTTATGCGTTCGGAGTTGTACACGACTTCGGCATGCTATGGCAAGAACGAGGTTTTCTGACCTCTCACGGTGCCAAGATCCAACATGGTCCCCTCATTCAAGCACTGTTAGAAGCAATACATCTGCCTTCAGGCATATCTGTCATGAAGTGTAAAGCACATACTAAAGTCACAGATTCTGTTTCCCAGGGTAACGACCTGGCAGACCAGACAGCAAAACGTACAGCATTGACCCACACTCAGACAACTGATACGACAAAGACAATAGGACCGACAAATTGTATGACAGTCAGGGATCCCGCACTAGATGTTATTGATATTCAGACACACGCTACCTCAGAAGAAATAAAGAAATGGATTGAACTAGGAGGGATCCAGACAGATCAAGGTTGGATGACGAAGGGAAAATCTACATGGTTTCTCCCTGACTCTATGGTTCAAGTCATGATTAATACAGCACATAGCCCAGCACACCTAGGAGAGAAAGCGATGTTAGACAGTTTACAAAATCTTTGGAACAATAAACACTTACGAGCAGCAGCGAAACAGAAAGTGCGTACTTGCATGATCTGTTGTCAGTTCAATCCAGGTAAAAGCGTCCCTGTAGAGCAAGGTGGATTTCATCCTCCCGATCACCCTTTTGAAGTCCTCCAGATGGATTATATCCAGATGGACCGTTGTCGAGGATTTAAATATGTTCTCGTAGTTGTCTGTGCTCTGTCCCGCTGGACCGAAGCATACCCAGTCCCAGATTACACTGCTCCGACCACTGCCAAGCAGCTGGTTCGTGAATTCTTCCCACGATACGGCTTGCCTCGTGTCGTGTACTCAGATAACGGTCAGCCATTCTCATCTGCATTAATGAAAGAAGTTTCTTTATTACTGGGATACCAGTGGAAATTCCATTGTGTCCGACATCCCGAAGCCGCAGGCCTTGTAGAGAGGCATAACCAGACACTAAAGATCCGCCTTGCCAAAATATGTCAGGAAAAAGGGGTCGACTGGATAGTCGCCCTGCCAGTGGCACTATTCTACATGAGAATGGTTGCCCATTCGAGATCAGGGCTATCCCCGTACGAGGTGGTCTTTGGCAGGCCACCGAATATGTGGGGGACGCCCATTCCGAAAAAGATTACTGATGTTGATTGTAACATGTTGACAGATTACCTTGCCTCCATGATGTCTGCACTCCAATCATGTCGTTCACAGGTTGCCGCAGCCTTCCCTGACAACACTGATGTAAAGCCACATGATGTCCGTCCTGGCGACCTCGTCCTAGTGCGCAACTTTGATAGAAAGAGTCCGTTGGAGCCCCGCTGGAAATCACCGAAGACCGTCCTTCTCACCACGAGGACCGCCGTGAAGATCGAAGGGAGAAAGGGGTGGGTTCACACGAGTCATGTGAAAAAATTCTTTGGACTGAAACCTGATCGAGACTCGTCCACCCCCACCAAAGACTGTGTTGAGCCAAAAGACTTTACAGAATCTGAACGAGAAAAAACTCCCCAAGAGGAGTATCGCATGAAACTCCGATCTAGCAAGTCAGACAGTTTAATTGTTTAAGTCCTCCCCTAGGTGAATCGGTTAAATAGTTTCTGACATGTATCCCCTAGATCGAGATAGAGAGAGAGAATATAAGAAACGTACATATTGTAAATCACTTCGTAGTCACTGTATAGTGACACTCTTAATCATGTTTATTCTGAGTATTTTAATTATTGTTGCTAGCATCCTTTTACCTATATACTACCCTATTTTCAAGCGTGAACAATCTGTCTACAATGTCTCTGCTGAACACACTTTTAGCAAGTTACCTCCACATGAACTCTCCTATAGACTTGCGCTGCGCAACAATACATTCATTAGTATGCTACATCATTCCCACCAAACTAATAATGCTACAGACTGCTGGATATGTGGCCGACTCCCTCCGTACCAGAATTACAAGGGAGCTCTGCCCCTCTTTCCGTACCCGTTCACTCATAATGGCTCCTGCGGCGCATGGTTTAAAATAATTAATTCCTTAGATCCTGATATTGCTGTTTTCGACGGGGGCTGGGTTTGGGGAAACCTGAACTTGGTCCTGCTCGACGTTTGTTACCCAGATACGGAGGGACTCCCCACTAGAGTAGGAACTGATCTAGAAAATGAAGTGTATGGATTAGGTAACTATACAATTAGCCTTATGATTCTTACTGTTGAATCCGAAAACGCACCTGTTATACCCACTATGTCAGTATTGCCAGTTACTGGCGAATTATGTATCAGGAAGAAAGGTTCAGTACACTTAGGTCATAGTAAATGCACTACTGTGGTCGAATTCAGCGATCATGGAAAATCGTCCTTTAAAGCTATTAGTCATTCTTACTTTGTTTGTGGTCATACCGCATACATACGTCTACCTCCAGATTGGGATGGTACCTGTTACATTGCATTCCTTCTGCCCCCTGTTTTCCTAGCTCCCCCTGATTACCATAGAAATACCAATCTAGTAAAGAATAGACCCAGAAGAGATATCCCACTTGTCGACTACACAGAAACGGCATGGGAACAGTACACCGATTTTAATAAAGGATTCTTTTTCTTTTTAGGACCTGTTCAGAATAGTAAATTAATACGTAGATTAACTAGAACACTTGAAGCAGTAGTAAATGAAACTGCCTCCGCCTTAGGTAACTTAACAGAAGAACAGTCCGCCATGCGGGTTGTTGTCCTTCAGAACCGTCTTGTTATTGACGTCATCTTGGCAGATAGAGGCGGAGCTTGTAAGGTCATCGGGTCAAGTTGCTGTGTTTTCATACCACAAAACGCACCATCTGTATATCAAGCTATTACACGTCTCCATAACATTGCAAATCAGATACATCAGAATCCAGGCACCTGGACTTGGTCCGGTTGGTTCTGGACAACGTTAACAGCTTGGGGATGGAAGATCCTATCCTTCCTAGGCATTGGCCTAGTCCTAGTATTCAGTTGCTGCCTGTGCCTGCAGTGTGGGCCAGCGATTTGTGGACTGTGTGCCACCTCTTGTATTGAACATTCCAGTTTTCTCTCAAAACGTAAACGAAAGAAAGAAGAACAAATGATGTTACAAGAACAAACTGATCGATTCATGAGGATCGAGATTTCATGAAGGGTCCGTAGGGAACAAGGAGGGAATGAGGAAATATAAATTTTTGGTCATGTTATGTTCCCTAGCGCGTACCCCACCGACTCCATGTACCAGCTTAAAGTGCATGTAACTTCCCTCCTGTGCCAGCTATGAAGACGCAAATACATTTGCGTCCAACGTTAACTTGTCCTCTTTCAGATCCACCATGAATGGATTAAATAGTCCGTTCCTAAGTATGCTATGCCAACGTCTTTCTGTAGTGTACTTTACATGTTTCTCCTGCTCTGGCAAAGTAGGCCCTGAATTTCTGCCATCGAGCCTCTTTTCTGGCTTCTCACTATGAAAGCCTCTGCCCAGGCTGCCTCTGTACCCGTGAACTCTGACTTACTTCCTGCGCGGCCCCTCGCGCTCAGCTCAGCCTGCTTTCTGCCAAAACTGACTATAACCTTCGAGTTATCTGTTCCGCTCCTCGAAAATGCATTCCTGCCTACCAGCTTCAGTAAACATCCTCCCCAGCTGCAGAGCCAAAGGGCCGACCCGTCCCAGTGTAAGTAATTCATAGCCTCTGTTACCATGCTTCCATGGAAGGCCCCGTGCCCCCACGCTTCTCATGCAGACACTTAGGCGCTTATACACGCATCCACAGTTAGCATAGAATAGCTTCTGCTCTAGAGACCTTTCCGCCCAGATAATATGGTTCCTAAACATCAGATATCAGATATGATAGAAGTACAAGTTGATCTGACATGCCAGACTTCTGTCTCTTTCCGTCAGTGTAAATGTCAAGTCCCCTGCACCCCTCCAATCACACGTCATGCAGCTGCGCGCGCATCCAAGCTTCCGATTTCTGCTGACATTGCCACATTTCTGCTTGGTGCCACCCACCTGCGTCACCTATCAGTGACGTTTCTAGCACACACCTCCAGTTCACGCCTCTTGATTACGTACTAGTACCACGTGTATACTGTTATCTTGTCTTCTCTCAACTGTTACGCCTCCTGCACTGTTGCTTATGATATGAATTGAGTATATAAGCTATGTATTGTCAATAAAATGTAGCGCGCTCTCTCTATCCCTTCTGACACCCCTGTGGTGGTCAGAATCCGATATCCTGGTCATGACCATTCCTTTTTGAGGAATAAAACCCTTAGAAACTCTAACACCACGGACTCTGGTTTTTTTCTTTCCGATCTGAGTTATTATTGATTAAGTACTTACCTGCATAGAAATTAAGAGAGTAAATTAATTATTTACGTCAAGCTGGCGCAGATGATGTTCAGATCGCAAACTAAAATTCCACACAGGAGGCCCACGGGATGCGTGTGTAGTGTCTAAACACACACGCGGGTTACCGTAGAGAATGAATGGGAAAGTAAAAGATGGAAACTAGGTCTTTTAGGGCACTTCTGACTGGACTCGATGAAAGTTACTTGAAACCTAGACAGTTGGATAGTCAATACCCACAGGAGCACTGGAGTACTCGCGTTACCTCACCCACAGGAAGCGGGTGCATAGGTGTCAAAGTGTGTCGGGTTTCGTCGCTGAATCCTATGGAGCCTGGAAGAAAGATGCTGCAGGCGACCAGGAGAGAAGTGTCCGGGTGGATCCAAGGGTGGATCGAAGATGAAGAGGATCTGAAAGCAGAGGGGACAGAGTCTGGGTCACTAGCCAGTGACCAGGAAGGAACCAGGAAGGAACCAGGCGATGTCGTGAAGCAATCAGGTGATGTCATGAAGCTTGTCTCTGCAGCCACGTAGACCAGGAGGCGTCGACGACAACCAGGAGTCAGGCACGGACTGTTCCACAAAGGCTCTCGCTGTCGGCGGTGTTGGCTTCCGGATTGGAGTCAACTAGCCTTGGCAAAAGGCAACCCACGCAGGAATCGAAGTTGGCTTCTTAATCAGACCAGCAAGGTCTGATGGGCTGCTTCTTTCCAGGGAAGCAGAGGCCAGTCTGGAGCAACCAGGCCAGCGGTGTAAATTCAAAGGTTCGTCACCAAGATGGCCATTAGCAAACGGGCAAGTGACCGGGCAGACGCGTCGAGCAGGAAAATGCAGAAGGGCCCCACGCAGAACTCGTGGAGTGTGCGGAGCTGATCTTCGGTGCAGATGATGCTCGGGGCTGGGGCTTCTCAATCCCCAATGCACAGCTTCGAGGGTGCCTCGGGTGCTGCACAATTAGCAAGTCGCAGACTTTTCAAGATGGCCGGTCCCACGTCTTTCCTCGCCTCCACAGGTCTCAGCTCTGCTGGGACTGTGGATCGGGCTGTTGGAAGTCTGGAAGTCCGGTTCTTGTCAGGCTCGGTGCTCTGGCTCCGGCGGGAGCGTCGACAAAGCAAGCTGTTGATCGCTGGATGGTGCCTGCTTGTGCAGAGTGGTCACTCCTTGACCACAAGGGAGATTCTTCAGTTGTCTTCTTGCAAAGATGATCGTCGAAGGTCCAGAGTTTCGTTTCAGAGTTTCAGTCAGGATAAATCTAAAGTCTTGGGACTCAGCTCCTACCTATATACCAAATCTAGGAGCTGGATTACCTGCTAGGTCCCTCCTATGGGTGGGACCAGGGAAGGGGGTGGTTACACCCCTTTCCCTTTGTCCAGATTTGCGCCAGAGCTGGGGCTGGAGTGCCTCCGCACCGGTTTTACGTGGACTATGCATGGGACACCTTGTGTGCCCCAGGCAGTGTCTCATTTCTTAGAGCCCTCCCTGCCCCAATACACAAGAGCCTGTCTGGGCTGGTGCTAGCACCTCCCAAGACAGGAAACCTATTGTCCAAGCCTCCCTCGCGGGAAGGACTCCCAGCAGCAGGAGGTCAGACTTGTGTCTGTGGCAGCAGCATCCATTTTGTGATGCTGAGGCTCTGGTTAACTTTAACCAGGAATAGTGGGAACAGCATGTCTTCTCCGTCAAGAAGGGTGGAATGCTAACCCTGTCGCCAGAACTGGCGAGGGGGTAGTATTCCAAAACGTATGACACCTTACTCGACATGTTTTGATAAAGCCAAACCAGAGTTAGCATTTAACCGTGAGGTTCATAATGCACTTAAGAGTATATGGCATGGCAATATCCTAGAACAGCTTAAAGGACATGGTTCCGAAAGCTGCAGACAGGCTCAGCTCATGCTAGAGCACCATCTCACATAAAACCAAGCACTCTGCCTCCAGGATTGTGAAGGCCTGCCATAGTAGTGACTTATAGGTATATATGTGTCTAGATATACGGTTAGATATAGGAATACTATATCTAAGCAAGAGGTGATTACACGACCTTGCCCCAGCTGAGTGATCAGCCAGTTGGGTCAATGTGAGTGGCCAGCCAGGGGTGACATAATACAGGCTGCAGCCCCTGGAAGGCCTTGGATGCACCTATGCCCTGGGTACCTATAGTACACTGTACAGGGGCTCATAAGGTGACACAGTATCCAATTGGTAATGCACCTAAAGTACATTGTGGTGAATTTAGAGAGAGAGCAGCTGTGTTGTGGGTCTGATTAGCAGGCCCACAGCCACATTAAGTCGAAAGCCAGTGAAGCAAAAAGCAAAAAGTGGGGTGACCATAGGAAAGCAGACCCTACTCTCCTACAATTTTTTGCTAATTTTATCTGTATTTATCCATATTTATTATAGGGTTTGTGAAAAAATGAAGCTGAAATTAGTATATTTACGCATTTCTTTAACCGTTATATATGCACTCATGCTTGAATGCCTACAAGGTTTCAATGCTGTAAACATCCGCAGAAGATAATTCAATGCACTTATAGGAAGATATGCAAATTTAAGTATCAACATTGAGCATATCCACTGCTGTTGAAGCCTCTTTACTAAAATTCTTTTTTTTAACTCCCTTACCTATCAATCCACACAGCGATTGGCCTGGCAGTCATGGCATACAGTATTTAGAATTACTCAAAAAACAACCCAAATTCTGTTTTTCTCCACATTTAAAAATAAATACAGACAAGAAAATAAATGTGTTCTGTCTGTTTTTATCTGTAAAAATCGGTAAAAACAGAAAACAGGGAGCCTTACTTGTAATATAGTGACACGGGTGCAGTGTTTAATTTGTAAAAGAATAAGTGCCAGGGCCATAGTCAGTAGGAAACTGTAGCTTGCACCATCGATTGCCTCTGCAATTCAGACTATTTCAGGCTCCATAAGCTATAAGAAAGGCTTGGGTGGCAGGTATCAGTCATTGTTAATCAATATTGAATTAATAAACAGCTGTTGTTTTGCTCATACCTGAATTAGACAGACAGCACCACCATGTGGCAGACTGTCATAAGGCAGACTGTCATAAGTGCTGGTGCTGACAATTAAGTGCCAGTGCACAGAACGGGAAACCACCCACTCAAAATATGCACTGCACAGGTGCCTGGGAATGGTCAGCCAGCGTATGGTCACAGCTTCCTGTTGCCCCCACCAGAGTAAGAACATCTCAATATTGGTGTGGTTGTTTGACCTGCCAGATGCACAGGGTTTGGCAGACATCACCACTTACCTTGCTCTCAGTTAGTGTTATTCGCAGGCTTGGAAGCGCCAGTGTCTGGATATTGGCCTCACCAAACTTTAAATGCAAGGCCTCTGTATTTTTCTCTTTCCTCCCTTACATTCTCTTACTTTTCCATCCTCCTGCCTGCTCCACTGCAAGGTCAGCTAAGCACGCAAAGGGAGGAATAAAGTATGGCATGCCGTCAACCACAGTGGGTCTCGTGCTGTCCATGCCACTGGAGTCACCCCTCCTGGCTGATCATGGGTAAATCCCCAAAACCGGTCCCAGGATGCTTGTTTCCAGTTCAGATAGGACCTGGCCTGGCAGTTTGGCGGGCCTGTTCCCATCAGGAGCAGGGTCAAGACTTATTTGCAGGTGGCTGGGTTTAAACTGGAATGGCATGGGGAGCAAAAAAATTATTGATTTAGGCCAAGATCTCTGCGGGGTGTAAATGTTTGACACTGTACAACATTCTGTCCATCAACTGTTCTTTTTGCATTAGTCAACCACAGTGTCTGTAAGATCTTGCTCTACTCTTGTTCCTCTGCGTGCTGAAAGAGGGAGAGACAAGACTGGCTACTCCTCACCATCGGCAGGTCATCGGCTCACCCCAACTTGGGCATCTTTGAAGCCGATCTGGGCCAATAAGTCAAGGCTGCTGCCGTGATCGGGGACTCACAGCAGTGGAATGAAACATGGGCTTGGCTTGCATGTTACTATCCTCAAAGAAGTCGGTGTAGGGAAAAGAGGAGAGAAGGTCACCATGTGGGATTACGAAGATGCAATGTAAAAGAGGGACAACACATCTATACTAATATAATAAAGAGAAAGCCCAAACTTTTGAGGCGGGTAATCTCAGGAATCATAGCACCAATCACAACACCCAATACAGCGTTGGAAAGGGCAGTTGCAGCAGAAGGACATAGGCTATGCAGACGCCCACCATATACATTTAAAAGGTAAAAGAACCGTGCCAGCAAAGTAGTCCCTTGTGGGCATGTCTGCGTTGTGCTGTGGGCGTGTGCTGGGGCGTGACAAACGCTGGGGGCATGTGGTACGTTCCGCCCTTCATGCCATGTCTCATATTGTGTGCTAATCCCACCCTGCTCCCTTTAAATACCCTGCACCCCATAATCATAAGCCATCCTTACTCGTTAAAATACCCCAACACCCTTAAACACTAACCCATCTTAACCCTAAAAATATACTCTGTACCCCAAAACCCAAACCTATCCCTAAACCCTAAAAATACCCCTGTACCCCAAAACCTAAACCTAGCCCTGAACCCTATAAATACCCCTGTACCTCAAAACCCAAACCTAGCCCTGAACCATAAAAATACCACTATACCCCAAAACCCAAACCTACCCCTGAACCCTAAAATACCCCTCTACCCCAAAACCCAAACCTAGCCCTGAACCCTTAAAATACCCCTGTACCACAAAACCCAAACCTACCCCTGAACCCAAAAAATACCCCTGTACCCCAAAACCCAAACCTAGCCCTGAACCCTAAAAATAACCCTGTACCCCAAAACCCAAACCTAGCCCTGAACCCTAAAAATACCCCTGTACCCCAAAACCCAAACCTAGCCCTGAACCCTTAAAATACCCCTGTACCCCAAAACTCAAACCTACCCCTGAACCCTAAAAATACCCCTGTACCCCAAAACCCATACCTATCCCTAAACCCTAAAACTACCCCTGTACCCCATAACCCAAAACTATATCTGAACCCTTAAAATACCCAAACACCCCAAAACATATACCTCAGTACCCCAAAACATATACCAATATACCCATACTTACCTTATCCAAACATTTTTAAAAAAACACGCTTTTACCATTCATGTATTTACAACAAATTTCTTTGTAAATGTATGCGTGGTAAAAGCATATAAAATGTAATGCCATGCGTTATAATGGCATTGCGGAGTCATGGTACTTTCGTAATGAAAGTATGCGGAGTGATGGTATGCGGAAAGAAAGTTGCGGAATACTGAGTGTTTACCCTCCCCCGGTAAGTACATTGGTGGCCCACATCTCCAGCAACATACTTATATTTTTTCACCACCGATTTGAAAAATGCCCAGGTCTCTCATTGATGGCCATCACCGACATACACTTTTAGACACACCTCCCGCCACAAGTTCTAGAATTGCGAACTTTAGAGCTGGGGAGCTACGTTCGAATCTCGGCATCAGCTCAACATCCTGTGATTCCAGGCAAATCGCTTTGTCTCCCCGTGCCTACCACAAATGAATGTGTTCTTCTGTAATGTAAATTGTGCTCATGCCATGTTGTCGAGTTCGCGCTATATAATATTGCAAGGAAAAATAAAGTAGGGAAACTCTAGTTCACACACTACTGAACGCGCACTCTTAAGTGCATCAGCAGTGCACTGAATCGGAACGTTTCACAGGCCTGTCACAGATAAGAAATGCTATCAAAACGAAATCCTACAAAAACAATATACTACTGGCCGGCAGCAATTCATACCCGGACGACGTCGGGACGGGCTGCTAGTATGTGTATATAGGAGTATCTAACCGAGACTTCCTAAAGCACATTTGCGTATTTATTGAGTTTATGACCTCACCTGGATTAGACTAACTACTCAGACTGCTTGAGGGGTATTTGTGACTTCCACTCTAAACATACATACCCATCAGTTAAAAAATTTACGGCAATACAGGACATAGATTTCTATGTTTTATTAAAGCACGGCTTTGAGAATGGGGCCCACCTTGGCCGTTCTGTGTCTTTATTAAATATAACAATACACAAACACACCTATTTGACAAGTGCATCCGTTTTTTGTGTAAAAAGTTTGTATTCCATGCCCAATTTCATTTTATTTTCAGAACTGGTTTGTAGGAGGAGGAAAGGCAGAGGTGTAGCTGTGCTAAGTCTCACCCATGTGCACGAGTGTCACAGAGAACATGCCCGACTAGAGGTGTAAGGTGCAGGAAGTAACTACGGCTACCAGAATACAGAGTAAACTTCAATTGGGTAAATTTCTAACACATGAAATGGAAAAACCTGAGATGTTGGGTGTGACATTTTGTTAGGTTAAAATCAAACCTCGAGATATTGCTTAAACGAGCGCAGTGAGAACTTCGATTGAAGTAAGGTGCCTAGCGTGGAGAAAAACGCACCGGTACACGTTACATATTTTATTTCTACCGTATTTACAGGCGTTATCATTTATATGTATGACAAATTGTATATTTAGGTTTTGTATACATCGCATGTTTTTCAAGTTCTGTGCACCTGGGATAGCACTTCTGTAACCAGTAGTAATGAAAAGGATGCCCAAACTGCCAAAAGAAGCTGGCGGCTATTTTTGGACCATGCAGCTCTCAGATATCCATTTACAAGGGGCAGACTCCTGAAGCAACACAGAAAGAACACACGCACAGCAATAGAGCCCAATCCCAGCACCTACCCTGCACGCGGCCAAACACCTCAAAGTCTACCGAGGCGAGCTTGTGCGCTGTGCCTGCCATGGCCAGACAGGTGAGGAGCAGCACGAGGAGGAGCTGGAGGCGCGGGAGAGGCGGGCACGCGGCGCTCATAGACCCAGACGTCAGAGTACCACGCGCTGCAAGCGCAGTGTGTCCTCACAGGGCGGGGCCTGGGGGCGTGTCCCCACCCTGCTGGCAGCACTGAGCACGGTGCGGCAGGGCACGTGAGCAGTGCAGCGTTGATACAGAGGCTGCAATTGAACCTGCTTCCCCCAAATGGTGGAGAGTTGGCCGCTAACACTGCATCCCCATTACACCATATCGTAGTAAAAAAAATATATATTAATACGATTATATTAAAAGGGAACTGGTCGGGCAGAGCTGATTGGATAGCCGGAAAGACTAATGGTTTGATTTGTACCTGGAGCCGCCGCGGCAGCTATTTTATGTTGCAAAATGAGCTCCTGCTGGGTTTGGTGTCCTTGGACCCGCGTGCGAGCAGCGCCACTTGCTGGAGCTTTATAGCCATCCACTTAGGGGGCAGATTTACAGGGATTCATTTGGCGTAGGGCAGCTCACCTTGCTGCTCTGCACAACATCAACGTGAAAGGGCAGGAATGCACCATATTTATCTATTAATACGGTGCATTCCTGTCCTTCGCGCAAGAAAACACTGTCCCCATCTCTTTGAGAGCAAGAAAGGCCACTTTATTTAAGACAGGTGTGTACATCAAACATCTTTCCAACACATTATTTAATAATTAATAAAATCCAAATCTTCCAGCTTGACTAAGCATCCCTACCTAGGAGTAACCCCCCCCCCCCCACCAAGTTAAACCTAACCCAAACCAGAAACAACTAACTCTTGAAGAATACCCCCTCATTTCCTTTAACTGCCCTTTGAGGATGGACCAACCCGCTCCAGGCTGCCCACCCCCCACTAGAAACCGCCTACAAAAGAACAAGACACCTGTCCTAAAGTGGCAAGGCCAGAAGGCCATAGCAGTACCGAAAAATACTGCAAAATGGGGAAAAAAACGAGAGAAAAAGGGGGAAGGGTGGGTGGGGCAAAAGAACCTTCCTCTCCAACCTCCCACTAGCGCGTTGCTTTCCCGCCTGCCCTAGACCTCTTATATAACTTCCCTTCTAATCAACAACCCCACCTGTCCTGCGCCCAGTCGTCCTCGCGCGAACAAACCCAGGGAGAGACCGGCTCGCGCACGGCTCTCCCTGGGTCCCTCCTCCCCCCTGAGCTGCTGCTGTTTCCGCAGCACTGCGCCACCGCAGGCACCCTTGCACCATGTTGCAAGGGTGCCTGTGCTGTCGGCAGGATTGTTTTTGTGCAGGAAGGAACACCCAGCCACGGAGGGAGTTTCGGTGGGGCGGAGAGGAGGGGAGGGGGAAGGGCAGGGTGGGGGGTGTTAAAAACTGGAGTATGGATAATTGAAGGTAAGTAAACAATTTAATAAATAAAACGAATTTCGTAGCGCGCCTTGCATCGCAAAATGTGATGCAGGGTGCGCTACGAAATTCTTTTTATTAATTACATTGTTTACTTACCTTCAATTATCCATACTCCAGTTTTTAGCACACCCCACCCTGCCCCTTCCCCGCCCCGCCTCTCCGCCCCACCAAAACTCCCTCCACAGGCCGTGGCTGGGGGCACCGCCCGTGGATGGAGTTCTGTGGGGCGGTGAGGCAATTTGCTTTATTTATTTAATTGTTTACTTACCTACGTTCATCCATATTCTGGTGTTTACTACCCCCACCCTGCCCCTCTCACTGACCCACGGAACTCCTCCAAGGGCTGCTACTGGGCACCCTCCTGCACAAAAACATTCAGTGGAGGCTTTCTCCTCTTTCTATGTATGCTGTAGAATGCAGCACGCATAGAAAGAGTTAAATGAGGAGAAATAAAGCTCTTTCTCCTTGTTGCACCTCCCCTGCGGAGGCGTACGTTTTTGGCACATCCCCAGGTTTACATGGTGTTGTAAATCTGGAGAAGCGTCAAAATCCATGGGTGCTACGTGGGAACAGCCACCGAAATCCCATGAAACGCCTCCCTAGTGCAGAGTAAGGCAAAACAGTGATTTGCGCTGCCTTGCCTTACTCCATACCCATGAGGCTATTCAAAACCATGCAAAGTGGCTTTGCATAGCCCCGTAGTTGTGTGTCTTTTGAAGAGCAGTTTGCAATCTTTTTTTAAAGGTGTCATGACGTGGTCAGAGGTTGGATGTGGTTGGAGGGGAAAGGAGTTCCAAATTCTCGTGGCGCTTCCAGAGAAGCCTTAGGCATGTGCAAGCTGTGCACCTGCACAGGGCCACCAAACCCCAGGGGCCACCACGCCAATATATATCCTTATTATAATAATCCTCCGAAGATTCATACATATTTGCGTGGCGGCCCCTGGCAAGGATTTGGCGGCCTCCGGCTCTGTTCCACTTCCAAACACCCTGACCCAACTCTTCATTGGCCTCCACCCTCCACCGCGCCCGGACCCCCTCTTCCGGGGCCCCCTACCTAAGCTCCCTGCCCAGGGCCGCCATGAGCCTAGAGCCGCCCCTGGATTGATTCATACATCGCAACAGAATTAAGAAGGGTGGTTTGCGGAGAAGAAATTGAGCGTTTCTTGCGTCCTGCTTCGCACCTGAAATTTTCAGTTTCTCAGGTGTGTATGGGGGTGAAGAGTAGTGATGTGCTTTGAGCGTGGTGCAGGCAGTTTTGAATTGAGCTCAAGCCTTTATTGGAAGAGATTAAAGGGAACGTAGAATAGGAGCAATGTGGTCAAATCTTTTGTGACTGGTCACAAAGCTAGCTACAGCCTTTAGGACTGCTCTGAGCGACCCTAGATGGACTTTGGGGATGTCAGAGAGGAGTACAATTCTCTAGTCGTGTCTTGAAAGACCGATGCACCTGAACAACTGATTTTAGGTCTTGCTCTCAGATGAGGTGTCTGATTTCTTGTGGTAGTCTTAGCTGAAACCAAGCACTCTTAGCCATAGCTGTGCTAGGACTCTGGATGTGGAAATGTTTGTGGAGAGTGAATCCAAGGGACTTGGCATTCTGAACAATAGCGTAATGGCCCTCGAGGGCAGGGAGTAGTTCCATTCAAGACCCTGGCACTGATTTTTACTATTTGAGAGCGGTTTGTTAGATAGGAAGTGAACCAGCTCAGGAGTTTACTTAACAACCCAATCGCTCTTTCAGTGTAACTAACAAAGCCTGGTGGTTGACTGTGTAAAATGCAGCAGAGAGGTCGAGGAGAACAAGAAGACAGAAATTTCCAGTATCAAGGATGTGGAGAACCTTGTCAACAATCTTCAGATCTGCAATCTCTGTGTGGTGGCGCTGACGAAACCAGATTGAAGTGTGTCCAGGAGGCTGTTTAAGAGGCTACACTAATTTCAATCACCTTACATGGCAGGATGGAGACTAGGTGAAAGTTGTTCTTATTAAAGTGCCTGGGATCTGATGATTTTTTTTAGACGCAGAGCTAATTGATCCACTTTTAGAAGGTCTAGGAACAAGTCCTGTTTAAGGGAGGCTTTGGGAGTCTATAGGGGGAGTTGCAGTTTGTTGAGGGACTTACTGATGGAGCCAGGAATGGCTTCAAAGAGATGGTTTGTGGGTTTCCCTCTTGACAATTAGTAGTAGATCTGTCTCTGAGATTGGGGAGAAAGAGGACCATGTCTACAGCGTCTTGCAGGGCAGCTTCTCCTCTGCTATATTGATGCGGGTATTCGGAAGGGAGATGCGTATATCTTTTGACGTTTTTGTTGAAGAACTCCACAAAGTTGTTCCTAAGTGTATCTCAGGACTTGGGTGGAGTTTGGGAGAAGGGTTGTTGGCATGTTTGATTACCTCAAATAGTCATTTTTGTCATTGCCCAGGAGGGCTCTAATATATGATGCATTGGCTTTAAAAATATAGTCTTTGTAATCTTTCTTCGCAAATCGTAACTTACTTAGACTGAATTGAGAGGGTGCTTATCTCCATTATGTGTCAAGCTTTCTAATACAATTCTTTATTCATATTGAAATATCAAATACCAAGGTCGAGAAGGCTTGAATCTGCTCCATTTGCTTTTGACAGGTGCAAATGTCTCAATCAGGGATTGCATGAAGCAATTGAATTTGACTGTGGCCTCGTTGATGTTGTGATGAAGTACTATCGATGTGAGGTAAGTTAGCAAGGACTTCGATGTCGATGTTACTAGTGTCCCTGAACCACATTTTTTTGTTCTTGGGTTGACCAAGGGTTTTTGTGTGTGTGAAGGACATTGTAATGGGATCTGTAGGTAGTCAGACCAATCTACTGGGATGGAGTTACTAGCTAGGGCGTTCCAGCAATGATCAGATCCAGCGTAGAGCCCTTGCAGTGTTGGTGGAGGTCATTGTAGTTGAGACATGTGGCAAAGTTGTCCAGAAGTTTATTTCATTTGGAGCCTCAGTGAATGTTGAAATCCCCAAGAAAGAGATTGTTGTCTGCGTTGATTAATTGTGAAGTGAAGAATTAATTCTTCTCTTAAAATGTTGGTTTGTCCAGGAGGGGGATAAATAACTTTATTCCTGAGTTTGGGTCACCATGTAAGGAGATTTCCATCTAGAAACACTCAAAGAATTGAAAACGTACATGGGGTAGGAGCCTGCAGCTTAGGGATTTTTTTGAATATACACTTGACCTCCTCATGTCTATCTTCTCTGTCGCATCTCAAAATGGAGAAAAGAGGATATAGGAGTTGGGACAGGATATTGCTTGCGATATCGTTGAGCCAAGTTTCAGTGAAGACCATAATATCGATGATCTTAGTGCAGAGCTTGACTGCAGAGTGACAGTGGTGCAGCATGCAAATGAGGAAAGGCTGTGTGAGTGTATGCACTAGCTGTTCAGGAGATAGAGTGGGAATTTGGATCATATTGAGTGATGAGTTGCCGTTTTGGTGGGAAGGTTAATATGAGTTAGGGTGGTTGCAGTTTGAGATGATCGGGATTATAAGGCGCATTTGTGTTTGCCTAGTGGTCTGAATGTTGGATTGTTTGGTGTTTTCATTGCGTTCTACGAGGTTGAGTAGATCACTATAACTGAGTGAAGAGTGTGCTCGTTTGGGTCTGGGGAAGTAGTTGTCTCTGGGGCTACTGTTTGGAAGTGGACTATTGTTGTACACTGGATGTTGTGGGAAGCATTTATGAGAATGAAGCAAGTTGATCAACTATAAGAAAATATGGGTAAGGATGTCTATTTTTTCCGTAAGTTGTAAGAGAAAGGACAGGAATTTGGTGAAGTAGGGCCAGTGCTGTTAAAGGGAGGGTAGGGGCTTGTGATGTTCTTTTGCAGCATGTTTCAGAAGGTGCTTGTGTTTCAGGGAATTCAGCGGAGGTAAGGCTGATAGGGCAGATGAGGGAAGTTTAGGGGATTATTGTTTCAGATTGGATGTTTGGAGTCGATGGGAAGGACTAAGGTTGGAGGTTATTTGGATGGGGATTGTCGCAGAACGAAATGTGGGTGAGGTGAATAGAGGGTGGGAGGATGGTTTTTACTTAACAGGGAGGTGGGTGGGTGGTTTTGTGGTGCTGGACCAGAGAGACTGTGTGCTTGTTTAGAGTGGCAGGATTGTTGAAGATGGAAATTGAGAAGTTACTGGGAAGGGCAATGTACTTTTGGGTTTTCCAAAGGGAATGATTGACAGTGATGGGACAGGGGGATTTTTTTTTGGAAAGAGCTAGACCATAGGTTGGTGTCATGGGTGAAGAGGAGGATGTCGGTCTTGAAGATTCCTTTCTAAATGCAGTGGTATTGGTCTGAGAAGAGGGTAATCAGGAAAAGATTTTGTTTTTCATGTTTTTTAATACATATGTAGAGTGATTTAAGGGATAGGTGATCTTGAAAGCATTGGCACCTGTGATCTTGAAAGAATTGGCACCTGATTTGGGAAAGCAATTTGTGAGAGATTTTGGGACAGGGAGCATCTCCACCATGGTTAGGAGAAATACGGATAGGGCAGATTACGGTAAGTAGAGAATCAGGATCCAGCGTTTCATATGCAATGGCTATGATGAGTTGTAGGTGTGATCGAGTGGGAGTTTACAGAGTGGCTGAGCCCCGCCGTGTGTATGCTATGCAGGTCAGCCCTGCTCTATTTGGATTCAGTCCAGGATTGTTTTCAGTCAATGGACAGATTGTCATATATCGATCCTTATTTATGAAGAGTTGTAGAGACCATGTGCTAAAGTCTCTTTGTTTAATGGTACTCAGTTTTGTCTTTTTTTACTGACTCTCTGTATAATGGTACTCAGTCAGGACTTTGATTAATGGTATTCAAGATTGTCAAGAGGAAGTGAGCAGACCACAGAGGATGAAAATTGTTGGGGGGGAAGAACCGGAAATGGGAGACACAAAATTTTTTTGGGGTGGGGGCGGTAGGGGCAGGGACAGATTCAACATGTAATTACTGACACAACTCAACATTCTGACCACCTTCAAATCCCTATAATCAAGGATGAAAAATACAAATTGGAGAGTTGAAAAGTAGATTAGTGAAAATTGAAAAAATATTAAATGATTATAGTTAAAAAGTATGCCTTCTAGCACTGAAAAGGCACAGTTAGTGGAATCTGATAGTAGCTGGGACTGAACGTTTTAAGAAGGCAATGCAAGAGAATCCTACTGCATGGGCACATCACAATGACAAGACGCTTCCAAATGAAGATCATATTGCTGAGGTCCTACAGCGATACTAAGATAGAATTACTGCTCAAAAGTCACAGTATTGAGGTCCTGCAGTGCAGGCTAGTATGGCTGACACTGTCCACTGATCTTAAAGCAAGGAGGACTCATTAGTGGAACAATTTCACACTTCTGGGCAAGGATCAGATGTCTTGGACATTACCCTCAACCTTGGCCTGGCTGGCTGCTACTCCTGCTCCTGAGGCTAAACAGCAAGCCTTGGTCTTCTGGTTGACCATGTCTGACCACACTGAAGTGGCATAGACCATCAAGACTAGGGCCTCTCTATTGGTTTGGCCAAGATGTAATTATCAAAAGGCAGCATTTCCAAAAAGGCAAATTGTCAAGATGCCTCTAAAGATATTTGTATATTTCAGTGCATTGTAGGATATGGGAATCTAAAGCCCTGCCTAGTTTTCCAGGTCTATGTGTAGTTTCCATTTACGCCTGCCAATGACAGGAGTAAATCCATCTCCAGGATAGGAATGGATTCACAGGAATGTTTGAAATTTCCAAGGAAACCCCTCACAGTAATCCAAACCATGCAGTACGCAGAATCACAAAGTTTGCAACCACAGATGGGCTTTTAGGATGAACAAAGTCTTTTTTACAAGTGAGACTATTCTGCCCAACTGGTAAAACATCTTTTACCTTTCACAAATCCTAAATAGGAAGGCCATGAAAGAGGCACCCCCTCCTATCGGCAGCGATGGATCAATGGTTTGTGACCCCACTTGTAGTCATAAACCATTGATTAGTTACTGACCCCCAGAATGTGCTGATAACTGATTGCAAAGGAGAAACTCTTCCCAGTGGATAGTTTTCCTTTTGGGAATTGTGGCTTAGGGGAACCAGGCAGTGATCCCTCCAATGTCTTTCAAAATGGGAAACATGTTTCTTTTTAAAGCAGCTCCCGTCCTTTTAACGGCCACAGGTTGCTTTGAATAAATGTTTCCCGTATGGGAAAGCAAATGCTGGGCCTTGCATACCTCCAATCCTTCATTTGCAGCCAATCACAGAGGGTCGCAATCAGCAACCTGTCTAATTAATATTTGTTAGTCAGGTCATTTTGTGACCCTCTGCAAAAGTACAGTTTAGAGTGACACCTTTCAGTAAATTGGTTGTATTGCAAATTGCACTCCCATTCGCAAACTAACCAGTGTGAAAATTGTGCATCGCTGGTTTGCTAATTAGAACGCTCCATGGGGCTCCAGATGCAGTGCTAGTAGCATATAGAATGATTCTGTTCCACACTAAGGGGCCGATTATGATGCCGCCACCATAGAGTAGGAGGAACCGTCCGCAGGGGCAGCGGCGGTCCCTCCGTGCAAATTAGGATGTGACCGCCACCCTGGCGGTCACATCCTGTATTTTTAACATTGCGGCGGGTGCTGCTTGAAGCAGCACCCACCGCAATGTTAAAAATTAATGTTGTGCATTTGCATGCACAAAGCGGCAGGCAACGCGCGGTGCCTGCCACTAAGTGCACGCAAATCCAGGGGGGTACCATAGGTACGCCTCATTTGCACCCCCCACCCCCCTTCACCCCTGGGGCCCGCAACGGGCCCCCAAACAAAACTCTGTATGCCTTTGCACAGCAGAAATGCCGCCGTGTAAAGGCATGTTACTCCAGACATCATAATATGGCTGGCGGTGTCTGATAGACACCGCCAGCCATGTTAGTGCTTTTCCGCCGTGGACGGGAGGCGACCGCGGCGGAAAAGCTGCGGACTGAAAAACGATCCCCCAGCCATCCTAATCTGGCGGGGGGTCTTTTTCAGTCCGCAGCGGTTTTCCCGCATCCTCCGGGCCGGCGGTGGTTTCCGCCGGCCCAGAGGATGCGGGAAAACCGGCATCATAATCTGCTCCTAAATGTGGTCTTTAGTTTCCGGTGTAGACAAGCCCCTCCTAGCGGGGTAGATGCACCTAAACGCTCTCTGCTCACAGGATGGTCAAAGATAAAACACCCAGAGTTGAACAGAGCAAAAAATAGTTTGATCCATGGCAGTAACCAGAGGCACTGCCATCCTACTGTGCAACAAAGGAGAGCAAGGTGGGGGGGAGGACCCACTGTGCTGAACCTGCTGAAAGCCAGTTGAGAGTCCAGAATGCACCTGACAGAAACTTGGCACTTTTGGTAGAAATTAACCTTATCCGGACAGACCTACTCAGGGTTGCTCATAAGATGCATGCAGCAAAAGATGAAGTTGAAACTATTACAAGCAGTTAGACTGAAATATGTGATACATGTATTCGATTGAAGGAATAAAGAAAACCTTACTGGTGTAAGGTGGAGCTCCTGAGCACTCCTACGTGCTAAGAAAATGCTGGTAATTACACATTGGTATTCAATACTTCAAAGTTTTATTCACTTTGTTTTTTTCTTCTTCAAAATCAAGTTTTTAGCAACTGAAAATTGATCAAATATGTTGGTTTTGAAATGTTCCAAAACATAGATTCAAAACAGCAGGACTGTATATTTAAAAAAAACAAGTCAGAATATCCCCGATGCATTTCGAGCTCCATGGCTCTTTGTCCTGACATGGTTTTTGGCTCTATTTCAGAGTGATGATGACTTTAAGCTTGCTAACATCTATAATCTGTATTCTTGCTTTGTGTTGGTCCTTTTAAAGCCTTTTTCCAGACCTAGAAGCATAAACTAGAGGATAGCTGCTTAATATGATGATAGATCCCTTATTCTTGACTCTAATCCATCTATTGCCTATTGGCTTTGACATAATTATGTGTCCTTTCATCATCCTGCCTATAGTAGAGGGTGGATCCTGTAGTCCTGGCTTTATATTACATATTGGTATGGTTTGTGTAGGTACTCTGATAGAGCTAAGTGTTATAACATCCTTCTCAGGCCTACAAGGCCCAGAACTAGAGAGACTCCATTTTGCTTTCTGTCCCTGCAGAACTGAGATGCTTGCAGGGTAAAGGTAATGTTTTAGTTTTGAGCTGTTGTCTGCTAGGGGAAAACCAGCCAGGACTGGTTCTTATCGGAAGAATGTATTTGTCTCTTGGGCCCAGACGTAACATGCAGATGCGCACTGCGGTTGCGCACTGCGGTTGCGCGGAGAGCTCTGGAGCTAGCACAGGAATTCGGTGGGAGGCAGCCCTCTGTTGGAAATTTCCATGAGGGGAGAGGATTCCATATTAGCGAAGTGCAGGAGAGGAGGAGTGTCAGTTTGGTTCTTGAAGAGAGAGGAGTAGGATGGTTGCTGGAGCTGAAGAGTACAGTTCAGTTCAATTGGTTTTCTGGAATGGAGAGAGAAGGCAGAAAATTGCTGAAGCTGGAGAGAGCAGTCAGATGAACGAAGTTGGAACTATCAGCTGGAGCTGCCAGTTTATCAGAATGCATTAAAACAGTTACCAGTCAGATGAAGGAGCTGAAGCTGCCAGCTGGAGCAGTTGAGCCAGAGGAGAGAAGCTGTGGTGACGAAGGGAGAGAGAGAGCCCTGATTCCACCAGAGATAGAGAGAAACATTCCTTCTAATAGGTGAGGTAGTCTGAACTAGTTTGCTTTACACTTACACCTTAATCTTGTCTTTTATTTCCTAGGCTATTGTATTGCTAATCCTTTTTCTTTCAGCGGTGTGACAGTCCCTGTTAGTTACATGTGGATGTAGTATAGTAATAAAGCTTTACAGAGACCCCGCAGATCTGTGTATGTGTCTATTCCCATTTTATTGTTATTGTAATAAAGATACCCCAGTTCTTAGTGAACCAGTGTGCATGTGTTGTTCTTATGATAGAGCTAACCTTTCTTCTAACCAGATGCTATATATAGCAACTGATGGATCAAAAGGAAATAGGAGCGCTTAAATCAGGGAATAACTCTTGCATACAGTGTGTGTCTCTTGTTCTTATAGTGCAGGTAACCTTTTCTTCTAGTCAGGTGTTACAGCCAGAACAGATGCTGCCCCTGATCAGGTAAGTAGCCACTGAATAATTAGGGAGAGAGAGGAGCCCTTGAGCTAGGAGAATAAGTTATACACTAAGTAATTCGACCATTCCATAATATTATTATAGTAGTGAACCTCTAGTGAATAGTGAGAGAAACTTCCCAACATAGAGTGAGAGAGAGCTGAAGGTATTCATAGGAAAGTGATCGTCGTTGGTAAGCGGCGTTAATGAGAACACCAGGCGGGAGACTGGTGCGTAGATCCGCCGGATTGTGGATCGGGCTGTGAGTGAGAAAACACCAGGGGGGAGACTGGTGCGTAGATCCGCCGGATTGTGGAGCGGGCTGTGAGTGAGAGAACACCAGGGGGGACACTGGTACGTAGGCACGCAGGATTGCGACTTGCCGAGCGAGCACTGACTGTGGTCAGTGTGTAATGGTAAATAATCAGAACTGCCCTAGGGTAGATTAGTCTGGGCCCATGTGGTCGCGATCAGGTATGAGTGTGGTGTAGGGCACGGACGTCCTTAGTAATCAGTGAGTATTCCTAGTAATCCCTATAGATTTAGTGGTGTTTCTGATGATATGAGCTTGTATATTGCGAGTTCCCCATCCTCAGGTAGGTACCCAGGTGCCTGGACAGATGGGTCCTGAGGAGGGAGGTGGTTACGTTCCGGCTGGGTTGGTGGTGCTCTGAGGAGCTGATCCTATTTGGTCCGAGAATCCGGCCGTTACACTCTTCCTCAGGGGGTCCATGTAATCTGAAGGAATGATAAGAAATGCTGAATTTAGCAAGTGATTCAGAAAAGGGGGTGGTGATGAACAGAGTGTCTGAATTAAGCAGACCACTCTTACCCAGTCCAAAGATCAGGGCTTGATCCATCACCGTTATTTAGCTCACTGCACCATCCCAGCTCAGAACCTGGCTATATGCAAATCAGTCTGTCCCTGGCCCAGTGTATCATGGGAACAGGGCAGACTAAACTACCAAGCCAATTCTTCACCAGAAAGGAGACAAGCTTCCGGGGACCGGTTTCTGGCATTTCAGCCGTCGTCGGCCCGGCTTGCTTGAATCCTGATGATGCAGTGAGCAAGGGACTCATGTCTGAGTATACCCTGCCACACCTATAGTGGCCAAAAACGAATCAGAAAAGGGGGTGGTGATGAACAGAGTGTCTGAATTAAGCAGACCACTCTTACCCAGTCCAAAGATCAGGGCTTGATCCATCACCGTTATTTAGCTCACTGCACCATCCCAGCTCAGAACCTGGTTATATGCAAATCAGTCTGTCCCTGGCCCAGTGTATCATGGGAACAGGGCAGACTAAACTACCAAGCCAATTCTTCACCAGAAAGGAGACAAGCTTCCGGGGACCGGTTTCTGGCATTTCAGCCGTCGTCGGCCTGGCTTGCTTGAATCCTGATGATGCAGTGAGCAAGGGACTCATGTCTGAGTATACCCTGCCACACCTATAGTGGCCAAAAACGATTCAGAAAAGGGGGTGGTGATGAACAGAGTGTCTGAATTAAGCAGACCACTCTTACCCAGTCCAAAGATCAGGGCTTGATCCATCATCATTATTTAGCTCACTGCACCATCCCAGCTCAGAACCTGGCTATATGCAAATCAGTCGGTCCCTGGCCCAGTGTATCATGGGAACAGGGCAGACTAAACTACCAAGCCAATTCTTCACCAGAAAGGAGACAAGCTTCCGGGGACCGGTTTCCGGCATTTCAGCCGTCGTCGGCCCGGCTTGCTTGAATCCTGAAGATGCAGTGAGCAAGGGACTCATGTCTGAGTATACCCTGCCACACCTATAGTGGCCAAAAACGATTCAGAAAAGGGGGTGGTGATGAACAGAGTGTCTGAATTAAGCAGACCACTCTTACCCAGTCCAAAGATCAGGGCTTGATCCATCACCGTTATTTAGCTCACTGCACCATCCCAGCTCAGAACCTGGCTATATGCAAATCCGTCTGTCCCTGGCCCAGTGTATCATGGGAACAGGGCAGACTAAACTACCAACCCAATTCTCCACCAGAAAGGAGACAAGCTTCGGGGGACCGGTTTCTGGCATTTCAGCCGTCGTCGGCCCGGCTTGCTTGAATCCTGATGATGCAGTGAGCAAGGGACTCATGTCTGAGTATACCCTGCCACACCTATAGTGGCCAAAAACGAATCAGAAAAGGGGGTGGTGATGAACAGAGTGTCTGAATTAAGCAGACCACTCTTACCCAGTCCAAAGATCAGGGCTTGATCCATCACCGTTATTTAGCTCACTGCACCATCCCAGCTCAGAACCTGGCTATATGCAAATCAGTCTGTCCCTGGCCCAGTGTATCATGGGAACAGGGCAGACTAAACTACCAAGCCAATTCTTTACCAGAAAGGAGACAAGCTTCCGGGGACCGGTTTCTGGCATTTCAGCCGTCGTCGGCCCGGCTTGCTTGAATCCTGATGATGCAGTGAGCAAGGGACTCATGTCTGAGTATACCCTGCCACACCTATAGTGGCCAAAAACGATTCAGAAAAGGGGGTGGTGATGAACAGAGTGTCTGAATTAAGCAGACCACTCTTACCCAGTCCAAAGATCAGGGCTTGATCCATCACCATTATTTAGCTCACTGCACCATCCCAGCTCAGAACCTGGCTATATGCAAATCAGTCGGTCCCTGGCCCAGTGTATCATGGGAACAGGGCAGACTAAACTACCAAGCCAATTCTTCACCAGAAAGGAGACAAGCTTCCGGGGACCGGTTTCCGGCATTTCAGCCGTCGTCGGCCCGGCTTGCTTGAATCCTGAAGATGCAGTGAGCAAGGGACTCATGTCTGAGTATACCCTGCCACACCTATAGTGGCCAAAAACGATTCAGAAAAGGGGGTGGTGATGAACAGAGTGTCTGAATTAAGCAGACCACTCTTACCCAGTCCAAAGATCAGGGCTTGATCCATCACCGTTATTTAGCTCACTGCACCATCCCAGCTCAGAACCTGGCTATATGCAAATCAGTCTGTCCCTGGCCCAGTGTATCATGGGAACAGGGCAGACTAAACTACCAAGCCAATTCTTCACCAGAAAGGAGACAAGCTTCCGGGGACCGGTTTCTGGCATTTCAGCCGTCGTCTGCCCGGCTTGCTTGAATCCTGATGATGCAGTGAGCAAGGGACTCATGTCTGTTTCCTTCCCAGTGTAAGAATTGGCTTGGTAGTTTGGTTTGCCCTGGTCCCATCATGCACTGGGACAGGAACAGACTAATTTGCATATAGCCAGGTTCTGAACTGGGATGGTGCAGTGAGCTAAAAAACGGTGTTGGATCTAGCCCTGATCTCTTGACTGGGTGAGAGTATTCTGCTTAATTCAGAAACTCTGTCCATCACCACCCCTTGTTGTGAATTTAGCAAGTGACAGGGCCCGAGATAATAGGTGTTAGGTATTAGTATTGACTCAAAGCGTGAGGCATGCTTCAAGATAAGTGATAGTGGACAGGTGCGGGTTAATGAAAAACACTGGAACGGAATAGGCTGGTAACTAATATGTTACAAGTTGAGAATGTGGGATACATAAGCGACAAGTTGTGTGCCAAGGTGATGAAAGATAGATAGAGAATAAAGAAATCGCCCCAGTGACTCAAACATTCGTCGAAGAATCACCCTGGTGAATCAATCACAGCAGTGATAGGCGGTAAGGTGAGCGGCATAAATACCCTATAGTGCGAGCGAGAAAATAGGATGGCTGGCCTGGGACGGAACGTGTGACGACCGCCACCAGTTTAAAAAGGGTAAAGTGGAAAAACGCTTACCGATGGTGCAGAGTCGTGTAGTCTTGAACCGAGAAACGCGGTGTTCAAAGCGACGGGACGCCGGCTTGGAGATGCAGAAGAGAAAACGAGTGTGTGCATGCGTATTAAGCAGTGTGTACGGGCAGTAGAAAGAGGACAGGTAGAATGCCTCGTTAGGTCCCGGTGTAAGGAAAAAACCGAACGGGTGCTGATGCACTTGGATTAAAGTGTAACAGCAGGATGTGCAAACCATAAAAGAGAAATATAGGAAGCAGAGCGTGGAGCATGATTCTAAAGACTGTATGTAGCAATTAAATATCTATAAAGCTAAGCGCAATGAGGAACCGGAATTGATTTGCGGTTCCATGAATCATAATATCTTTGTCTGAAGATTAGCGTGATGCATCTAGAATAATCACTACAAGCACGTAACCACTAATATACAAACGAAACGCAGTAATTTAGGATTTAACATACACCGCATTGCACGTTTTTGTACTTGCTTGACTCGACCGACGCCATTTTGTGGCCTCGCTCGAAGTCCTACGTTAGCAGACCCCATTCAAGCATTACACCGAAGCCGTTCCCCTGAGAAATAGCCCAACTTTTGCAAACCGTTGTCTCTGCTCGTTAGGCCTGTCAAGGTTATAGGTAGAAGGAGGAGGCTGGATAAGCACATTCCGAGGGGTGCGGGACGGACTCTCTTGGAGTTAGCAGAAGGGAGTCACCCGCACGACCTTGCTAATCTAGGATGAGCTAAACCAAGAGCACTTTGTCTCCCATATATGGTCTTTCCCTCTGCACCATCCTGTACCAACTTGTATTTTTCCATCTTGGGTAACGGTTTCAAAATGTAACAGTATATATGTGATATTCTGACAATGTGCCAGCAGTCTTCTTGGCGGACCTCGTGGGTTTAGGTCGCAAGGAGCTCCTCTGGCAGAGTTTGTTTGTTATAATAAACGATTGGACCTTCTACACTGCCAACGGACTGATCATTGGGGCTAGTTGTAAATACTGATCTAATTGGTCTAAGTGGGTTGTAATAATAATTTTCGGTACTTCAGTTGGCGACTCTGCCGGGACTCCACATTGGGGTCGTCCCTCTGTAATCAGAATAAGAAACGGGACATTGAAAGGGGCGATTTTGATCGGGGGGTTGAAGAATAGACCAGAAAAATTTAGGGTCTGCTCCGCTCTCCCTGATCGTGAAAACCCCAGCTGCTAGTGACCCCATGCCGGAGTCCTTCGGGTGTAACCCGAGAACCAGCCACGTTGGCATTAGCAGAAGTTGGCAGTGAAGAACGTACAGTCCGACCTGCGCTCACCAGGTGAGTGTTTTGTCTCGTCCTGTGTTGGATATCATTTTGCATTTTGGATTTGAGACTTGGCATATGGTGACCTGCGGTCACGGAGAACTTTGAATAAGGGGGTCTGACGGGGTAACATTGAAATTGCCCGTGCAGATGCCCCTGGTTTGGTCTGTGAGGGAAAACTAGAGATAGAGACTAGACGCCTTGGTGGGAATTGCGGTTTTTACCAGGCCGGACTGCTCTCGGGAACGCCGGCAGTTGAGATTGGGTAGCACCCGGACAGATCTGGAGCAGCGCTTGAAAAAGCGGGCTCAGCCAGAATAGTTCGGGAGGTGAACCATGAATGCTGTTGGATGGCTCGTAGATCGTTCTGTGGTTTAGAAACCTGTGTAGCTATCTCTAGGCAGTCTAAGGACAAGACTGTTATTCAAAGGCATTTGTGGTTTTGAAGAAATTGGAAAGGGTTCTCCATAGGTGGGAGTCAACGGGCTCCACCTTTTGTTTGCAAATTTCTGTGTTTTCGTTTTGTGTTAATGTTAAACTGAGGATTTGTTTTCACGCTGCGGTTATTTAATTTATGCAAGAGTGAATTCGAATGAAGACATGGCCATGTGTATGAGAGTGTTATGATTAATAAACTTTGATCCCTCTGTGTTATGATTAATAAACCGTGATTCTTTTTCAGCTTAATTTAGATAGAAAGGGTCAATGCCGTGCTTTAGTAAATTATGCTTTGGCTGTGTTCACCGAGGGAGCACGAGGTTGGACGAAAGTCAGCCAGCCCATCCGGAAGGAACTCCTAGCCATGATATGTATTGCAAGCACTGGATAGGACCCCTCCTTTTTAACACCTTGTGGCACAAATATACTAAGGACAATGTAGAATTTCAATAGCCGAAAACTGGGTCTTTTGACGAGAAAAAGATTCAGTATCTGCAAGAACGCCTTTTTGCTAAACAAAGTAGACAGGCCATGTTTGATACTCTTAATAAGTGGCAGAAAGAGGCAAAGCGGAGACGCATTCGGTCCAAGAAACTCCTGAAAATACAGCAAGGGCAGACTGTAACACAGAAAGCCATTGCTCATGACAAAAATAAGACCGAGAAGAATATTGAGTATGCAGATAGACAGTTTAGGTTTCAGGTGGATAAGAGTTATGTGACGCGTAATGAAACAGAAGACGAAATAGAGGATTTGTTGGATAAAAGGCCTCCCCCACCGTATGCCCGCAGCGCATATATCCTGCGGTACCCCTCCAAATGGTGGCTGCCCCACAAGCCTCCGCACCGGAGGAAGGCGGGCCTCTCGCCCCTTTGGGGACTACCCGTGCCCCGCCTACCTCAGCGAGAGACCTGGCTACTCTCATCCCTGACCCTATTGTATTGTATTGTATGTTGGATTTATATAGCGCTTATCACCCAGGGGTCTCTAAGCGCTTGCCTTGGGAACCCGTCCTGGCTTTTCCCTGTGAGATAGCCCCTACAGGGCATCCCCAAGGTGAAAGCCAGGCATCCCGCCACGGGGGGCCGTTGTGGAGTTTAAGCAAGCTTAATGCCCAGAGTTGCAGAGTGTGAACCCATGATGAGGTCAGGCGCCGAAGCGAGAATTATCGAGTCCGTGGACATTTGAGCTCAAGACTCTAGACGGTTCCCGGGATCGCCCCATGTGCTATTAGCCGCCCCAAGTCCTGTATGGACCTCCCAGTCAGCCGGTACCACGCCCGGAGATCTGGGGCAGACACCGAAAGGGGAACAGGGATGTTTGGGCAGTAAGCGACTATTCACCAGAGCGTCTACAGAGTATGGCGAAAAGGAGGCATTAGCAGATCAGGCCGCCCAATGGATGCGGAACAATGTATATACAGTAGCTGATATATGGAGTACTATCAAAGATTTAGAGCCGGTGATGCAGCAACATGCACTGTACCAAATGTCAAATTACCTCATAGGGGCATGAGAAATATGCTTCCGGGAGGGGATGGCCCCTCAGATACTGTATAACATCCGAGATTGGACTCATAAATTTAATATGGATCTACAGGAAGTATATAAAAATGTCGACACCCTGGTAAAATATCGAGGTAGAATGTTCCTAAAAAGTCCCAATTGGACTTTCCAGCATCCCATGCGAGAAGTACACCCTATCTTTCATCCCGAAATTCCTGAAGCACGCGATGCTGCTCACCAAATAATACGGGCTCGAGTAGATGCCCGGTTCCAGGAGCAGTGGGTGTACACTCCATGGAAAAGAAGCGAGGTCCTTGCACTGAAGTCCCAACTACCTGATCCCCGTAGGAATCCCACTGCCTATTACAAGGAACTGACTGAGGCTGCGGCCTCGGCTGTGATGACCCTAGCAGATGTCGAGCTATTCTTTGGGTTACTTGTCCCTGTTGATATATGGCGACAGGTGCACGATGCTGATCATGCTGAGTTGGGGGGAACAAGGGAAGAATTGAGAGGTTGGGACCGAGATCGTAAACCTGGGGACAAGCCTAGAAATGAAATAACTTCCTTGCCAGCGAAAATAATAGCATACATGCATACCCTGATACCTCTGCGGAAGGTTGATTGGGATAAGCTGACAGCTTGTATGCAGAAAAAGGATGAAAGTGTATCCGATTTCTTCACCAGGTTCGAAGGAGTCTTTATAGACTTTAGTGGGCAGGATTTGGCCACAGAAGGTGGCATTAGGTTGTTCGTAAATAGATTTGTGACTAACTTAGCACTGGAAATTTCTGCACGGTTGCAGGCTGCAGAAAGCACCTGGACTACCTCTACTCCCTCCGTGATTTTGAGCATGGCCCAATATTACGAGCATAGGGAAAATTAAAGCAAGGATAAAGTAGAGAAAAAGGCCAAGGATCTCAAAACACGGGTGCTGCTTCAGCAAGTAGTCCGAGGACAAACAGGGGGAGAGGAGCCAGAGGGCCCGAGTCCAGGGGGGCGGGCACAGGCAGAGGCACAGGCAGGGCTCCAACTGTGGGGATAAACCAATGTTCATATTGTAAAGAGGAGGGACACTGGAAAGCACAGTGTCCATTACTACTTGCTCAGAACGATGCAGTCTGAGGGCGGGGACGAGGATGAGGTGGCCCTGATTGGAGTGATATGCGCCGAGAAGAATCAACAGGCAAGTCTAAATGGAATCATTTTGATGGTCACCAGGGCAGGCAATATTATCACGATGATTACGCCTTTGAGGACCAAGATGCGTATGTTCACCCATAGGACAGCCAGGAACAGAGTAGGGGCCAAGTGTCGATCCCTGTCAATCAACAAGGACCCTATGTGAAAGGGGAATTGATGGGGACTTCTGAAAATTTCCTAATTGACACAGGAGCAATGAATAGCTCAGTTACTCGATCATTGGTTCCAGGGGCGGCTCTGTCCGACCAAAATAATGTTTCTGTGGGATTTTCGGGAGTCCCAGTCGTCAGTCCCATCTCTAAACCTCTCCCCTTTACGATTGGTCCTGCTACTGTTGAATCGCCTTTTCTGCTAACTTCACATTGTGGGGAAAATTTGCTAGGTTTGGATATGCTAAAAAAGTTGAATGCGAAAATATACTGCTCCCCTGATGGGGTTTATCTAACAATACAACCCCACGCTGATTGCATGAAACAATGTTTTGCTAAGGACGAACCACTCCCCCCTAAGTTTGATGGCATTCCAGCTGCCTTATGGGCAACTGGGGATGCGGACGTGGGTAAGTTAGACATTCCCCCTGTTCATATTACGTTGAAGACTGGTGCAAAATTGCCACGCATCCCACAGTATAAAATTGCACCAGCCGGTGAACGGGCTTTGCTTTCCATTATCCAGGATCTCATCGACAAAGGGGTGGTGGAAGAAACTGCTGCGAATATTTGTAATAGCCCGATTCTCCCGATCTTGAAGAAAAGTTCTGATTCTGACGCACAAGGACACAGTGATGCTTACCGTTTTGTGATTGACCTGAGAGCCGTTAATAAGATTGTTGTCCCACAGTATCCTGTGGTAACAGACATCACCACTATCCTTACAATGATTCCACCAACTGCTCAGTATTTTTCAGTCATAGACCTGAAGAATGCTTTCTTCAGTATCCCTATCCATCCCGATAGCAGACAGATCTTCGTATTCTCGTTATCTGGCCGAAGCTTCAGATTCTGTTGTGCACCTCAAGGCTATACTGAAAGTCCGAGTATTTATAGCCAGGCCCTTAAGGCTCTACTGGATGATCTAGCCTTGCCGGAGGGCAATGTACTTTTGCAATACGTGGATGACTTGTTGATCGCCTCTGACACAGAGGAAGGCTGCAAAACAGCTACTGTTCAATTATTGCAACATTTAGCAGCAAAGGGGAATAAGGTGTCCTTGTCTAAATTCCAATACTGTCGACAGGAGGTAACCTACTTAGGTCATCTACTGTCGAAGGAGGGTAGGCGATTGACTCCTGAGCGCATTACTACAATCTCTAACATGTCTGTCCCTCGCACTCAACGCGAAGTTCGTGCTTTTCTTGGCATCACTTCTTACTGTCGCCAATGGATACCTAATTTTTCTCTTCTTGCTAAAACTTTGTTGCATTTAACCACTAAAGACGTGCATGAACCTCTCCCCTGGACAAATGAATGGCAGCACTCTTTTGACTCTTTAAAAACTGCTCTCTGTTCTGCACCCATCTTGGGCACTCCTGATTACCGTAAACCTTTTGTACTATACGTGCATGAGGTCGACGGTTGCTCGCTTTCAGTGTTAACGCAGGAATTTGGCGGTAAGCAAAGACCTTGCGCTTACTTGTCAGCCACATTGGATAATGTTGCAAGAGCACTTCCTAGCTGTCTGAGGGCCACCGCGGCTGTAGCGGTGGCCATCCGGCAGTCGGAAGGACTTGTTCTAAATTCCAATCTAACAGTGATGGTGCCGCACGCTGTGGATACCTTACTAAATAAAACGAAAACACAGCATCTCACAAGTGCACGCCTCACTGGGTATGAATTGACACTATTTGCCCCACACATCACAATCACACAATGCGCTACACTCAATCCAGCTACACTGCTACCACTCCCTTTGAGTGAAATTACCAATGATATACATGATTGCATATACCGAACCGAAGAAGAAACGAAGGGAAGAGTTGACCTTACTGACATTCCTCTATCTGACCCTCAGGGGGAGTTATATTTCTGGATGGGTCCTGTTTTATACTAGCAGATGGAACAACAACAGCTGCATATGCAATTACGACTTTGAAGACAGTAGTCAAAACATCTCGAGTACCCCATCGGTCAGCCCAAGCTGCTGAACTGGTGGCATTGTTACAAGCCTGTCAAATGAGTGAAGGACTTGAAGTTAATATCTATACAGACAGCCAATACGCCTTCGGCGTGGCCCATAGTTTTGGGCGGCTGTAGAGGGAGCGGGGCTTCCTTACTTTCCATGGTCAGAAAATACAGAACGGCCCCCTGGTATTGCAGTTGCTGGATGCCCTCACTCTGCCCAAGAAATTAGCCATAATAAAATGCAGCGCACATAAGGCAGTAGTGGATGAAGTGGGGAAGGGAATGCTTTTGCAGACCAGGTGGCCAAACAGACAGCTCAATTCCCAATGTCAGCTATGTTTGTAATGTCCTCCGCAATATGGGTGGAGGAATCTGAATTGTTTGATAATACTATGGAAAGTGTGAGAGAATTGCAGAAGGAAGCCACCCCTGCTGAATTAGAGAGATGGGAAAAGGAAGTAGGAAGATTGTTACAAGAATAATTGTTGGATCGATCTGACAGAAAAACAGAGATGGTTGCTACCGAATGCATTGGTACAGGCCATTGTAACTATGGCCCACGGTCCTGCCCAGGTAGGAGCTAGAGGTATTTGTGGCCTCCTAGACCCAGTTTGGAATAACCCTAACATACAGAGGACGGCTGTCCGGTTGGTCCAATACTGCATGGTCTGTTTGCAACACAATCCGGGGAAGGGAGAAAATGTTCTGAGTGGGAACTTTGCACCTCCAATGTTACCCTTTGAAGTGCTCCAGATGGATTATATCCACAGGAGCGTGTCAATAATTTGAAATATGTCCTGGTAGTGGTTTGTGCTTTTAGCAAATGGGTTAAAGCCTATCCCACGAAAGAGAATACGGCTCTAGCTACAGCAAAGGCCCTTCTCAAGGAATTTGTACCACGCTATGCTTTGCCCCGTTTGATTTGGTCGGACAATGGGGGCCACTTCCATGGGGCCCTTGCTAAGCATATTTGCGATGGCTTACAAATAAAACAAAAGTTCCACGCGGCCCGGCACCCCCAATCGGCGGGACTCGTGGAAAAATATAACGGAATTTTAAAACTAAAGATGGCTAAGATTCAGGAAAGCACAGGGTTGAAATGGCCTGACACCTTGCCCTTGGCCCTCATGTCATTACAAGTCACCCCTCACTCTCGCTCTGGTCTCTCTCCTCATGAGATAACATTCGGGCGACCCGCTAAAATATGGGGGGTACCCAGACCACGATCCTTCTCTGATATTGAATATCCTATGTTGATCGATTATCAGGTAGCATCTGTACTGCAGGCTCTGCAAGAGGGCCCCGGACATTGACTGCAACCTGGCCAGTGGGTACTGGTCAAGAAGTTTGAACGAGACCCCAGCCTGGCTCCGAGGTGGTCTGAGCCGCATCAAATCCTGCTGGCCACCCGAACAGCGGTCAAAGTGGATGGGAGGAAACACTGGATCCATGTCTCCCATCTGAAAAAGCTGCAGCTCCCGCTTCCTTATGATCAGCAACGCCCAGGGGGAATTCTGGCCCAGGAGACCGAGAGAGTCACTGTATTCGTGCCCTTTTCCGACACCTGCGAGAAAGAACAAAGGCCAGAAGAGGGAGGGACGAGATCGGGTAAACCAGTCCCTGCCGAATCTGCAGTTGCTCTGAATCCTGTTTTGGATACCCCGGCAAGTCAAAGCTCTAATGAAGGAAATATATCTTCTGTGCTATTTTCTGATCAGGAAGTACCGGGTCATGTGCGATACAAGCTGTGGCCAAGAAAACATCACGTCCCTCAGATCCCACTGTTAGGAGATAAGGAAAGACTCGATTGAATAGACAGGGTTTGCTAGATTACAAATCTGAGGTGCTGAGCGAGACACTGGACTGAACACGTTGAGAGCTGGAACTTTGGTTGTGCTCTGTTCAGAAAGAAAGACTTACACTTGTAAGTCTTCTGTACAAGTCACGGCTTGTACAGAAGGCGACCAGAGAGGGTGAGCCTCGCAGCGCTCGCCCTCCCCATACCCCCCACGTTGCAACTGGCCAGCAAGGGCGCTTGCAAGAAAAGCAGCCACAAATGTGCAAAATCCAAAGGTCTCCTGCTTCTGATTGTTGGACGGGGGGCGAGGAGGCTGTGGTCCTTTCCTAGGGAGGTAAGGGTTTCAAATGTTCTCCAACCTGGTTTTTAGGTCTCGCTTAAGCCATCGCGTTAGCGATGCTTTGGCCAGATATTAAGTAGGGGCTTTCAAAAGTTCTCCCAAAGTGCGGATCGGGTACAGTGCATGGGCGCCAGGCGCGCGCACCATTTGTACGCCTGCGTGATCACTTTCGCGGGCGCTTTGATGTTCCCCCCTCCCTTCTCGCCCAGTCCTTGTTTCCCTTGTTTAACTTTATCACTGAGCGCAGCGCCCGCTTCAAGGAAACCGCGCTCAGTGTTAAAGTAAAAAAAAACCTTTCCTGCATTGGTGCTTCTACTCGTCGCTTGTTACTTTTGTTACTTTTGTTTGACCACTCCACAAGAGAGCGTATTTTACAGCTTTCTCTCTTGTAAACCTGGGACTCAAGCAGCTGGTCACCACCCCCCTCCCACTACGCCGGACACACACTCGACCCCGTCTTCTCATCCAGCAAGGACATCGCCTTCAGCCACGCCACCGGACTCCACTGGATGGACCACAGCTGCGTCCACTTCAGCTTCAGAAGGACCACGATCCACCACCACCAGCAACAGGTTGCACGCAGAAGCTGGAACAAGATCACAGCCGACCAGCTCGCGACCTCCCTGAGCATGAACCCTCCCACCAGCGCAACGAACCCAAGCCAGGCGGCCACCAACCTCACGAAGTGGATCAGCAACTGCGCAGACGACCTCGCCTCTCTGAAGACCCCGCCTAGCAGACCCGGTAGCAAGAAATCCCCATGGTTCACCGATGAACTCAAGAGCTCCAAGAAGAACTGCCGAGCCCTCGAGAGAACCTGGCGCAGAGACCCAACACCGGACAACATGACTGCCCTCAAGCTCGCCACCCGAAAACACCACCAACTCATCCACGCCACCAAGAAAACCGCATTCAAGGAACGACTGGACAACAACGCACACAACAGCAAGGAACTCTTCAAAATCGTTAAAGAGCTCTCCAACCCCAACGCCGGAAACAACGACATCACCCCTTCGCAAGACCTCTGCAACTCCCTCGCCTCCTACTTCCACAACAAGATCGCGGACATACACAACAGCTTCAGCACTCAACCTACGCACGCCACGACCGAACCACCGCCCCCCACCTCCACCCTCCGCGCCTGGACCCCGATCAGCACCGAAGACACCGTCCGCACGATGAACTCCATCCACTCCGGATCTCCTACCGACCCCTGCCCTCACCACATCTTCAACAAAGCCGACGCTGTCATCGCACCCCACCTGCAGGACATCATCAACACCTCCTTCGACACCGCTACCTTCCCGGAGAGCTGGAAGCACGCCGAACTCAGCGCTCTACTAAAGAAGCCATCGGCCAACCCCACCGACCTCAAGAACTACCGCCCCATCTCGCTGCTCCCGTTTCCTGCAAAAGTCATCGAGAAGACCGTCAACAAGCAGCTGGCCGCCTTCCTCGAGACAAACGGATCCCTCGACCTCTCGCAGTCTGGCTTCCGGGCCAACCACAGCACCGAGACCGCCCTGATCGCAGCCACCGATGACATCCGAGTACTGCTTGACAACGGAGAAACAGCAGCCCTCATCCTCCTAGACCTCTCCGTGGCCTTCGACACTGTCTGCCACCGTACACTAGTGCAGCGACTCAGCAACGTCGGAATCCAGGAGAAGGCACTGGAGTGGATCATCTCCTTCCTCGCCGGAAGGACACAGAGAGTCCACCTCCCCCCGTTCAGATCTGAAGCCACCGAAGTCATCTGCGGCGTTCCTCAAGGCTCCTCGCTCAGTCCAACCCTCTTCAACGTCTACATGAGCCCCCTCGCAGACATCGCACGCCAGCACAACCTCAACATCATCTCCTACGCCGACGACACCCAGCTGATTCTCTCCCTTACCAACGACCCCGCCACCGCCAGAGCCAACCTTCACGAAGGGATGAAAGAGGTAGCCGAATGGATGAAGAACAGCCGCCTGAAACTGAACTCGGACAAGACGGAAGTCCTCATCCTGGGATCCTCACCCTCCGCCTGGGACGACTCCTGGTGGTCCCCCGCCCTAGGCAGCGCACCCAAACCAACAGGCCACGCACGCAACCTGGGCTTCATCCTGGACTCCTCCCTCTCCATGACCAGACAAGTCAACGCCGTCTCCTCGTCGTGCTTCAACATCCTGAGCATGCTACGTAAGATCTTCTGGTGGATCCCCACCGAGACCAGGAAGACGGTCACCCAGGCCCTCGTCACCAGCCGTCTGGACTACGGCAACTCCCTCTACGCCGGAACCACCGCCAAACTCCAGAAGAGACTCCAGTGGATCCAGAACACCTCAGCACGACTCATCCTGGACATCCCCCGTCGCATCCACATCTCCGGACACCTGAGAGATTTGCACTGGCTCCCGGTCAACAAGAGAATCACCTTCCGACTCCTCACCCACGCACACAAAGCCCTACACAAGCAAGGCCCAGGATACCTCAACAGCCGCCTCAACTTCTACGCTCCCAAACGCCAGCTTCGATCGACCGGCCACGCCCTCGCCGCCGTCCCCCGCATCCGAAGAGCCACCACAGGGGGAAGGTCCTTCTCCTACCTCGCCACCAAGACATGGAACTCCCTCCCGACCCACCTCCGCCTGACCCAGGACCACCTCGCCTTCAGGAAGCAACTCAAGACCTGGCTGTTCGAGCAGTAGCGGACCCCCATCCCCTAGCGCCTTGAGACCCTCTGGGTGAGTAGTGCGCTATATAAATGCTTTGATTGATTGATTGATTGATTGATTGATTTATCTATCGCCCTCACTCTATCTATCTTCCTCACTCTATCTATCTATATATCGGACTCTATCTATCTATCTATCTTTCTATTTATCTATCTATCTACCTATCTATCTATCTATCTATCTATCTATCTATCTATCTATCTATCTATCTATCTATCTATCTATCTATCTATCGCCCTCACTCTATTTATCACCCTCACTCTATCTATCGCCCTCACTCTATCTATCTATCTACCTATCTATCTATCTATCTATCTATCTATCTATCTATCTATCTATCTATCTATCTATCTATCTATCTATCTATCTATCACCTCTCTCTATCTATCTATCCATCTATTGCCTTCTATCTATCTATCTATCTATCTATCTATCTATCTATCTATCGCCCTCACTATATCTGTCTATCGCCCTCACTCTATCTATCTATCTATCTATCTATCTATCTATCTATCTATCTATCTATCTATCTATCTATCTATCTATCTATCTATCTATCTAACTATCTATCTATCTATCGCCCTCACGCTATCTGTCTATCGCCCTCACTCTATCTATCTATCTATCCATCTATCGCCCTCACTCTATCAGAGTCCAAGACAAATTCTTAATTTTCCCTGGACGGACCGCCAAGATTTTAGTTTTCTTGTTATTGATCTGAAGCTCGTTCTTATTTGAGTATTCAGAGGTCGCATCCAGGAGCCTTTGCATCCCGATCTTTGTTTTACTAAGGAGGACCACGTCGTCAGCATATAGAAGGTTTGACAACAACAGACATGTTACTTTGGGAGCGTGGGAATTAACCTTATTTAAGGCTTCTGGGAGGTCAGATAAAAATAGGTTAAAAAGTATTTGGGCCAGGACGCAATCCTGTTTAAGACCCTTTGTCGTCGAAATTGGGCGTGATAGTCTTGAGCCGTCCCCGATCTCAATCCTAACCCATGTATCTTGATGAAGGAGTTGTATGGCTCTTAGGAGGTCGGCTGGAATGTTGAGTCTAGATTGCTTCCGGCAGAGCTTTGCTCTATTCACGTTGTCAAAGGCTGCTTGTAAGTCGATGAATCCCATGTAGAGTGGGCAGGAACTGAACTTCGCTTGATCAATCAGGTAGGAGAGGGTCATGAGATTAACTGAGGTGCCAGTGTTGCTTGTGAAGCCAGTTTAGTTCAGAGGAATAACTGAGTTGTCATCCGCCCATGCCCTAAGTGAGTTAAGCAACACTCCCGCAAAGTACTTTGCTTCATTGTCGATGAGGGCACTGAGGCGGTAATTTCCGGGGATTTTTTTGTCTCCGCCTTTGAAGATTAGTGCGAGGATTGATCCCCGCCAAGAGGGCGGTATTGTGTTATGCTGCAGGGTTGAATTAAATAAAGTGCATAGCTTCTCAGCCCAGAAAGTTACATCTTCCTAGTACAAGGCTTGAGGGATTCCACCTGGACCTGGGGCCCCGTCCTTCTGACCCTTTTTTATCAGATTTTCAATTTCTGCCTTCTGGATTGTTGTAAATTCATTGCTGCTTTGAGTCGAGGGACACTCATTTGATAATTAAATTTTTTGATCAGCATTTAGGCGTTCCTTCATTGGGGAATTTATGATGTTCGGATCAGGCGCCCGATCAGCCACTATTTGTGCCACATTGTCTTCGGAGGGAAAAATCTGATATAAAATATTTGCTTTCCGATCGTTGAAGTGAAGATAGAGGAAATCAACCCACTCCGACTCCAGTATGCATGAGGAGGCGACTTTAGCTGCGCGCCCAGATACGCTATTAATTGTGTGCCAAAACCTAGCGGAGTTATTTGTTTTGATGTTTTGCTGTAATTTGGCCCAGAACAAGTTCCATTGGTTTCTGCGTAATTCACTTTTCACTTTCTTGAGGTGGCTGCGGGCCTCTCTCAATTTTTTTATTTTTATAGGATCTGTTGGATCAGTTTTTAACGCTTGCCATGGCCGATTCATGGTTCTTGTTGCGGATTTTATCACAAGATTCGAGCAGGGCATCTGCTTTTGCCCAGTCTGGGTTGTGTACTTTATTGGTATCGCATATTTGTCGATAAGTTCAGTTACAAATAATGACCAGTTGGTGATTATGTCGTCCGGGCTCCTACTGTGGCGCTCGATTATTTGTTTGGCCTCTGTTGCTACTTGTTGGAAGTTGCTGAAGGAGCATTTGATTCGTTTTAGATTGATTGTGAGGCTCACGGATGGCAATTCCTTTTCTTCTTCATGTTGAGTGAGACTGGTCCTTAGCGATATTTCTTGTGGACAATGGTCACTTTCTGTTCTGCTCCCCAGACGATAACTTGTAATTTGGTGGAGAAATGAAAGGCTGATGAAGGTGTAGTCAATTAATGAAGTACCTTTTTCGATAGGTAGGAGAAACGGGGAGGCTTGTCTAAGGGAAAACGGCCGTTGAGGGCTCTAAGGCCTAAGTTTTCAAGGTTGCCTTGTAGGGAACGTCCCTTTGGGCCATCCTTATGCCATCCTGGCTGGTCCTGCGGTGGTATCTCCCAGGTGCTGTTGTGTGATTTGGTGACCTCATTTTTTTGTAAGTCTGACATTAACCACATGTTAAAGTCGCCAGTTAGTAAAATTTCTGAATTGGGAGTTGCCGTTTTCACTCTCACTGCTGTCGCAGTAGCTTCTTCTATGAAGGATTGCCTTGATGCTGTGTTTGGACGGACGTACGCGTTAATTAAAATCAAGGTCCAACATTGCCCTACACTAGAAGTGTAAGAAATTCCCACACACCGGAGACTGTGTGATGAGCCCAAAATGTCCCAGGAGGCGACTGCGTTTTTTATTGATATGTTGATTGCTAGGCCACCGCTCCCTCGTCCTGAATGATTCAGTTTATGAGCTGGAATGTGATGCGTTTTGAAGCCTTCAGTATGCTGCGGTTCAAAGAGCCATGTCTCTTGTAATAACAGTATCTCAAATTCCCGAAAGTAAGATATTGTTGCATTGTCCTCCAGTTTACTTCTTAGGCCGTTGATATTCCATGAACAGATCTTTAGAGGAGGGGTTTCACCCTCACTCTATCTATCTATCTATCTATCTATCTATCTATCCATCTATCTATCTATCTATCTATCTATCTATCTATCTATCTATCTATCTATCTATCTATCTATCTATCGCCCTCACTCTACCTATCTATCGCCCTCACTCTATCTATCTATCGCCCTCACTCTATCTATCTATCACCCTCTATCTATCTATCTATCTATCTATCTATCTATCTATCTATCTATCTATCTATCTATCTATCTATCTATCTATCTATCTATCTATATATCTATCTCCCTCACTCTATCTATCCATCTATCACCCTCACTCTATCTGTCTATCGCCCTGACTCTATCTATCTCTATCTATCTATCTATCTATCTATCTTTCTAGCGCCCTCACTCTATCTATCTATCGCCCTCACTCTATCTTCGCCCTCACTCTATCTATCTATCTATCTATCTATCTATCTATCTATCTATCTATCTATCTATCTATCTATTTATCTCTCTATCTATCGCCCTCACTCCTATCTATCTATCTATCTATCTATCTATCTATCTATCTATCTATCTATCTATCTATTTATCTATCTATCTATCACCCTCACTCTATCTATCTATCTATCTATCTATCTATCTATCTATCGCCCTCACTCTATCTATCTATCGCCCTCACTCTATCTATCTGTCTATCTATCTATCGCCCTCACTCTATCTGTCCATCTATCACACTCACTCTATCTATCTATCCATCTATCGCCCTCACTCTATCTATCTATCTCTCTATCTATCTATCTATCTATCTATCTATCTATCTATCTATCTATCTATCTATCTATCTATCTATCTATCTATCGCCCTCACTCTATTTATCTGTCTATCTATATATCACCCTCACTCTATCTGTCCATCTATCGCCCTCACTCTATCAGAGTCCAAGACAAATTCTTAGTTTTCCCTGGACGGACCGCCAAGATTTTAGTTTTCTTGTTATTGATCTGAAGCTCGTTCTTATTTGAGTATTCAGAGGTCGCATCCAGGAGCCTTTGCATCCCGATCTTTGTTTTACTAAGGAGGACTACGTCGTCAGCATATAGAAGGTTTGACAACAACAGACCTGTTACTTTGGGAGCGTGGGAATTAACCTTATTTAAGGCTTCAGGGAGGTCAGATAAAAATAGGTTAAAAAGTATCGGGGCCTGGACGCAATCCTGTTTAAGACCCTTTGTCGTCGAAATTGGGCGTGATAGTCTTGAGCCGTCCCCGATCTCAATCCTAACCCATGTATCTTGATGAAGGAGTTGTATGGCTCTTAGGAGGTCGGCTGGAATGTTGAGTCTAGATTGCTTCCGGCAGAGCTTTGCTCTATTCACGTTGTCAAAGGCTGCTTGGAAGTCGATGAATCCCATGTAGAGTGGGCAGGAACTGAACTTCGCGTGATCAATCAGGTAGGAGAGGGTCATGAGATTAACTGAGGTGCCAGTGTTGCTTGTGAAGCCAGTTTAGTTCAGAGGAATAATTGAGTTGTCATCCGCCCATGCCCTAAGTGAGTTAAGCAACACTCCCGCAAAGTACTTTGCTTCATTGTCGATGAGGGCACTGAGGCGGTAATTTCCGGGGATTTTTTTGTCTCCGCCTTTGAAGATTAGTGCGAGGATTGATCCCCGCCAAGAGGGCGGTATTGTGTTATGCTGCAGGGTTGAATTAAATAAAGTGCATAGCTTCTCAGCCCAGAAAGTTACATCTTCCTTGTACAAGGCTTGAGGGATTCCACCTTGACCTGGGGACCCGTCCTTCTGACCCTTTTTAATCAGATTTTCAATTTCTGCCTTCTGGATTGTTGTAAATTCATTGCTGCTTTGAGTCGAGGGACACTCATTTGATAATTCAATTTTTTGATCAGCATTTAGGCGTTCCTTCATTGGGGAGTTTATGATGTTCGGATCAGGCGCCCGATCAGCCACTATTTGTGCCACATTGTCTTCGGAGGGAAAAATCTGATATAAAATATTTGCTTTCCGATCTTTGAAGTGAAGATAGAGGAAATCAACCCACTCCGACTCCAGTATGCATGAGGAGGCAACTTTAGCTGCGCGCCCAGATACGCTATTAATTGTGCGCCAAAACCTAGCGGAGTTATTTGTTTTGATGTCTTGCTGTAATTTGGCCCAGAACAAGTTCCATTGGTTTCTGCGTAATTCACTTTTCACTTTCTTGAGGTGGCCGTTGAGGGCTCTAAGGCCTAAGTTTTCAAGGTTGCCTTGTAGGGAACGTCCCTTTGGGCCATCCTTATGCCATCCTGGCTGGTCCTGCGGTGGTATCTCCCAGGTGCTGTTGTGTGATTTGGTGACCTCATTTTTTTGTAAGTCTGACATTAACCACATGTTAAAGTCGCCAGTTAGTAAAATTTCTGAATTGGGAGTTGCCGTTTTCACTCTCACTACTGTCGCAGTAGCTTCTTCTATGAAGGATTGCCTTGATGCTGTGTTTGGACGGACGGACGCGTTCATTAAAATCATGGTCCAACGTTGCCCTATACTAGAAGTGTAAGAAATTCCCACACACCGGAGACTGTGTGATGAGCCCAAAATGTCCCAGGAGGCGACTGCGTTTTTTATTGATATGTAGATTGCTAGGCCACCGCTCCCTCGTCCTGAATGATTCAGT